>NC_091154.1:25245433-25335433 GCF_040958095.1 Procambarus clarkii | reverse complement strand
ACTTCAACTGATTTTTCAGGCATCCCTGTGTACAGGAGTTATAGCTGATGTGTGGAAAAAGGCTAACATAGTTCCAATCTACAAAAGTGGCAGCAGGGAAGACCTCCTCAATTATAGACCTGTATCACTAACAAGTGTAATAGTCAAAATATTGGAAAAAATAATTAAAACTAAATGGGTAGAACATCTGGAGAAAAACGATATACAGGGGTACCTCGGTTTAAGAGTTTAATCCGTTCCTGGAGACAACTCGTATCCCGAAAACTCGTAACCCGAAAGTAATTTCCCCATAAGAAATAATGGGAAATTAATTAATCCATTCCAGACTACTCAAAAACCTTACTTCAAACTAAATTTTATAACTAATTCATCTAAATCTACACTACAAAACTATGTTCAAGTTATTACCATTGCTGATAAATGCTGTAGGTGTATGGAAGATGGTGAGGAGGAGGGGGGAGGAGGAGAGGAGTTACCCTGTTTGGAAGGGGAGTCCCCCTTCCATTATAACATCAGGCAGTGAGGACCTCTTGGGGGTGCATTCTCTGGCACATTTTGCCTGCATACCACTAGGTCCTGGTTGTGGCTCATTGCTCGATGTTCTCACAACATATCTGTCCATGGAAGCTTGTTTTTCCCTTCTTCACAAGATGTCTCTGTAGTGAGGCATTACATTGTCATGGAAAAGATTAATGCAACGGCCTACTACAGCTTTCTCTGGGTGAGTCTTTTCAATAAAAGTTTGCATTTCTTCCCACATCTGACACCACTTCTTAATGTCTACAGAAGGGACATTCGCTACTGCCGCCTCCTCCACTGGAGAAACATCCTCAGCTGGGTCTTCTTGCTGTTCCCTTTTGAAGGGCTAGGAGTTCTTCTGTGGTCAGTTTTTCATTGTCTTCTTCCACCAACTCCTCCACATCATCACCATCCAATTCCAAGCCCATTTGCTGGCCCAGAGTAACAATTTCCTCAACAATAGGCGCATCATTTACAGGCTCAAACCCCTCAAAGTCTAGTTCTGTCACACATTCAGGTCACAATTTTCTCCAGCCAGAGATCAGGGTTCTTTGAGTCACTTCTTGCCAGGTTTTGTCAACGAGTTTTAAAGAACTTCAAATGTTAAAATGGTGTTTCCAGAACTCTTTGAGGGTGAGGTTTGTGGCTTCAGTCACTTCAAAATATTTCTGGAAAAGTGCCCTTTCATAAAGTTTCTTAAAATTAGCTATGATTTTCTGGTCCATAGGTTAAATTAGAGGAGTGGTGTTAGGAGGAAGGAACTTTACTGTGAGAGATTTATTGTATCTGTGCAACAATTCATCTTCCAAGCCTGGAGGATGAGCAGGAGCATTGTCGAGGAGAAGCAGGGCCTTGAGTGGCAAATGTTTCTCCTGCAGATATTTTTCTATGGCAGGGCACACCACTTCATTCACCCACTCTGAAAAAAAAATCCTAGTCACCCATGCCTTATTATTAGCCCTCCACATCACACACATTTTATTTTTCTGCACTTTATACTGTTTGAAAACCCTTGGATTTTCAGAATGATACACTAGCAAGGGTTTAATTTTCAAATCGCCACTTTCGTTTGAACACAGCACAAGCGTAAACCTCTTTCATAGGCTTGTGTCCGGGCAATGCTTTTTCCTCCTTGGTAATGTATGTCCTCTTAGGCAACCTTTTCCAGAACAGTCCTGTTTCATCACAATTAAACACTTGTTGCAGTAGGTATCCCTCAGCCTCTGCAAACTCTTTAAATTCTTCAATAAATTTCTCAGCGGCTGGTTTGTCTGAGCTGGCAGCCTCCTCATGCCTCGCAACACTATGAATACCGCTTCTTTTTCTAAACTTCTCAAACCATCCCCTGTTTGCCTTAAAGTCTTTCTCTGCACTGATTCCAGGGGTTTTCTTTACAAGGTCTTTGTGCAATACCCTGGCTTTCTCACAAATGATGGCCTCCGAAACACTATCACCCGCTAACTCCTTGTTGTGTATCCAAATTAATAACAACTTTTCCACTTCCTCAATTATTTGTGTTATTCCAAATGATCTCTTGCTTTTCCTCTATTGTCATCCTGCCGGCTCCCCGACAGGGAAGCTGGTCGGCCAAGCGGACAGCACGCTGGACTTGTGATCCTGTGGTCCTGGGTTCGATCCCAGGTGCCAGCGAGAAACATTGGGCAGAGTTTCTTTCACCCTATGCCCCTGTTACCTAACAGTAAAATAGGTACCTGGGTGTTAGTCAGCTGTCACGGGCTGCTTCCTGGGGGTGGAGGCCTGGTCGAGGACCGGGCCGCGGGGACACTAAAAAGCCCCGAAATCATCTCGAGATAACCTCAAGAAGATCCTCACATGCGATTTCTTGCCTTGAACCTTACCACTGGCTTTTTTGGGGCCCATTGTGATCTATATTATAACAAATTTTATGCTCAAATAGCAAAAACTCCGAAAATAAACGGTAAATCCTTGTGAAGAATTCAGGCGGGATAGTCACTGGGCGCAAGGCACTGGCAAACTGAGCGGTGATCGCCGTGCCACCACGTGCTAGGTCGGCCCGTACGCGTATCAACAAACTCGTATCCTGAGGCAACCCTCGTAACCCGATACAAATTTTCCGAGCAAATCCTGCTTGTAACCCGAAAAACTTGTAACTAGGGGCGCTCGTAATTCGAGGTACCACTGTACAGTGGCACCTCGATTAACGAATTTAATCCATTCTGGCACCGAGCTCGTCATGTGGAAAACTCGTCTTAAAAAACAAATTTCCCCATTTAAAATAAAGGAAATAAATTTAATCCGTTCCACTCCCAAAAACATCCATACTTGTATGACATTTTATAATGTAAATATAATGCTGCACATGTAATTATAAATGTTTTGTTGTACTGTTTTCATGTTTACTTTACCTCATGAAGAGTCGTTGCTGGTTTGAGGGAGATGATAGGGAGGTAGGAAGGAGAATCCACCTCTGAGTCAGGCAGGCTCTCTCTTCTTGGGAATTTCACCCCACTGGGACCGGGTTGTGGTTCACTATCACTGGCTCTTCTTTTTTCTACTTGCAAAGAACGTATCTATTGACAATTGCTTTTGTCTTTGTTTTAGGATGTTCCTAAAACGAGACAGCAAATTGTCATTAAACATTTTCACACACCGGGTTGTCACGGCTTTATCAGGGCAGCTTTTCCAAGAATCCGGTCACCTTTTCAAACATTCCCAACACTTCCCCGATCTCACTGGAAGAGGCAGCATCCTCCCTTACCTCCTCATTCCCTTACTAATGGTGCAAATTGTTGATGAGGACCTACCATACTCCCTTGTGAGATCAGTCACGCAGACACCACACTCATGCTTTGCAATAATTTCCTTCTTCAAATCCACAGTAATTGTGTCTTTCTTCCTCTTGATAACACTAGCAAGCAGCTTCTTTGGCAACATCATGCGTTGCAAATTGTTGTTACAAAGCCACAAAAAAAACAAAGAAAAGCACAAATAAATGCAGAGGGATGCTTGATGTGCGTGCTACAACAACAACACTGGCGTCGGAGGCATCCGAGAATTTGCGAGAACCCGCAAGACGCTAGGAAGCACCATGTGGTTTTGCTCGTTAATAGAGGTGAAGCTCGTCAGTAGAGACAAATTTGCTGCGAGTGGCTCGCTTGTTACTCGAAATACTCGTAAATAGAGCCGGTCGTTAATCGAGGTGCCACTGTAATATCAGACAGACAGTATGGTTTTCGATCTGGAAGAACCTGTGTAATGAATTTACTCAGTTTCTGTGATCGAGCCACAGAGATTTTACAGGAAAGAGATGGTTGTGTTGACTGCATCTATCTGGACCTAAAAAAGGCTTTTGACAGAGTTCCACATAAGAGGTTGTTCTGGAAACTGGAACATATTGGAGGGGTGACAGGTAAGTTTCTAACATGGATGAAAAGTTTTCTAACTGATAGAGAAATGATGGCTGTAATCAGAGGCAATGTATCGGATTGAAAGAATATCAAGTTTAGTACCACAGGGTTCAGTTCTTGAACTGGTAATGTTCATTGTCTACATAAACGATCTATCAGATGGAATACAGAATTATATGAACATGTTTGCTGATGATGCTAAAATAATAGGGAAGATAAGAAACCTTGATGATTGTCATGCCCTTCAAGAAGACCTTGACAAAATAAGTATATGGAGCACCACTCCCTGAGCCTCTGTTAGGGCTTGAAGGCTTTGGTACCTGATAGGCCTAAGAACTCCTCGGCTGATGCAACCTGGTAGGCCTAAGAACTCCTTGACTGATGCAACCTGGTAGATGGGAAGTATCTCGGTGTATAGCTTCAGAGAAATGCCAAGGCTTATCCAGAAATTGGAGTTTTATTACATTCAACGCTGGTCTTTTTCACTGTTTATGCCCATTTTACATTGTAGTACAATTAAATGTGCAGCACATCAATAACCACAAATACTGTACTCACCTAGTTGTGCTTGTGGGGGTTGAGCTTTGGCTCTTTGGTCCCGCCTCTCAACCATCAATCTATTGCTGTGCAGATTCCTGAGCTTCTCATGCTCTATCATATCTACATTTGAAACTGTGTATGGAGTCAGCCTCCACCACATCACTTCCTAATGCATTCCATTTACTAACTACTCTGACACTGAAAACATTCTTTCTAATGTCTGTATGGCTCATTTGGGTACTCAGCTTTCACCTGTGTCCCCTTGTGAGTGTACCACCCATGTTAAATAATCCATCATTGTGTACCCTGTCAATTCCCCTGAGAATTTTGTATGTGGTGATCATGTCTCCCCAGGCTCTTCTGTCTTCCAGCGACATGAGGTGCAGTTCCCTCAGCGTTTTCTCGTAACTCATGCCTCTTAGTTCTGGAACTAGCCTAGTGGCATACCTCTGAACTTTTTCCAGCTTCATCTTGTGCTTGACAAGATACGGGCTCCATGCTGGGGCCGCATACTCCAGCATTGGCCTTACATACGTGGTATACAAGGTTCTGAAAGATTCCTTACACAGGTTTCTGAAGGCAGTTCTGATGTTAGCCAGCCTCGCAAACACCGCTAATGTTGTTCTTTTGATGTGGGCTTCAGGAGACAGGTTTGGCGTATAAACTCCTAGATTTTTCTCTGTCCATTTTGTGAAAGACTTCATCTCCCTTGGTATCCAGGTCTAGCCTCCTACTTCCTCCCCCCTATTTTCATTAGCTTACATTTACTTGGGTTGAACTTTAATAGCCATTTGTTGAACCATTCCTTCAGTTTGTTTAGGTCATCTTGTAGCCTCATACTATCTTCCTCTGTCTTAATCCTTCTCATAATTTTTGCATCATCAGCAAACATTGAGAGTAACAAGTCTATTTCCTCTGGGGGATCATTTACATATATCAGGAACAGTATAGGTCTAAGAACTGATCCCTGAGGGACTCCACTTGTGATGCTTCGTCATTCCGAGACCTCACCCCTCACAGTGACTGTCTTCTGTTGCTTAGATACTCCCTTATCCAGTGGAGTACCTTCACTTTCACTCCTGCCTGCATCTCCAGTTTGTGAACAAGTCTCTTATGTGGTACTGTGTCAAAGGCTTTCTGGCAATCTAAAAATATTTAGTCTGCCCAGCCATCTCTTTCTGGCCTGATTTTTGTTGCCTGGTCATAGAATTCAATCAATCCTGTGAGGCATGATCTGCCATCCCTGAACCAATGCTGTTTTAGTGATCCAAATTTCTTTCGCTCCAGATGTTCCACTAGCTTTTTTTCACACAATTGTCTCCATCACCTTGCATGGTATGTAAGTTAGTGACACTGGCCTGTAGTTCAGTGCCTCCTGTTTATCACCCTTCTTGAATATCAGGACTACGTTTTTCCAAATTCTTGGCAGTTCACCTGTTACAAGTGATTTATTATACACCATGGTGAATGGCTGGCACAGAGCTTCTGCTGCTTCCTTCAGTATCCAAGGTGAGATTCCATTTGGGCCTATAGCATTTGTCACTTCCAACTCTAGCAGATGCTTCCTCACCTCCCCACTGGTAATCCCAAACTCATCTAGTGTGTTTGGTTAGATATTCCCTCTCCTATATCTGGGACTTCCCCTTGCTCTACTGTGAAGGCCTCCTGGAATTTCTTATTGAGTTCCACACACACTTCCTTGTCATTTGTAGTGAATTTGTTTGCCCCTATCCTCAGTTTCATTACCTGTTCCTTCACTTTTGTTTTTCTCCTGATGTGGCTGTGCAGCAATGTAGGTAGAGTCTTTGCTGTGCTTGCTATGTCATTTTCCTACTGTCTTTCTTCCTGTCTTCTCACCCTGATGTATTCATTTCTGGTGCTCTGATATCTTTCTCTGCTCACTTGTGACCTATTATTTCTATAGTTTCTCCACACCCTTATACTTAGTTGCTTTACTAGCTTACTTCTCTAATTAAATCATGGGTTTCTCATCTGCAATTTCAAGTCTTTCCTTTTGGACTGGGATGAACTTGTCCGCTGCCTCCTTACACTTTTGTGCGATGTAGTCCATCATGCCTTGGGTCTACCCACCTACCCACATATACACACACTGTATATGTGTGTATTAACACTTTTGTGCCTAGGGCATGCGCGTTGTCAACTTAAAGGTCATGCCCCCGTCGTACGGGCGAGCGCGCAGCGACACCAAAATGTGTACATGTGTATACAAAATGTGTGTGATGTGGAAGGCTATTGCTAAGGCATGGGTGACTAGGCAATTTTTTACGGAGTGGGTGAATGAGGTGGTGTGCCCTGCCATCAAAAAATATTTGCAGGAGAACAGTTTGCCATTCAAGGCCCTGCTTCTCCTCGACAATGCTTCTGCCCATCCTCCAGGCTTGGAGGATTCATTGATGGAGGAATTTAGTTTTGTTACAATAAAGTTCCTTCCTCCCAACACCACTCCTCTACTTTAGCCTGTGGACCAGAAAATCATTGCCAATTTTAAGAAACTTTATGAAAGCGCACTTTTTTGGAGATGTCGAAGTGATGGATGTCACAAACCTCACCCTCAAAGAGTTCTGGAAAAAAACATTTTAACATTTATAGTGCTTTAAAACTTGTTGACAAAGCCTGGCAAGATGTGACTGTAAGAACCATGATCTCTGGCTGGAGAAAACTGTGGCCTGAATGTGTTGCAGAACGAGACTTTGAGGGGTTTGAGCCTGAACCTGAAGTGCCTCTCGTTGAGGAAATTGTTTCTCTGGGTGGGCAATTGGGTTTGGAGTTGGATGGTGCTGATGTGGAGGAGTTGGTGGAAGAACACAACGAAGAACTGTCTACCGAAGAGCTCCAAGCCCTTCAAAAGGAGCAGCAAGAAGAGCCAGCTGAGGAAATTTCTTCAGGGGAGGATGTGCCAGTACAGAATGTCCCTTCCTCAACAATTAAGAAAATGTGTGCAGCATGGGAAGAATTGCAAATTGTCGTTTTTGCTGAAACGGATCGCCCAAATCAAGCTGCAGTAGGCCGTTGCCTTAAGTGATGCATCACTACAGACAAATGTTAAAACGAAGGGAAAAACAAGTGTCTCTTGACAAATTTGTAGTGAGACAAACAAGCAGTGAACCACAACCAGGTCCTAGTGGTATTCAGGCAAAACGTAGGAGAGAGAGTACCCCAGAGAAAACATCACTGCCTGATGTGATAATGGAAGGGGACTCCCCCTTCCATTAAGTAACACCTCTTCTCCTCCCCCTCATCACTGTCTTCCATACTCCATCAAGAGCTCTCCATAAAGGTAAGATAAACTTATGTACTGTATTGTAGTTAGAAAAAACATTGTATTCAGTATAAAATGTATTTGTAAGTTAATATTTTGGAGGGTTGGGAACTGATTAATTCAATTCCCTTTATTTCTTATGGGAAAAATCGCTTCGACTTACGATATTTCGATTTGCGATCCGTCTCTGGGAACGGATTACCATCGTAAGTCGAGGCACCACTGTATAATCTTTCCAGTGTTCTGACATCAAGTTTCGTGTTACATCTTTCATTTTGGTATCAAATTGTGCGCACTCTAACAGCGCTCATTTTGAACCTATCCTGAAGTCGATTGGATAATAAAAGAATTTTATACAAATCTTTTTTTATCGGACGCGAGTACAGTCCGATGCTCGGACTCGGGAGAAAACAATCGGACGCCGGGGATGTTCGAAGAGTGTGATAGTGTTAAAGTATTTTATTTACAGTAAATTACAAAGTTTTATTGATATTGTTATTATATACACTCACTCTATATACTGTACTATATACATGTTTATGTTCCATAATTGAAATAGAAGTTCTGGAGAGTATGATAGTGAGGGAAACAGTTTGCATAACACAGGGCAGCACCACACACTGCACAGTGTCGTCACTAATTGTAATGCTTGTGGTCCCCATTGTGTGTTCTTTCAAACAGCGCAAATACTTTGGCCTTTTGTATGCTTTCCAGTAAGTGATATACTATTTTGTGCAGTTGTAAGACTCCTTGAAAGCCACTCTGTCTGGAGCAGCATGAGGTAATGTTGAGCTCTGAATGCCTGTTTATGACTTAAATGTCTTTGTTGAACTTTGTTAATACGTAATTGTGTCAGAATGGCAAGATTAAACAAATGCATAGTTGGTTTATGATATGATTTCATTACACATATTGTAACTGTTCAGCATGGTTATGAAATACCATACCATGTTTTCAAGGTGAAAAAAAATTTTCTTGGCCATTTTTACAGTTTTATATCCACACTCGACAGTGTCAACCATCATGTCACACTTATGAACTAAGCACATGTTTGTTACACTCGGTGAAACAATCTGGCTTATATACTGGTTGTTCAGTTGCTTGGTTCACCTTGCCCACTGTTCACCATCCTACCTGAGTGAATGGTTGTCAATATATTCATGTTTCGTCTGTTTTTCTAGCGCACTGCAAGTATTTTGTCAATTTCTTATTTGACATTCACCTACTGAAATATTTTTGTCATACAATAGCATTTCCCTCCTTTGTGGCTTTATTCTTCCACACACTCCACTTCCATGTTCAAACAGGATAGTAGTTAGCAAGGGATTAGTATAATAATAATAATAATAATAATAATTGTGTACAAAATGTGGCCCTTGTTCGGCAGTGGTGCCATCGTTATCTTTACTACACTATCTATAAAACTGTGAGGTTGTTACTGGGAATGTGTACATCATTGCTCGAGTAAAGTAGCATGTCTATCACCATTCGTGTTTCACAGTTACAGAGTACTAAGAAAAATTTCATTTGAAATCTGTGGCATTTGAAGGGAATATACTGTTTGAAAGCAAGACATCCATTGAAAAACACAAGTGCTCAGTCAGTCACCATCTCAGGGCCTGGTGTGTAAGAATTTTTGAACTTCCTATTCAGTTTACTGAGGATGTGCTTCACCTTCCAAAGTCTATCTTCTTCATTCTGGTTTCCACTATGTTCAAAATGTAGGCATCTGAGAAGTAACAGAATCCTGTCATGAGACATGTATTTGCTGAAAATGGGTGATGGGACAGCAGTCTCTGTTCAGATAGTTCTTGATGACAGGTTTCACTGAATGTTTCATCATCACCAACAGTGGTGTCTGCCAATGCTGCAATCTCAAATAAGGTAATATTCACTCAGTTTCAATGAGTTTAGCCTCATATCTGTTCTTTTCCTGAACAATATGTTCCATGAGCAGCTCATCAAATTATGTCACAAAATACTCCATTTCACTCATGTCCTCACCAGTATACAGGAAAATGTCTGTAACCCCTATATCTGCAGCCTCAAATGTAGGCATTTGTGGAACAAAATCCACACCATCTCCCCACTGGAGTACATCTGCTGTTCTGCTGGTGACACCATCAACACCACTGCCATGTATCCTAACACCAACAATTATGGTGGCTAGGAGATGAAGCCCGTCAACTATGTGCACTGCGGGCATGAACAGATGACGGCATATAAGTTTGAAGATGAGGTCATTCTTCCCTCAATTTTCCCATTTGACATCACATGCTATCATTTGACTGGGTGAGCAGCTGATGCAGCAGAGCTACACCTGGTAACACGATGTAAACCAGCCTGTCCTCTGAAAATGGGGACGTAAATGTAACGGCTCCATAAGTGCAATTATGTATGACAGTCAGGAATTGTATTTATTTTAACTTGGTATTAAACCATACTGTCAAATATATTGTGAATATTTGAGTTTACCTGAAAAGCTGAATAAAAAACCACGACCTAACCTAACCATCTTAGTTTTTGAAGATAAGCATTTTATTGCTTCTTAATTACAATTACTAATAAACCTATAGCTATATTGATATTAGTTTTATAAAACAAATAAAACAAAACTAAAATATTTCAATAAATTGTAAAGTAACTCAGGATATTTTCAAATTTTGTATAAAATCTCTATTGTTTAATAAAACTGAAAAAGAAATTCCTGATATTGAAAACGTGTGTATAGCGAACTGAACTTTAAAACTTCATTCTAAAATTCTGAGTGTCTTAACAGAAAACGAGGAGAATAAATGGGAAGATAAATGTAACAGCCCCATAAGTGCAATTATGTACTATGTATTATGTATGACAGGGAATATACTTATTACACTTAGTATTAAAACGTACTGTCAATTCGGAAGATGGGTTGCAGCAATCATACACCACTACCACTAGTCACAACATTGCTAAAACCATCACTAAGTCTGGAAAATGAGTCATCTTCCACTTGTTCGTCGTGCAGAGGAACAGTATGTTGCACAGATAGTGGTCTGGTAGCTGATTGGACAGCGCACGAGACGCGTAATTCTGTGGCCCGGTTTTGATTCCTGGACTAGGCAGAGACAAATGGGCAGTTTGTCACCCTGATGCCCCTGTTACCTAGCAGTAAATAGGTACTGTGTGTGTGTGTGGATTGAAATTTTTTTTAGTAGTAACAGTTGATTGATTGACAGTTGGGAGGTGGGCCGAAAGAGCAGAGCTCAATCCCCGCAAGAAAAACTAGGTGAAACTAGGTGAATACAGACCCACAGTCTGTCTCATGGTGCCGTGGAATGAGGCCACAGAAGGAGTGATGATGATGTATGCCTCTGCACACGTGCATCATTATCACTGTATCATTTTCTTCTGAGCCCTGAGCATAATCTTTATCTTTCACAGAATCATCAAAGTTGCTTTTCATCATTTGCTGGAAACAGCTTATCATGAATTTCTTTATCAGTCACTGATAGTGTTCAGGGAGCCACAGAGCAGCATTTTGAGCTGAATGATCACATATCGGCCTCGGTTTGTATCAATGTGGCCTACTCGTTATTTTTTCAAGATGGCAGCTGTTTAATACTGTATTGCCCCTGGCCAGTGTCTGGTTGTCTCTTTAATGCACAGGACTTTAAAGTTTTGCACGGTACTCTAAATCATTTCTATTTAACTCGTGAAGTGGGGTTAGGTGTGGCATGAGTGTCCCTGTTTGACACTTGCAGTGGAAGGGTTTAAAGTCAGCTGGTGTTAATAAGTATTCTGCTTAGAAAAAACACTCTTAATTTTTACTTCTCACAGCATTCGAGATTTGGACCCATTAGTAGTGTTCCTGAGTGGTCTGGTAGAAGATGAAACTGTGCGAAAGGCAGTGGAAGGTAGCTCAAAGTTGAGATTGCAAGAGGATGGTATGACACTTATGACAATTCCCTCGATTGTTTCCGACATTGAACATGCTGTTGAGACAAAGCTGTCCAGGGATCAGCTCAATGAGGTAAATGGTGTTTTCATTTTTTTATATATATGTACTGTATACTATTGTAACGAGATGTTAGATACCAAATTTATCGCATTAATACAGTATTTATATACAGTACAGTGGAACCTCGGCCTACGAATGCCCCAGAGTATGAATTATTCGGTGTACGAAGTCAATTTCATCGTAAAATTTGACTTGGTGTACGAAGTTTGCCTTGGAGTACGAAGTGCTTGTTCAGTATCCACTTGCTTTAATTAATCACCTATATGGGGCTATACCCAAGTCATTAAATTCAGGGCCCCGCTATTATCCGGAGGGTTTAAAATGTCACTAAGTTTTTAGTCTTATTTGGGAGGGCAACAGGATGGAGGGGGGGGGGGGGGAATTGGATGGATAGGGGGGGGGCTGTATAGATGACTGGATGGATGGATAGGGGGGGGGGCTGTATAGATGACTGGATGGATGGATAGTGAGGGGAATGTATGGATGGTGGAGGGAACTGGATGGATGGTGGGAACTGGATGGATGGATAGTGGGGGAACTGGATGAATGGATAGTGGGGGGACTGGAAGGATGGTGGGGGGAACTGGATGGATGGAAGGAAGGATTGTGTGGAACTGGATGAATGGATAGTGAGGGGAACGAATGGGGGGAGGCTGATGGAGGGGGGGGGGGAGAAAATCTTTCATGAACACCAGCCCTAGAATCATGTAAGGGAAGAACACATGAAGGGCGAGTGAGGTGATGAGTAGCAGGACGGGCGGGCAGCAATGATCGGCCAGGTGTCAGTGTGTGCAGGTAGGCAGTAGTGAGATGGTTGGCAGAGTGGGCATAGTGGGTGGGCAGATAGGCATTCGGGCATGCAGGCAGCAGAACGATTGGGTGGCAGATGTCTTGTAGTTTATGGGTATTTGCAGAGAACATCCCTTGTTGTGTTGTGCAGTAAAAAGGTTAAATTAACCAGGTACTGTATGTTAGTAAATGCCTCGTATAGAATTTTATGAATAAAAGAGGTGTAACCATTGATTTCTGAGTAATGAATAGTAGAAATTTGCTTTCAATTCAGTATGATTTGTAATTATTTAACATGTATCAGTATGTAATCATTACCAAATTATTACATTACATTAACTTGTAATGCAAGTTATGAAAAGATTCCTATCAACAATAATGTTAATACATCAACAGCTCAGGGACCGATTGCTAAGGGAATCACAGGTTACACATGCCCCCAGTGAAGCCCTACAGAGTGTAGAAAGGGGAGAAAGGAGAACTGTACGTTTAGGGCCTCCGACTCCAAGCTGGTTAACATCAAGACCATATCTCTCACTAGATTTTGTGAATCTGGAACATAGACAAGAGCTTGGGGCACTAGGTAAGATAAATTGCAGTTCTTTGTTATAATACCAAACATAAATTACTCTTATGATAACATAACTTTATTATAATTTAAGGTAATTTATTTCTGATATTCTTAAAGTAACATCATTGTTTTATCATTTGCTTTATTCATATTTCTGAATTTGTGACAGTTTTCTTATGAATTATGCATTCAATTGTATTAGTCCATCTATAAATGAAACTTAGTTTCTTCTCACTACTGCAACCCTTCCCCTCCCCCATAACACACACAGTTTAGCTTAGTTCAGCAGTGCCAGGAGACACTGCAGCAGGCTCCAGGGTTATCAAATTGCCTAAGTATTGGGAACAGGTTAAGGGCTGTAATCTGTGTTGGAAAAGTTTATACGCTATTCCAAAACGAAAGTGTCAATACCATAGATGGCCACCACCATGGGGAAGGTAGATACACCAACAAATTGTTTCAAAGGATTATCACCACAAGATATAATGAAAGGAGGTTTTCTTGGCAGGTTAGAGATAATTGAGGATATACTAAAGAATTATGAAGAAAAAGTACTTGAATTATGATATGGAAATGGAGCTCTCAGGAGTGAGTTTCACACGTTAAAAGGAAACATTCTTCAGCAAGATAAGAAAATAACCACCTTAACAGACAAGGTAAAGAGACAGGAGGAACAAATCAAGAAACTAGTGAAAGAAAATAAGGTATGGAAAGTGAAGAGAGGTAAATTTGAAGAAGTTAACAAGAAAATACTCATATTGTGAACAATTCCAAGGAACCCTAAAGGCCAACTGTAGAGTTAGGTAAGGATATGCAAAGAGAAACTTCATTGGCAACTCACATAGAGGAGGTTAATAAAGAACTAGCAAAGTACAAAGAGGAAATTAAAGAGATGTATGCACAAGTTGTAAAAGAGTAAGAGATGATCAAGGAAGTGTGTTTGGAAGTCAAAACCTGGAATGACCAACAAGAAACAGAAATTAGACAAGCAATTAGGAAAGAACTGGTATTAACAGTAAATAAGTACAATACAAAACACTGCAGATAGTAGTAATTCCACAATAATTTTAGGGCAGTTAGAAAAGGAAATATCATCTAGGGTAGCCAGAGCAGCATAAGAGAAGAAAAGCGTAGAGAAAATAATAGGTTTAGGAGATGACCTCAATTCAAAGGAAAATGTCAGTGATTTTAGGAGGATAGGAAATTATGAGAAAGACAAAAACTGCCTCTAAGGGGGCCGGGAGTTCAAATAATCAACCTTTCTCAAACACACAACTTTTCTAGGGAAAGCCCCGTCAGCTCCCCAGAGCTATCCAGGCTGTATGGATATGTATAACTTTCTGGCATCAGTCAAAGTGCTAGAAGTTCTTGCCAACCGGGGACCACGAGCCAGAACCTGGCCCCCTCAGAGAGGCACAAGGTGCAATGGTCTATAGAAACCCACTTGTGGTTGGGAGCATTCTATGTCTGCCATCGACCGGGATAGGCAATCCAGAAAGGTAGGTGCCCCAAAACAAACCCCTATTCTGGTGAAAATATTGCTATCAAAAGCCGAACGAGTGGACAGAACACTCAAACAAAATTATCAAACTAGCATGATGTCATCACGTCGCCGTGCCACCATCTGCGCAACCCCCCCCCCCTACCGGGAGGGGAAAGGGGACCCCCAGACCCTCTTCACCGGCGATCCAACTGGCAGTTCTTGGCTGATGGAATTACTGGCCGGTCAAGTGCCTCTGGCTCCGGTTTTTGTTTCAGTTCTGTTCCTTGTGGTGTGCACTGTCTCTACCGGTGGGGTGTGAGCCAGGAGTGAGATTCCATGGTAATCGGGCTGCATGCTCCTAGGGCTATCTTCCGGGCTATCTTCCAGGCTATCTTCCCTAGGTGCCCTGTAAGTACTGCCCTTGGGGCTTGGGGCCACCTTCCACAAGTCACCTTGGGTTCTATCTCTGCTGTGTCCTTTACTGCTCGGTACTGGGCCACCCTTGGAGTTGGCTGGGGTTTTGTTGCCCTGGTTTGTCTCTGGGTAGGTGGTAGTTTTCGTCATTGGTAGGGGCGTGGGGTACCGCACAGCTAGTTCTCGCCTATAACAGCGGCCGGCTCTGTTCCGCCTGGGTACGTTGTCCTCTTGCGGGGCTTTTCTTTTGTTTTTGCCTGGTGGGGGGGGGGGGGGGGTGTCGGCCTTTATGGTTCCCCTTTACTGTTCTAGATTTTTTATTTCGATATTTTCTGTTGGTGGTACTCCCCGCTTGGCCCCCGTGAGTGGACACATCCCGGGGGTTCAGCTTTTAGAAGTTTGGTAGACTTGGGCACCGGTTTGTGGTACCCTGCCTGGGCTTCCCTTAGCGTGTACCCAAGGCTAAGGGCCCTGGGAAACCCCATGGGGGCTCCGTGATCCTATGGGTGTGCCCCCGGAGTCCCCCTTCACGTCCTGCGAGTTTGATGGTTGCTCTGTCCCCTTGTCTCAGGGTGACACTCAACGGTTGTGCCTCCGCCATGCTGCCTGTTGGGCCATTGTTTCTTATGACCTGGAGTCGTGCGATGGGTGTTGTCGGTACATGCTCTCGTTCACCCAGGCCACTGGTCTTGATAATCGGGTGCAGGCAGCTGTGGCGTTGCTTGCTAGGTGTAGGTTGCTGCAACGTTCTTGGTTGTTTGTGGCCCCGGATGCCCCAAGGCTGCCCCCGTTTGTTTGTTGGGGTCTGAACTTGGGGGTGGGGGTCGCTTCGGCTCTGGCTCCTTCCGCTCCTCGTCCTTTCCCTTCTGTTCTGCACACTTCCTCCTTTGCTTCCAGCTCCGAACCGTAGGCGGGTTTCGAGGTTGGAGTGGGGTCTGGTTGGGTTGAGACTCGGGCAGTCTCGGGGAATTTTCCTATTCCAGGGTGGCGGCGGAGGCATTCGAGTTGGTTCCTCCAGCTGTGCCATATGGGTCTGACCAGTGGGCTCCCTTCCTTAGTGTTTGTACGGCTGCCCCGGCTTTTCCTTGTCAAGCTGGGGCTTTGGGGGTGCGGCTCGGCCCCAGGTCATGCCGTAGAGGTTCCCGGGGTTGGGGAGGGGTTGCCTGGGGGTCCTCGGTCCCGTTTGCCCCACTTGGGTCTTTGTACCCTTGGTGAGGAGCTGGCAGTTCCTCAGGGTGGGGTTGTTCCTTTCCCCCTGTGTGTTCATGTTGGTTTCAGGTATACCCCTCCCTGGGTTCGGTTCAGTGTCCCTTCGGGTTTGTTGGTCCCGTCGTTCCTAGGTGTTTGATTCGCCCCTTTTCTTTACCCTTTTCGTGCTTATGTCGCGATACTGTTCCCTTCCTATTGTGGTCCCTGCGTGTCCCTTGATCAGGGGGTATATTTTTGTCCATATGTACCTCCGTGCGTTTGTGCTCACTTGTCGTGGTTTTCGTTGGTTCGTGCGTCTCTTCGTACCTTCCAATATTATTGGAACATCCGTTGAGCTCCAATGTGGTTTCCCTCTGGTCTTTTGTCGGCCTTATTGATTACCTTCCATCCTAGTCTTCTTTCGCTTCGGTTTCGCCTTGTTTTGTTTTTGCGTCGTCTCTCCTTCCAGTTTCGACGTTCCTCGTCTTCGTTACTTCGTCTTCCTGGTGTTTGTACGATGTGTCTGTACATTATGTGTGTGTACGATATGTGTGTCCGCCTGGTGTACGAGCCACGCCACCCAGTGGACGGGTGGTACGTTTCGTACCTCGCGCGCTGGGGCCGGGGTGTGCGTTTTGTTTATGGGTGGTTTGCTTGTGTGTGTTCTGCGTCGTTTCTTGCGGTTTTCTATGGCTTCTTGCTCGTTTTCTCCCTCCAGTCAGTAGCTCTCTGAATGCTAGGGGTGTTCTGGATTTTATATCTAGGGGCATCACTTCGTTCTTTCCTTTGCTTCCGGGTGTGGGATGGCTTCGAAATAGCGCTTTCTCCTCCCCCTCTGTACTGCTCCTCGTCTTCTGCGGGGCGCGCCCCTCTGGACATATTTCTCCTTGGACTTCCAAATTTTATTCAGTTAACGGTACATACAATGCCTACTGCCTCTAAGTATGCATGGGATTCGAGTGCACCACTTGCGATGCTCCTGGTATGTTACTTGGCTCGCCTGTGTTGTGGCACGGTCGTGTCTCTGCTCTGCAGGTGTGATTGTCGTGTCTGGTGCCTCTGTTGGCTAGGTGCTGGTTCTCTACTTTTGGTGGGGTGCTTGCCTAGTTGTGCTTGCAGGGGTTGAGCTCTGGCTCTTTGGCCCCGCCTCTCTCCTGTCGGTCGACAGTTGTGCAGTTTCCAGAGCCTCCTGAGCTCTGTCTTATCTACGTTTGCTCCTGTGGGTGGAGTCTTCCTCCACCACATAGCTTCCTAGTGCTTTCCACTTCCTATCTCCTCTGACATTGATCAGGTTCTTTTTCATGTCTGTGGCTTCTTTGGGTACTCAGCTTCCTCCTGTGTCCCCTTGTGCATACGAACATCAGGACATAAGAATAAAGGTACCTGCAGAAAGCCTATTAGCCCATACGAGGCAGCTCCTATTTATTACCACCCAATCCCACTCTTATACGTGTCCACCCCAAGCTTGAAACAATCGGGGGACTCCACCTCCACCGCGTTACGCGGTAATTGCTTCCACAAATCAACAAACCTGTTACCATACCAGTATTTACTCAAGTCTTTCCTAAATCAAAACTTATCCAATTTATACCCATCGTTTCATGTGCAAAACGTGCCACAAGGGTGGCATGTGCCAACCTTGGTCACTGCTCAATTCTTGTTTACTCTGTCCTTTTCCCCGCTTGGCGGGGTTGCGTCGATGGCTCCTAACAGGGGTGTTTGGTGTGGTGTGTTGTGTTTGGTCACCTTGCGTGTGTCTTCATTCTCTTTCCTTTGTCCATGTATCTTGTTCTTTGTTGTGCTGTGGGGCTCTGCCCCGCATTTTGGTGCTTTTGGTTTCGTTGTCGGCACCTGGGTCTTTTTCCCTATCTAGACACTCATTCTTTGCCTATCTTTGGTGCCTGGCTGCACCACGCTGTTCGTGAGGTCCCACAGGTATGTACACCCTCCACTACACATTTTGTGGTTGGTCGTGTGCATTACTTCCCGGCCGTTTCTTGGTCTGTTTTCAGGGTTTTCCTTGCCTATTTCCGTTTTTCCTCCTCCTGTGCTACACTTCATTGTGTATCTGGGTTGGTGCTTATTGACTATCCTGAGGTTGGGTGCTCGGGTGGGCTTCTGTCCATGTTCAGTTCCCTGCTTTTGAACCTCCGGTGTTCCGTTTTGGTGTCGAGTTCCTACGATTTTTCTTTGACTTACTGCAGGCTTCGGTGTTGCACTGTCTGTGGGGGATTGTGGTCTTTTGGTCCACTGCTCTTGCCTTACTGGTTCCTTTTCTTGGAGCTGGTAGCTGGGTTCCGGTCCTGGCTCCAGCTTTTCTTTCTTCCTTTTCTGGAACAGGTGTGTTTGCTTTTCTTTGGTTCACGTCTTACGTAGTTCTCCTCTTGGATGCCTCAGGGACGCGTGCATCATTCTTCTCTGCTGGAGCTGGTTATGATGCTCGTTTGGGTTGCAGGGTCGCTGTTTTCTTATTCTCATTTTGCGCTTTCGTTCGTGGTGCTCGTTTCTCATCGTTTGTATCGGCACTGGTGGGTTCGTTGTTGGTCTCCCACCTGCGTGTTTTGTCTCGGGGGCGGTGTGTGGTTTTCCTGGCAGTCCTTCTGATTTTCCTATCACTGCGAAGGGTCCTTTGGTCTCTGATTAGGTTGGCTTGTCTTCCATTTGGGGTTATTCAGGGACTGTCATCTGTGACCATGTACTGTCGCCTAGTATTGGGTGGTGCTGGTGGAGCCACTCCTGCTTGCGTTCGGTGTTGCTGTTCGTACTGCTCCGTTCCGCTTGCTGTCTTGGGCGTTGTTTCATCCTCCGGCCTGCTCTTGAGTTCTGGTGCCGTCCTGGTCACCTGAGTGGTCTATTTTCTTCTCATTTTAGTCTTTGGGTTGCTGCTTGGCTGGTCGGGCCGGGGGGGGGGGTGCTTCCTTTGTTCGATTGCATTTTTTTCGCGGTTCTCCGCGCATCTTGACCTCTGGGGTCATGAACGCGTTTTAGGTTGTTCGCGTTCCCTTCTTCCCTCGTTCCTGTTCGGGGGTTCGCGTCTGCAGGCTCTTTGTTTCATCTGTGGTCTTGGTTTTTTAGGTTAGGGCGCATGGCGTCTGCCTCCCAGATCCTTCCCTATTTTCCTTATCTGTGGTGAGGTAGCTCCGGGGAGCCAATGGGGCTCCCCCCAGAAAACCAGTGTTGAATGTAATGAAACGCCATTTTCTGGGTGAGTCACAGAGGCTCCAAACCATCCCTCCCTCATTCCGGTTGGCGGCATTTTTCGCGTATTTTGACATTTAGCCTAAGAACTGCCAGTTGGATCGCCGGCGCAGAGGGTCTGGGGCTCCCCCTTCCCCGTTCCGGGGAGGGGGATTGTGTAGATGGTGGCGCGGCGATGTGATGACGTCATGCTAGTTTAATAATTTTGTTTCGGGAGTTCTGTCCACTCTTTCGGCTTTTGGTAGCAATATTTTCACCAGAATAGGGGTTTATTTTGGGGCGCCTAACTTTCTGGATGCCTATCCCGATCGATGGTAAACATAGAATGATCCCAACCACAAGGGGGTTTCTATAGGCCATTGCTCCTCGTGCCTCTCTGAGGGGGCCAGGTTCTGTCTCGTGGTACTCGGTAGACAAGTACTCCTAGCACTTTTGACTGCTGCCAGAAAGTTATACATATCCATTCAGCCTGGATAGCTATGGGGAGCCTCCGGGACTCGCCCAGAAAAAGGCATTTTATTACATTCAACACTGGTTTTTTGTGCATAATATACATGGTAAATGCTCCAACTTTTCCTAATAGTTCAATATCATAACACGAACAGGAACAAAAAAAAATTGATAAAAAATTGAAAATTTCACAATTTCAAATTAAGTTCACAAATTTAATATTTCACCAATTTTTATTTTTAATTCATTATGGGCTCAGAATAGTATATAACGTTCATTTTCCTCTGGACAAAATTTTATTTGAGAGTACAGTACAGTTTACTGTAAAAAAAAAGTCAATGTGGCCTTCAAAATATGCATAAATTTAGATGTAAAAATTTATAACTCCCAAAGTTATGGGTTTATGAATAAACTAGTAGAGGAAACCTTAGAACTTAGAACTTTGCACATAATATGTAAAACTGGTGAGATTTGCTCACAAACTGAATTTAACAGCTTGTCTCAAAGTTGAAATTCCTGTTCATTGAGATAATTGAAGTTGAAGTTAATGACAACTAATATGGTAGTTCTAATTCATGATTGTTCTTATATGTTTTAATAAACATTGCTTGGCACTCATACTCAGATATGTGAAAGTTGTAGAACTGAATATGTGTTGAACACAAATATGTGTGGAAATGAAGTCAAGAAAGAATACCCCCCCCCCCAAAAAAAAAAAAAAAAAATATATATATATATATATATATATATATATATATATATATATATATATATATATATATATATATATATATATATATATATATATATATATATATATTTGTCTCGATTGACGAGCTTCTGCTCGGTTAACGAGAAAACCACGTGGTGCTTCCTAGCATTCCCACGGGTTCTCACAAATTCTCAGACCCCCCCCCCCCCAAACCTAAAATAAAATTGTTGGATATTGGTGGAAGTAACAGATATTAGAATAGGGCAATGTATTAATATGATATATCACAAAATACAGCATAATAACATACTTACAGTACTAATTATTATTTGTGCTATTATGTAATACTCAGCAAAAATAGAAAGGCACCAGCTGCATATCCACTTTATAGACTTTCCTAACTACTATTCTTCTTTGTGCAATACTGTCGCCTCCTATCATGCGGCGCTGGCGGAGCCGCTCCAGCTTGCGTTCGTTATTGATGTTATGTCTGCTCTGTTATGCAAGTTGTCTCGTGCGTTGTTTCACCTCTGGCCTGCTCATGCATCCCCTGAGCCCTCCTGGTCCTTGAACCGGGTGCTCTCTTTCCTCTCTTCTCCTCAGTTTGTGGTGGCCTCTTTGGTTCAGGATTGTTTTTCCAAGGCTCTTTCCCTGTTGGCTTTGGCCTCTGGCCATCGGGTCTGGGAGCTTCATGCTCTCCTCTGGCGCAGGGGTTTCTGTTCTTTTGGTCCTAGTGGTAGGTTTGTTTGGTTGCAGCTGTCTCCTTCTTTTCTGGTGAAGAATGAGACTGCTGCTTTGCGGAGGGGTCCTTGGGTGGTTGTTGTTTGGTTTGTCAGGCCGGGGTTGCATCTTGTCTTGTGTCCGGTTGCGGCTCTCCGCCATTATTTGCGCGCTACGGCTTCGGTGGTCGGGATGCGCTATGGGTTGATACGGTTTCCCTTCTTCCCTGTTCCCGGGCTCAGGTCTCACAGGTCGTCCGCGGGATTATTAAGGCTAGCCAGCCTGCGGTCTATCCTCGTTCCACGTCGTGCATAAGTTTGCTGCTTTTGCTGTCGTCTTTGGCAACATGTTTTGGATTGACATTCAGGCACAGGGTTTTGGAAGGTCGAACAGGGGTCTTGGACGCTCGCTACCTTGTCAGTGTCCCTGGTCCTCATAGGGTCTGCGTTGCATTATAATGTTGCATCGGCGGTTGCAGCCAGTTGTCTCGGCTTCGCGTTGAAGAGTGAGGTAACCCAATTCAAATTTTCCGAAGAAATTGGGCTCGTAACCCAAAAAGTATGTAAAGAGGGGCATTCGTAAGCCGAGGTACCACTGTATTTCCTGATTTTAAATGGGGGAAATTTGTTTTGCAAGAGGAGCGTTTCACATTTGCAATTAGTTTTCAAAAGAAGATAGAGAGAAGCTGAAACTGAACCTCGCAGAGGCAAAACGTTTAAATGAGAGCAGGAATGAAGAAGAAATCAATTCTTTTTTCTACAAAGTGATAGGGGTAGGCAGGCCAGTAAAGTGGTACATAAAGGCAAACCAACAAAATCATTAGAGAAAGGGGGAGTGAAAAATAAGAAGAGGGGGAACAAGTTCCTGAAGATTGCATACACCAACATAGATGGAGTAAGATGAAAGATACTGGAGTTAAGTGATATAATACAGCTGCAGACACCAGACATTGTTGCACTCACGGAGACAAAACTTGAAGATGCTATTTTAAATGAGGTCATATTCCCAAGGGGCTACTCAATTTGGAGACGGGACAGAAAAATCAGGAAAGGCGGTGGCGTTGCTGTGCTGGTGAAAGAACACCTAAAGGTGAATGAAATAGTTACTGCCAATCCACAAGAAGTTGACATAATAGCACTAGAGATCTGCCATGAGGATGATAAACTAATGATCATAAATGCATATAGTCCACCGTTAAGCAGCACATGGTCAAAGGAGGAGCTAGATAGTAAACGAGAAGGTCTTATAACAATAATGAGAGAGATCATAGCGAGAGCGGATAACGATAGTTCACGACTGTTGATAGTCGGCGACTTCAACTTGAAATCCATAGACTGGGAAGCATGTGAAGCTAAAACAGAAGATTTCTGGACCTGTAAATTTGTAGACCTCATCCTGGAAACATTCTTGTATCAACATGTTAATTTAACACTTTCACGCATCCGAGCAGACCGTCGTTGTCACCAATATTATTAATCACACCGCACTCGTGCCCCTCTCGGGAGTCATGAGAAAAAATATTTGTATAAAATCCATTTATTATCCGATCAACTTGGGAATAGTTTACAAATGTTTGCCATGAAATTTACGTTTTCTCTAATAGCCGAACAGCTTATTAAAGAGAACGTCGTGGCAGTGAATCATCGTGGTAAAACAATTGTATTATTGACACGACGAGTATAATCGACGTAGTTTTTATATATGTTGCCGGTCGAACGCATCCTTATGTGACCTTTAATACTTATGTTCTTATAGAACATTCTATTGCGAGCACATTGGTACAAAAATGAAATACATACATCGACAAATAAAGTCAGGACAGTGAATTGAATATACACTTTTCAAAGCGAGTTTCGCTGATATGCCGCCGCGGGTAACACTTCGGCCACTTCCCACACTATTTTGGGTGGGCTACGACATTGAATCTATATTTATATGCATATGTCCGTGTAGAGAATTTTATTGCGATTCCAATGATACCACAGTTAGCGATGTAGGACAACTGTAGGCTTCGCAACCATTAAGAGAGTGGAAACATTTTGTTGCTGTTTGGCGCTCTCGGCGAGTGATCTGAATAGTTTTTTATTTGGTGTTGATAGTCCTTATGCTTTGGCGGCATTTTATAGGTATGTTCTTATAGACAATTTTATTGCGAACACAGTGATACCAAATTTAAATACGTGCGCCTTCAATTATTGTCAGGACAGTCAAAAGAGTGTACACTTTTTCGGTCTTACCGCGTAGGCGAGCGAACCGCCGAAAGCGCATAGGGTATGGTTTTTTTTTGAACGCCAAGAGCGCGAAAGTGTTAAACAAGCTACGAGGATGAGGGAAGGGGACGTCCCCTCCGTGCTAGATTTGATATTTACCAGGAAGGAGGAAGAAATATTTGACATTCAGTACCTTCCTCCCTTGGGTAAAAGTGACCATGTCTTTTTGGGAATAAAGTAAGCAATGCGTTATAATCTGGAAGAAAATATGACGGTCGATGCAAATGAAAAACCTGACTTTAGGAGAGGACATTATGGCAACCTTAGAAAATTTTTTAGTGAGTATAATTGGACAGACTTGTTGCTAGGCAAGGAAGTGAATGAGATGTATGTCAGGTTTTGTGAAATATATGATAAAGGCACAAAAAAATTTATACCAAAACAGAGAAGCAGAACTAGGAAACAGGATTGGTTCAACAGAAAGTGCGAGAGGGCCAGAGACCAAAAGACACAAAAATGGAATTAATACAGGAAGAGGCCGAACCCCCAAACATACCAGCGATACAAAGATGCGAGAAACAACTACACGGCAGTGAGGAGAGAGGCAGAAAGAAATTTTGTAAAAGGGATTGCAGACAAATGCAAAACAGAACCAGGTCTGTTCTATAAATTCATAAACAACAAATTGCAGGTAAAGGATAATATTCAGAGGTTGAAAATGGGAAATAGATTCACGGAAAATGAAAAGGAAATGTGTGAAACATTAAACGAAAAGTTCCAAAGTGTGTTTGTACAAAATGAAATCTTCAGGGAACCAGATACAATAAGAATTCCAGAGAATAACATAGAGCACATAGAGGTGTCCAGAGACGAAGTGGAAAAAATGCTCAAGGAGCTAAATAAGAACAAAGCAGTTGGTCCAGATGGAGTTTCACCATGGGTTCTGAGAGAATGTGCACCTGAGCTCAGCATTCCTCTTCAACTGATTTTTCAGGCATCCCTGTATACAGGAGTTGTAGCTGATGTGTGGAAAAAGGCTAACATAGTTCCAATCTACAAAAGTGGAAGCAGGGAAGACCCCCTTAATTATAGACCGGTATCATTGACAAGTGTAATAGTCAAAATATTGGAAAAAATAATTAAAACTAAATGGGTAGAACACCTGGAGAGAAATGATATAATATCAGACAGACAGTATGGTTTTCGATCTGGAAGATCCTGTGTATCGAATTTACTCAGTTTCTATGATCGAGCAACAGAGATATTACAGGAAAGAGATGGTTGGGTTGACTGCATCTATCTGGACCTAAAAAAGGCTTTCGATAGAGTTCCACATAAGAGGTTGTTCTGGAAACTGGAAAATATTGGAGGAGTGACAGGTACGCTTCTAACATGGATGAAAAATTTTCTGACTGATAGAAAAATGAGGGCTGTGATCAGAGGCAATGTATCGGACTGGAGAAATGTCACAAGTGGAGTACCACAGGGTTCAGTTCTTGCACCAGTGATGTTTATTGTCTACATAAATGATCTACCAGTTGGTATACAGAATTATATGAACATGTTTGCTGATGATGCTAAGATAATAGGAAGGATAAGAAACTTAGATGATTGTCATGCCCTTCAAGAAGACCTGGACAAAATAAGTACATTGAGCGCCACTTGGCAAATGGAATTTAATGTTAATAAATGCCATGTTATGGAATGTGGAATAGGAGAACATAGACCCCACACAACCTATATATTATGTGAGAAATCTTTAAAGAATTCTGATAATGAAAGAGATCTAGGGGTGGTTCTAGATAGAAAACTATCACCTGAGGACCACATAAAAAATATTGTGCGAGGAGTCTATGCCACGCTTTCTAACTTCAGAATTGCTTTTAAATACATGGATGGCGATATACTAAAGAAATTGTTCACGACTTTTGTTAGGCCAAAGCTAGAATATGCAGCGGTTGTGTGGTGCCCATATCTTAAGAAGCACATCAACAAACTGGAAAAGGTGCAAAGACATGCTACTAAGTGGCTCCCAGAACTGAAGGGCAAGAGCTACGAGGAGAGGTTAGAAGCATTAAATATGCCAAAACTGGAAGACAGAAGAAAAAGAGGTGATATGATCACTACATACAAAATAGTTACAGGAATTGATAAAATCGACAGGGAAGACTTCCTGAGACCTGGAATTTCAAGAACAAGAGGTCATAGATTTAAACTAGCTAAACACAGATGCCGAAGAAATAAATATAAGAAAATTCACCTTCGCAAATAGAGTGGTAGACGGTTGGAACAAGTTAAGTGAGAAGGTGGTGGAGGCCAAGACCGTCAGTAGTTTCAAAGCGTTATATGACAAAGAGTGCTGGGAAGACGGGACACCACGAGCGTAGCTCTCATCCTGTAACTACACTTAGGTAATTACACTTAGGTAATTACCAAAACAGAGATGCAGGACCAGAAAACAGGATTGGTTCAACAGAAATTATGAGAGGGCCAGAGAGGAAAAGTCTAGAAAATTGGCTCAATATAGGCCCATTTTGAGCTTGTGAGGATGTAGGTTGTACTCTTCAACCAGGTATGGATCTGTTTTGATTTGCTTACCTTTCTGGGCGCCTTCCCTAGATTGATGGCACAATGACATACGTACTTTAAATGTGAAGTGTTCATAGGCCATTGCTCCTTTCGCCTCTCTGAGGAGGCCAGGTTCTGGCTCGTGGTCCCCGGCAGGCATACAAAGAACTCTGCAACTGATGACATTCAAATAGTATGGCACTTGATCAGTAAGATAGCTTTAGGAAGCCTCTCTGGCACACCCAGAACCTGGTGTTTCATTACATTCAATGCTGGTTTTTCCTTTTATATTGGATTTTTATTTGTTTAGTATTTTAGTTAATGTGTGCACTTTGTTAATTTAATAACCATTTGTCTTCTCTAGGAGATATAGCATCAACGTCACAGGAGCACCAGCTGATAGAGGATGTGTTGAGTGTGATGATGGGAATTGAAGGGATGTACATCACAGTTCAACCCCCTACCAAACATTATGATCCCCCTGAGTTTACAGTTGATCCTTCTGTAGGTATGTAGAACCCATTGTTTCGTGTTCTATTTTGTGAATAGAATTTTGTGGACATAAACACAACACATTTATGTGACTGTGTTGTGGGTAGAGCAGTACTACCCCGGCAGCTGGTAAATACCTAATACACATAAAGGAAAAAAAAAAAGAGGTTAAACAAATTAATATACGGCTGCTTTTACGTCCTTTGCAGTGTGAATAATTGTAGGGATAATTTAAGAAACATGAACATTTAAACATTTAAACCTATAAACAAATTATTAAACAAATAATCATGAACTGTACACAAAAATAATATAACCCTTAAACCGCTAAGGGCTTTTTGGCCTGCAACACCGCCAGGTGCAACAAAAAAAAAAAGCCCAAAAATTCTTTCATCCTATAAAAGTGTTCATTTGTATTCCCTGATCTTGGGAAAAAGAATAATACATTGTAGGTGACATATTTTGGCTGCAATAGGGCAGGGAAGTTTGGCAAAAAATGTGTGAACCATCGCTATACTCCAAATTATGGTGTGCATATTAGGGATTCAATTATTATGTTCATAAAACAATAAAAAAAGTTTTGCTGTTATTACGCTATATACACAGGTTATATATAAGTACTCTATCTTCATGTTTTGGTCACCATAATGAACCACTAAGTTAGTATGGTGAGTAAAAAAGCAACGAGGAGTGGCCACCACACCTGCCAGCCAGCCACTGGCCACCACTTCCTTCCTCATCTCACCTCACTCGCCAACAATCTCCTCCCACCATAATGTTTTTGCTTTTATTTACTATATACAAATGTTATATATAAGTATCTACATGTTTTGTTCACCATAACTGTTCATCTAAGCTGGTATGGTGAGTTAGGGAATAAAAAGTCACCACACAGAGTCAGCTAATGCTCCCTCCCCTCCCTCACTCTTTCAAGGCCAAAAACACTAACATTCCTCCTCCAACCATATTATTTGTAGTGTTATTACACTATAAGCACACATATAAGTATCTACATGTTTTATTTACCATAACTGTACAGCTAAGCTGATATGGTGCCCAAACAGCATAGTGGCCACCTTACACTATGCCACCTTCCTCGCCAAAATGGCTCCTGCCAACATACTCCTTTTGCTGTTATTACACTATTTACACATGCTATATATAAATATCTACATTTGTGCTCACCACAGCAAACCACTAAGCTGGTATAGTGACTCCAGACAGTAAAAGGTGGCCACACAGAATCAGCAGATAATGCTACCACCTTCCCCACCAAGATTACCTCTTCCACCACAGTGCTAATTATCACCACAATCCTGCTATTATCAGAATTCTGGTAATTTTTATCACAGGGGTCTTCTGTAATACTATCATCGTTAAATAATAGCATGTACATATATATTTTGACATTTTTAGGCGATGCTGTGGTCACAAGCTGAACAGCAGTGCTGTGAGCTCAAGCTGCGTGCACTAGCCTTGGTGGCTCACTCAGAACTGAGGCTCTCACACCCAGATACGTTACCCACGATTTTTTTTAGGTGGCATCTATTTACTATCAGCCGTGGCTGGACTATAGCTGCCCCTATCCCTTGTGGGGCATTTAAAATCGTGTGCTAGACCCTCAATCATATATGTATGTATTGCACTGTTTCGGGAAAGTTACTCCCCATCGAATATGTATGTATTGCACGGTTTAAGAATTAAACAAGAAATGATATTATAATCTTGAAACCTGGCTTTAGCAAAGGCAAATTAATATAATAATGACTTTACGTTAATTTCAAAGGTGACTGTACACTTTATACATGGTACTGACTGTCTTCCGTCATGCGTTATAGTCAAGACCACGTCGACAGAGAGAAGATGTGTAATCCAGCACCAAAAGTCATATGACCTCCATGCCATCAGCAGGTGCTTATATACACTGGTGGTGAAGCAGGCCGGCGAGTAGCGAGGTCTTTGAACAATCTGCCAGCTGAATGAGGGTCGTTAGCTGGTGGTGAAGTATGAGCCGGCAAGCCTCTGGCGGGCGGCTCTCGTGGAGTAGTGGGGGGGGGGGTAATCAATGGTCAAAACGTTTTGGTCTTGGCGGGTCTTGATGTTGATATTGCATGCTGGTGTCGAGGATGGTAGGAAGGGGCAGAAACCACTGCTTATGCAGGGGAAATAACGTAACAGTGTTGATACTTTTAATACCAAATTAATATCCCCTTTGTTATGCCCTATTCATCCATATGTACACCACTATCATGTCACCTCTAATTCTTCGCCTTTCTAAGAGAATGTAAATTAAGCCTTGTCGATCACTTCATATGACGGGTTTCTAATTTGCTGGATTAATTGTGTCATCCTACGCTGGACGCATTCTAGTGAATTTATTTCCATTCTATAGTATGGCGACCAAAACTGAACTGCATAATCTAAATGGGGGCCTAACATGAGCAAGATATAGCCAAAGAATAACACCAGGTGTTTTATTACTAATGTTTCAAGAAATAAATCCCAGTGTCTTATATGTCTTATTATGAACATACTGTATATGTATTGATTTTTTGGTTTTAAATTCTTACTAATCATAACTCCCAGGTCCCTTTCCCAATCCGACTTTGCAATCTCAACACCATCTAGCTCCTATCTTATAACTATCATCATTACCTAGCCTCAAAACCTTACATTTGTCAGCATTAAACTGCATCTGCCAATCTTTTGACCATTTCAAAACTCTATTTATATTGTCTTGAAGTGATAGTGAGTCTATTTCCGTGTTTATTTCCCTCCCACTTTTTGAATTGTTGACAAATTTGTAAATATTGCTGCTCAAGCCTGAATCTAAATCATTTATATATATACTGTATTATGAATATTAGTATATTTGGGTAGCAGTGTTTCTTGTAAACATATGTTGTTGAATATGACTGAAAAGGTAAGATTAATAATTCTAACACAAATTTTTTGAACATATCTTATGTTTTTCTTCGTTGTCGATGGTAATTGAAATATCAAATCTCCAAAATTCATTTTTATTTATGATCTGACACCTAGAAGCATTTAGTAAAGGCTTCTTACATTCTCAAAGACTTGTTTTCACTTAACACTACACTTATGATACACTTGATACACTGTGTATGATATATTTAACGTTGTTGTTGTTTAAGATTCGCTACTTGGAACAAAAAATTCCAAGTCGCCAGGGCTATAGTGAGCCCATAGTGGACTTACCTGGCACAGGAGCGGGGCTCTCGTGGACTCTCACTGGACTGCATGCTGCTGCTGCATGCTGAGGACTGCTGCCACCTGTCATGGAATGCTGCCTGCAACCTCGCCATAGCTATGATTTTCACCACGATCATCTCTACATTTTCATCTGCTACGGCTTGCTGCTCCACGATTGTTACTCACTCATCTGACAGCTTCATCAGCAACTACGTCATGTGGGATTTACAGCCTGTCCTGCTGACTCTCCAGTCGCTGCCAGGGCACTGCTTGTACTACAGGAACTCCCACGAAAGCTGCTCTTTTGTCAGATTCATCTTCACGTTCACTGCATTCTGATACTCTGCCGACTCAAGTACTTTGCACAGTACAGGACTTACAGCTTGCGTTTCGGACTCTTCGTCGCCTCCACTGCTAGATTCAGCTCTAGCAGTGATTCCCTCGTTGCCCTAACTATGTGCTTACATTACCTTCTATTGTCCTAGTGCCCGAGCCCATCCGCCCCAGATCTAAATGCTCCACCAGCGACCCAAAGACGCAACAATCATGCACATTCTTCTCTCCTGCTACACCGAGCTTGTCCACACACTGCCTGCATCTTTTGGTACCGGACTACATGTTCCACAGCGACCTAGGGAACAGTAGCCTCGTATTTTTTGTTGTATAGCTTTTCTTTCATTCCCTTGGCAGGGGGAGTTCTGTAGCGAGTAAACCTTATACTCGCTCCATTATCTCATCATCTTAATGGCGTAACTAATTAGCACTAACTACACAAGCTATAATCCTATCCCTATTTACAGGTAACAGTTCTTCCAGCCTCCTATCTTATTGGAGGGAGCTGAGGTGTAGTCACCATATATAAGCAAGCAATATGAGAATATCAAACGGTACAATTTCCAGTCAAGAATGTAGCACTCGGGGTATGCAGTTCTAATCGACCCCAAGACACTACAGCTTCAGCTTCTACACAGAACAGACAGCAGACTAGGACCACATCCAGCTACAACGCTCTCCCACATAGAGTTCTGTGACTCCGGCCTCACTTCGGCTCTCTGCTCTGCTCCAAGCTCCGTCCCAACGTCTACAACACTGCTGTATCCAAGACTACTAAATAAATATGAAAACCCACTAAATACTGTGTATCTAATCTACTCAACAACGTAACATAATTGTATGTTACATTGGTATAATAAATAACATATATGCACATGGAAAATACTGGAGGGCCAGGTCCCAAATCTACACAGTTAAATAACAACGTACTGAAGTGAACGATATGGAAGAAAATGCAGAATAGAACCAGTAAAGAGCAGGGGTTCCATAGGCACAATCAAAGAACACTGTATAAACATCAGAGGTTCCATTATTCCATTTTCATGTGTTTTAACAAATGTGATGCATGTACTTCGATTGTTTGTCGAGTCCCGCCAATTCAAAAATATGGTACTGTACTCGGCCTCATGTGATTACTTTTGTGGTTGAAATGTTTACATGTGCATATTGGTTCTACATCCTTGTTTTAAGGTAACATATCTATACTATAAGTAAGGAAGTAAGGACAGGTTTTGCAAGTCTGTACTCGAGGGTACAGCTTTCAAGCTCGAGCCCTTACAAGGAGATGCCAGGTTCTGGCTCTGGTTCCCAGTAGGAAAACAGAACTCCATGACTGATACTGACCTAGTAGTTTAAAGCTATCTCAGTGAAATAGCTTCAGGGAGCCCAAGGGGCTTCCACAGAGGACAGAACCACCTGGACTAAAACCAAAAATGAAAAAGAGAAAAGGGTGAAATGACAATAAACCAGCCACCTGCTCGCCACTCAAACTGCAATACACTCGCATCAGAAAACCAGATACATAGAACAGAGGAAGTGGAACCAGACAGGTACATTGCCAGACTGAGCTGCCAATAGTGGTGGAGCTGCAGAAAAATTAGTGGGTTCAGACACCGAGCCACAAGAGCTGGAAGTCAAGGATGAGCCAGCCACCCAGGAACAAGAAGGATCACTCTCCCCAAGAACAACTCCAGTATGGAGAGCATCTGGAGCAACAATTGAACAAGATTGGAAAGATATGTAACCCCGATCTCAACCCGTTCAACTGAAAGGCAACCATTGTGAAAGCCGCACAATCGGATCCATATAGAGGGGGAAGTACCAGTTCCATGCCGACATGAACAGGTCCACCTCGGAGTGACTGAACATCTTGCAAAGCCAACGGAAGGTCACGTTGTCAACTATCCATTCCACAGAAATAGGACAGAAGTGAGATAACTCATCTGCGAGAATGTCTAGATACAGCTCACACATGAACTGTACAGGAGTCAAACCCTGAGAATCCAGAAACCAAGCTACCCAAAGAGTCCAACACCATAAGAGTAGAACCAAATAGAGCTGGAGAATGGAGCCTGGAGGAAGTCAATACCTCCACAGGGCCTGCCACACTGCTGCAAAATCAGAGATTGGGGCTGATGGAACAGCCCCAATCACTGACCCTGGTAGACTTGGTGAGTGAAAGTCACATAGCGCCATCCCAGAGCCGAGGCATTCGTGAACACATTGGGCAATGGGGAAGGATGGCAGCTGGAACCGAAGTCCTGAAAAAGCCCCAACAGGAAGCCAGCGAAACAAGAGTTCACGTAGGGTGGACAAGGCCTGAACCCAATAGTTCCAGCAGCAGCAGCAAAATGGGTTGAACAAGAGTAATCAGTACAGTGCCAGGAGACCTAACCTGCCCTTGAAAAATACCACACAAACAAAATGCAGGTTCCTGCACAACCACTTGACTCACAGTCAAGTGAGTGAGTCACTCAGGGCCTATCCAACACCAGATGTAACAACACTGCAGGTGGAGCAGTCACAAGAGACAGGGATAAAGATGCCAACCAGAAGTTCCAAACGAGGCCCAGGTAGGCCAAACCTTTAACGAAACCAATTGGGACCTCTGAATGACACCAGGAACTTAAACCTGGTGAACTGAGGAAAAACCAGGTTCCTGGCCCGCTTACAAGCGGATAGACTGGAGGCTAAAGTCAGCCAGTCGTCGAGAAGTGAACATATGCCAACACATGACCCCCAAGAGAGGTAACTGGGTCACCATTACCCAAGGGCACCTACGGACCCTCCACAGGCTCTCTCCCTAGCCCTAGAAGCCAGCCATGACAAACCCCCAGGGCAGAGCTGTATTCCATGCTCAATGCCTGGGAACAGAATGGCATCGTCCTAATGAAATGGACCGGAGGTTGGAGACTTATCTGGGGGGAGAGTAGTTCTCTTGGCTCCTTGGTGGCTAGCCCAGCCTTGGTTTCAGGCGCTGTTTGCTCGCGTGTCCGAACCTAGGGACCCTCCCGCGGCTCCGCCTCTTTCAGCAGATCGGACCAGTCCGTTACAAGGCTGGTTCGATCTTCTCCTCGAGTCTTTCTGACTCAAGTCTATCACCACTTATATGATGCGCAGGTGGCTTCATGGATGGTGTCCAACTGTGTGCTTCGTCTCGGCACCAGTATGAAATTTCCTGGCTGTCCTTCCGGTATTTTTTGTCTCTTCGTTAGTTTACTTCGGTCTCTGTTCAGGTTGTTTTGTCCTTATTTTCGTTGTTGTTCCAGGACCATCACCTTATGCTGAATACTGTCTCCTCGTATCGTGCGTCATGTGCGGAGTCGCTGCAGCTTGCATTCGGCATTGATGTTACTTCTGAACCATTCCGCAAGATATCTCGAGTGTTGTTTCACCTCTGGCCTGCTCATGCATCGCCTGAGCTATCCCGGTCGGCGTTATTTTTGTGGTTTTTGACATCCAGCCTCAGAACTGCAGGGTGGATAGCCGGTGCAGGGATCTGCGGCTCTCCTCCTCCCGGGAAGGGGGGAGCTGCACAGACAGCGGCGCGGTGATGTGGTGACGTCATGCTTGTTTTCGTTTGGGGAGTTCTGTCCACTAGTTCGGCTTTTCAGTAGCAATTTCTTAACCAGAATAGGGGTTTGTTTTGGGGTGCTTACCTTTCTGGGTGCCTGACCCAGTGGATGGCAGACATAGAATGCTTCCGACCACATGAGGGGTTTCTATAGACCATTGCTTCTCCTGCCTCTTTGAAGAAGTCAGGATCTGGCTCGTGGTTCTTAGGTCTGGTAGGCCTAAGGACTCCATTTGCTTGACTGATGCCAGGGGTCTAATACATTCATATCAGCCCAGTTAGCTCTGGGAAGTCCTCTGGGGCTCACCCAGAAAATGGCGTTTCATTACATTCAACGCTGGTTTTATAGTTGAAGTTTTTTATCCAGTATTAATATTATTAATGTGCATTCTTTTCAGAACCATCCCTAAGTACACTGGTGAGTCGAATCCTGCCTTTATGTGGTTACTACTCTCAGCTTATAAGATTTGTTGAAAACAAGAGTTGCTACCACCATGGGCTGGTGAACCAGGCACTGTCTGCAGCTATAACGAACCTCATCAAGGACTATATGGTGAGGGAAAACTTTGAGTAATTACCTTTTTAATTACATAAATGTAGTTTCAGGATGAGAGCTAGGTGCTTCATCTTCTCTATTAGCTTCATCACAGGATGTTTTGAAGTTTTTTAATGTTTTTGCATACACTACCTTCTTGTTTAAATTATTCTGTCTACTATTTTGTTTGCAATAGTATATACACACACATTTGGTTAGCAGTATTTGTTTTCTTGTTTTTGATGTGAGTTTTAAAAGTTCCTCCTTATGAATTTTGTCTTTTAGTTAAAATATTTCATGTGCTCAGTAAATGTCACTGTTGGTTCTATTGGACCTCTACTGTATTAGAGACTATTGACCAGGATTTATTGATAGTTGATATTTTTATATGTGGTCTAGGAAATCTAGTGTTAAAATTGTTTCAGGTTTCAGGCACCCAAGGCAAGCTGAACTTGCACTCCCTTAACCACTGCACTGTGTCTCATTATAATATGACATTCCTGTGGTGTGCTGGAAAAAAAATTATGATAGCTTCTTGTATTGTTAAAATGCATTCTCCGAACATCAGAAACTTAAAATAAAATATTTTATGTGATATACTTTAGCCGTGATGGAGCAGAGAAGTTGAGCAATTTTTGAGCACTGAGTGATTAGGTGCTTGAAACCCTCGCCCCAGAGACCCCGTAGGGTGGTAGTTGCCGCGAATATAATTTTTCATAATTATTTCAGTGTCTCATTGTTTTTTCTCTTTGTTTTCTATGGAGAGCCCTGTCGGCTCCATAGCTATCATACTGATCAAGGGCCATACTACTTGTGTGTTATCAGTTACAGAGTTCTTGTATTGCCTACCATTCACTGCACCTCCCCCTCCCATGCAGGGGGGGGGGGAGTGTTAGCCGGGCCGCCACCAGCCATTTCTTGACTGATGTGGTGCTGAGTGGGTGCTGTCACTCTGGCTCAGTGTTCCCATTTTCTTTGGGGTTTTCACCCTTGCGGTAGTGTTATAAACGGAGATGTTCGTGTAGCCAGAAGTTTAGGTGTACTGGAGCTGCATACATCTAGGGTCACTGTCCCTAGGTGCTCCGTAAGTACTGCCCTTTGCATGGTCAGGGTTATCTTCCCTGGGGTGTTCGGGATTCAGTCCCTGTTAGAGGATTTCCTTGCTTGTGGTAGTCTTCGTCCTTGGGGTGCTTCGGGGGCTTTGGGCGTTCTATCTTGCCCAAGGTAGGGGGAGTGTTTATTGGCTGGTGGGGCGCAATGCGACTGGCACAGCCTGATTTTCAGCTATCACATGGCAGGCTGAATTTCTCCCTGACTGCTTGTTTGCTGTGGTGGAGTTTCAATTTTTTAACTGTATTTTCATGATAATCGGCATGTTATTTTGCCTGATTTGGTGAAGGAGTTTTGCTTTTCACCTCATTACGCTTCACCTAGGATGTGAAAGTGGTCCTCCTCTGTTGCTCCCGAGGCTTTACTGCGGCTACTGTGGTCATGGGCTTCCTGTAAGGTTTATTCAGCCTCCAGGTCCTGGAAAACTTCAGCGGGCTCGGTTGTAGATACCTTCTCTGGGTCTGCTCTTGCCTTGTGCGAATTCGAAAGCTGCTCGTTGCATCTACCTCAGGATGGTGATCATCCATTCTGCCTCCGTGTTGCCTGTTGGTGAGGGGACACCTTTGACCCAGTGTCTTGTGGGACTTGTTCCTCACTTGTGCTCCAATCCCTCCATCCCTCTTCTGATATTATACAGGATTTGGCAGTGGCAGTGTTGCACAGGCATTTCTCAGTGTTGCAACATGCCAGGTTGGGTGCCTGTTTGAAAGCCTCGCAGGTGCTCCGCTTGTGTTTTCGGAACTCGGATTTGTGAGCATTGGTCGCTTCGACTTTGGATCAATGAAGTGCTTGCATATGCAAGTGTTTGCATAACGCAAGCACTTACGAATCTGTACATCTTTTCTCAATCTTTGGCGGCTTTGTTTACAATTATTTAACAGTTAACGAGCTCTGAAGCACCAGGAGGCTGTTTATAACAATAACAACAGTTGATTGCGAAGTTTTCACAATCATGCTTGTAAACTGTTTAATAAATGTAACCAAAGCCATCAAAGTTTGAGGAAAGATGTACACGTTCATAAGTACTTGCATAACTGCTTCGTGAATCTGGTCTCAATTTGTGGGCTTTTCGGGTCGTTTCTCTCGGCTTGTGGTGGCGTTGGGTGGCTCCTCCTCCTTTGGGGGGATTCGGGGCTGATGGGGCAGGCCTCCTCTCCTGCGCTCTGTCAGGTCATCTTGGAGTGGGTGCGCTTTGGCGTGGTCGAAACGATGACGTCTCTCAGGTGGGTTTTCCGCCTGTTCCCAATTCCAAAACGGGACTGTGCGGACCTGCAGTTCATTCTGGACTTGTCCCGTCTGAACCTTTGGGTTTCTTGTCCCTCGTTTCGGATGACCACTCTGTCCCAGGTCCGGCTTCTGTTGGAGCCGGGCGCTTGGATGGTATCCTGGACCTCAAGGACGCATATTGGCACGTCCCTATTCATCTGGGATTCAGGGACTGGCTCAGTTTTGTTGTGGGGCGTCAGGCTTACCGCTTTCGTTGCCTCCCTTTTGGGATTGAATCTGACACCTCGGGTGTTCACACGCCTTACCCGGGTCGTCGTGGCCCGTCTGCATCTGTTAGGTGTTCGGATGTTGGCTTACCTCAACGACTGGCTGGTTTGGGCTCCTAGTCGGTCCGCGTGGCTGCTCGCCAGGGGTTTGGTGCTTTCCCAGCTCGCCTGAGTTCGGGTTCCTGGCGAACTGCAGGAAGTCCCGTTTGGTTCCCTCCCAGGTTCGGACCTAGCTGGGTCTTGTGTGGGACTCTCGGACCTGATTCCCTGTCTCTTCTTCCGGCATCTCTCTTTCAGCTACGGTCTCACCTGTGCTTGTTTCTGGGGGGCTCCTGGGTCACCCGGCAGTTGCTCGAGGGTTTGTGTGGGAGCCTGGACTATGCAATGTTGGTCTACCCGCCGGGTCGGGTTTGGCTTCGACGCTGTTCTGGTTCCTTCTGGGACGACCCTTACGCCTCTCTCGTGATCGCTAGGTTCGTCCCCCAGGGGCCTAGTGTTGGCTGCTGTGTTGCCAGCTTCCTCTTTGGGCTTTTCGAGGTTCTGTGCCTTGGCGTCTTCTCGCTCGATGTGTTCACAGACACGTTGACTCTCGGCTGGGGCTTTGTGACCAGTGCTCACCAGGCCGGCCAGGAGAGGTGTGGTCCGTCCTTCCATCGGGTCCACAGCACGATGTGGGAGTTCGCGCTGGTGTGGTTTGCTCTTCAGAGGGTTCGGGTCGTCTGCAGATCGATGATCCGGCTCCATTCGAACTACTCCCCGATGGTTCGTTGCCTGAACCGAGGGGGTTCGATGCGGTCCTTGGCTCTTTGGGGTTGGTTGCTTCGGGTGACTCGTCTGCTGAGTTCTCGGGGTTTGGCTCTCCTGGTGGTTCATGTCCAGGGGGTGTCCAACATCCTGGCGGACAACATGTCCCGGTTCTTTCCCCTGTCAACAGAATTGACGGTAAACGCTGACTCATTTAGTTTGCTCTGCCAGACGTTCGGGCACCCGGAGGTGGACCTCTTCACGTCGGCATGGTCAAGGCGTCTTCCGGTCTACATGGCGCCCTTTCCCCGACTGCGAGGCTGTCGGGATCAACGCCTTTTGGCAGGACTGGTCGAGGTGGAGGTTCCTGTCACTTTTTCCCCCCGGTTCAGCTGTTGCTCCAGGTCCTGGCTCACTTGAAGACTTATCAGGGGTGAGTAGTCCTCTTGGCCTCATGGTGGCCGGCCCAGTTGTGGCTTGCCCGGTGTCCGAACCTGGAGGTATTTCCTCGGCTTCGCCTCTTTCAGGAGATTGGCCTGATCCGGTACGACACTGGTCACTCTTCTCTGCGAATCTTCGTGTTTGGTGTTTTTGACTTTGACTATCGCCATTTCTATGGCGATCAGGTGGCTTCCTTGCTGGTTTCCCACCTGCAGGCTTCCTCTTAGCAGCAGTATGAGGTTTCCTGGCGTCCTTCCAGTTCTTTTTGTCCCTTCGTCGTTACTCTTCGCTTTTGGTTCGGGCGGTGTTGTCCTTTCTCTCTTGGTTGTTCCAGGGCCATCATCTTATACCTAATACTGCTGCCTCGTATCGTGCGGCATTGGCGGAGCCACTGCAGCTTGCTTTTGGTATCGATGCTACTTCTGCGCCATTTTGCAAGCTATCTCGTGCGTTGTTTCACCTCCGGCCTGCTCATGCGCCGCCTGAGCCGTCCTGGTCTTTGGACAGGGTGCTCTCCTATCTTTCTTCTCCTCGATTTGTTGTGGCCCCTTCGATTCAGGATTGTTTTGCTAAGGCTCTTTTTCTGTTGGCATTAGGGGCCATATCACCAGAATATAAAAAATTGTTGTAGGGTATTCATAATTTATTATCCTGATACATGTGAAAGGTGCTGCACCTAGGCCAAGTTTCAGCATCTCAGCCTAAATAGAGACGGAGAAAAAAAAAAAAAGAAAAAAAAAAAAGAAGAATTTTTCAACCATGTTCAATTGATTTCACAGCCCTCAATTGTGAACCAAAATCATTTATACGACACTCAGCTATGACCTTACTATATAATAAAGATTTGCATGTCACATCATTATCCCAGATGTATTTAGTGCAATAATACAGATTTATAAAAGTTTCCCAAAAACGTATGCAACAAAATGAAGTGTATCATTATTTATAAAATCAATAAATCTACGTAGATAAGAATAATGACATGCGTTTATAGAGGCGTAAACTCTACATATAATGTGCAAGTTTCATGTAAATTGAATAATAAATAAAGGCTGTGAAACGAGATCTAGTTGTAAAAGTTGGAGTTGCGTAGCGCGCGCGACAAGTTACTGTACTCGCGGTCATGCGTGATTTACGCATTGCGGCCAACTAGTACCTTCTATGGAGAGCTTGCATGCATCTAGCTTTCAATGCTTGTCTCTTGTTCGTTTGGTAAGTCATATTGCAGTACAAATAACAATAATAGCATGAGTTCTGGGAGATAGTGTGAGAGCGCGTCAGCGATACAACCACCCCCCACAAGAGACAGAGTCACTGATACTCTGAGCCACATAGGACCCTCTCTGTCACACGTTACTGTTGCCATTTAGTGAGTTTATATTCATTTTATGCATAACATGTTATTTTCAACGCTATTACGAAAAATAAGACTTCTACAACGTAAGATACAATACCCCGCGGCGCACTCACGGCGCGAGGACCAGATTCACGAAAGTTGCAGCGGGAAGTTTGACTCTAATTACGTTAATTTTCAAGATATCATTAAACGGTTTGGACCACAGTGTTGCCAGAACGTTGTAGTATTTTTCGTAATTTTTCGTAAATATTCCATTTTTCATCGGATTTTCGGTTAACATGGCCCCTTAGCCTCTGGGAGTCGTGTGGCGGAGCTTCATGCTCTTCTCCGGCACAGGGGTTTTTGCTCTTTTGGTCGTGGTCATGGGTATGTCCGTTTACAGCCGTCTCCTTTTCTGGCAAAGAATGAGACTGCTGCCTTCCGGAGGGATCCTTGTGTTGTTGATACTTGGTTGGTCAGGCCGGGGATTCATCATGTGTTGTGTCCGGTTGCGGCCCTCCGCCATTATCTGTGCGCCATGACTTTTGTGTCCGGGGACGCGCTTTGGGTTGATCCAGTTTCCCTACTTCCCTGTTCGCGGGTTCGGATCTCTCATGTTGTCCACAGGGTAATTAAGTCTAGCCAGCCTGCGGACTTTCCCCGTGCGATGACGTTCGTAAGTTTGCTGCTCTTGCTGCCGTCTTTGGCAATGTGTTTTGGGCTGACATTCGGGCACGGGGTTTTTGGTGGTTGAACAGGGTCCTGGCAGCACGCTACCTTATGAACGTTCCTGGGCCCAGCTTGGGCCTGTGTTGCTTTGGGTCGGTGGTTGCAGCCAGTTGTCTCGACTTCGAGTTGAGGAGTGGAACACCGACCGTCCTCCCGGGGTAAGTCCCCTTTATTCTTATGTTGTCTTTGGTGAAGTACCTCCGGGGAGCCGTAGGGGCTCTCCCCAGAACACCAGCGTTGAATGTAATGAAACACCATTTTCTGGGCGAGTCCGGGAGGCTCCGTGGCAACCCTCCCTCCCTCCAGTTGGCATTTTTTTCGTGGTTTTTGATATCCAGCCTCAACTGGGGGTGGGGATCGCTGGCACGAGGGGTCTGCGGCTCCCCCTTTCCCATCCCGGGGAGGGGGAAGCTGCGCAGACATGCAGGCGCGGCTCGTGTGACGTCATGCTTGTTTGCTCGTTTTCCTTTTGGGGAGTTCTGTCCACTCATTTGACAATTTTCATTGCTAACCAGAATAGGGGTTGGTTTTGTGGCGCTTATCTCTCTGGGGTGCCTGTCCCAGTCGATGGCAGATATAGAATGCTCCAAATCACATGTGCATTTCTATGGGCCATTGCTCCTCGTGCCTCTGTGAGGGGCCAGGTTCTGCCTCGTGATCCCCAGTAGGCCTAGAACTCCACCCACATCGACTGATGCAAAATAGCTAGGGTATCCTATCAGCCATAGATAGCTCCGGGGAGCCTCCGGGACTCGCCCAGAAAACGGCGTTTCATTACATTCAATGCTGGTTTTTTCAGATTCCTGTTACAATTTTGTATGTTACATCTTTTTCTTCAGTCTGCTAGTTTTCACTGTTTTGCAGAACCATTTGAGTTACAAAATATTTTCCCACTTAGTTGTATGTTGAGACTAGCAACCAAGATATTTGGCTTTTAGCATTATTTATCAACACCTGTATCTCTATCCATTATGTTGATTGTAATATTATGAAAGGTTATAATGTGTTGTTGTTGCAGCTGCTGGTGACACAACTAGAAGAACAGCACCAACATTGGGCTCTCACCCTGCATAAGCTTTATTTCTATGTGGAGAAGACAATGTCAGTCATGGATATGCTAGCGTGTGTAACAAAAGTGATCAACAAAGTAAGCTAAGTATTTAGTTAAATAGTTTTAGAATTATTTAATATGAACTTGAACTAATAATAATACGCTATAGCTGCTGTTTCATTATTTGTATTAAAATTGGGATGCAGATTTTATAATTTATCATTACGCTGGTAAATCCTGTCAATGTAGAAGCCCTAAACTGCCCGAAGCCAAAGCCGAAGGAGCAGCAAGGAGGTTCTACAGCACATGCCCTAGGCAAGCCTAATAAGGCAAAAGGCAGAACCCCCATGCAAAAACAGTCAAAAACCCAATTAAAGCAAAGAAAAGCCTTCCCAAGACAAACTGAGTCAAACGAGCAACTTGGGAGAAATGTTGGCATGCTTTGTGTTACTTAAATAACTGGTTGCACAGACCACAGTGTGCTCCATCAGCCAAAAACACTCCCAAACCGAGGAAAGACAGTCACAGACCACCGGCTGTGGGGAAAATCTACCAGTGATTACACACACAAATCACAATAACGTGATGCATCAAATGAACAAATCCTCATCACGGCCCTTGTGGATTTGTTCTACAGTGATTATTTAATGTAATTGAATTATTATTCAGTGGACTGTAATTATTTTAATTGTTAAATTATTATTATAAAGTGGACTGTATGGGTTATGTTATTTAAAATCACTTATAAACTTCCACTAAACACACAATTGGGGGGGTTTCAATTATTAAATTGGTTATACTGTACTTAAACGGTTAACATTTTTTATTTTCACTTAACTGTAATTTAACAGTTAGTGGATATTGTTAGTATGAATAATTATATCCTTATCTGACTAGAAGGCTTCGCCAGTAATCATGAAACCGATATTGAACACGTGAGTGGATCTGACAGCTATGGCATTGTCCTCAGTCACGTCGCCTCAACATTAATGGCAATTCTTCACTAACAGTGTTCCCGACTCCAGCCCATCAAAAACATGCACTGAAGCTATGTACAACTATAATAATTATAATTATTATGATTTTATGGCAAATCTATGACTCGGCTTACTAGTACTGTACAGTATTATGAAACTAACCCATTTTGGGCTGGGAGTCATGCCATATAACCATCAATACCTATAATATCTTATATTAGCCAGTTAAGAACTAAGACAAATAATTAAGCACATCCCTGTCATTGTCTTAGTCAAATCCATTTGTCAATTAGGGAATTTAATTTTTCAAATACAGACGATGCAATTCAAGTGACACTGATAAAATTTGTGTGTATTAGCTGGGAAGGCTTGATGCAATGATAATGGCTTTTTCCTTCCTCCCTGGGGATGTGTGCAAAAAAAATTATTCTCTGAGTTTTATTAATAATTGAGAGGAGGAGTTTATTCTATTCACTTGATTGATAATTTAGTGAAGAGTAATTTGTTAGATCTAGTCCTGAGACTGTTTAATTAAGTATTTATTTGAATAATTATTTGAGTATTAAATTGATTTCTGCTACGTGTCAAATATATCTCGTTTTCTAGAGGAAATATCCACAAATAGTTTTCTCTTGAATGAGTAACTGACGTATTTTGATATTTAATTTATACAAAATCAGCAGCAATATTATTTCCTGCACATTGTATTCGAAGTTAGTAATTGTTGTCGGAAATTTCCGACACCGGCTTACCTGAAGGGTGAGGAGGCCCCCTAAAGGGAGTGTATCCTGAACATTAAAGGTAAGAAAATAATGGCCATGCAAGGGAAGTACTTCAGGAGTGCACAGAGAAGATAACCCTGAGCTCATGCAGCTCCAAGAACACCAAACTCCTGGCTCATGCTATGCAACTGCATAGAACCACATTCCAAGCAGGGTTGCCAGAGCCAAAAGAGCTGAATTCGTGAACGTAAACAGCTGGGACACAATTGGGCTCCATAAAACCCCAGCGGGCTACAAAGCCCAACAAGGCAACCCTGCCCCAAAGGCCCTAAGCAACACCACTTAGCTGACAATAGGAGACTGGAGCCAGAGTGACTAGAACTGCACCAAGGCACCATCAGCTTAGAACTGAAGGGGGGGGGTGGGGGCCTGGCTTACCTGGTTTGCCTCCTTTCCCCACAAACGAAGGTGAAGGTGGGCTAACTAGCAAGCGCTAGTTCCAGGAAGTTTTGGTTGGATTATTTTCATTGTTCGGGAGATTTTTTTGGCAATGTTGGGGCTGCGGTCTTGTTTTTAAGCATGCAGTAAGTCTGTTTTGATTTGCCAATCTTTCTGGGTGCCTTCCCTTTGATGGTGGCATAGATGATAAACTTTAAATGTAAAGTGTTCATAGGCCATTGCTCCCTGCACCTCTCTGAGAGTGCTAGCTTCTACCTTGTGGTCCCCAATAGGGCCAATAGAACTCCGCAACTGATGGCATTAAATAGTACAGTGTAGCACTTAATCAGTGCGATAGGGAGGGAGGGAACCTATGGGCCTTCCCCCCAGAATAGAGATTTTTGTTTTCATATTGGTGCTCTCTATCCCCCTATAAAAATTGGAAGGATGGATAATCTTGTAGATCTCAATCTCATTCTTGATTAGGAGAGTTAAACAAGCCAAGAGCTTCATGTGCCCAACAGGGTATAATATACAATTTGAAAAGAAAAGGAATAAATATTAACAATATATAAATGTTTGGCCAATTTTCTTTTGCAACGTTTTGTCACTTGAAAATATGATTTGCATATATTCATGCATTTCACTTAATATAATGATATTAACCCCTGGGATGCGCCTGCAACACGCCCAGGTGCAAGAAATAAGAAAAATATTTTGTCTTATAAAAGTGCTCATTTGTTCCCTGATCACGGGAAAAATAATAAAAAAAATAATAGGTGGCATATTTTGGGTGCAATAGGGTGGGAAAGTCTGGCAAAAAAAAAGATGCGTTGAGAGAGCAAGCGTCGAAGACGGGTCAGCTTCGCCAGAGCTGTCAGGTGGGAGTTGCCACAAAGATATTATTACCTAATTAATTCAATGTTTCTGATTGATTTTTTCTTAATTTTTTTTTTTGCAGTAATATTCAATAGTGTGTGGTGTGATATATTTATATAATAAAATGTGTGAACCATCGCTATATTCAAAATTATGGTGTGCATATTAATCCTGACAATAATTGAAAACGCACGTATTTAAATTTGGTATCACTGTGTTTGCAATGAAATTGTCTATAAGAGCATACCTATAAAATACCGCCCAAGCATAAGGAGTATCAACACCAAATAAAAAACTATGCAGATCACTCGCCGAGAGCGCCAAACAGCAACAAAATGTTTCCACTCTCTTAATGGTTGCGAAGCCTACAGTTGTCCTACATCGCTAATTTTGGTATCATTGGAATCGCAATAAAATTCTCTACACGGACATATGCATATGAATGTTTAATATAGGTAATTGCCCACCCGCAAGAGTGTCTGAAGTGGAGAGTAGTTAGCCGCGAGCGCACTGGCAAAAACACAATCATGCTTGGAAAGTTTATACATTTATACGTTTCCTGACCCTATTTTTCTATGTACGTATTTCTTTTTTATACCAATGTGTTCGCAATAAGATTTTCTATAAGATGAACTGTATAACATTTGTACAAAGCATGTGTAAGAGAAGCGCCAAATATAGAACCACGTCGCTCAGTATGCGTTCGCGGCAGAAACGAACGCATTGTTTTCGTTCGTTTGATGTTTGTCATGTTTATACTTGTTGAAACATTTTATAATTTGTATGACAGTGATCGCAGTAAAATTCCCTACACAGACATATACATAAAACATACAAATATTTCCCACGTGTTGGATATATCAACGGCTAAAGGGAACCCACTGCCACACGCTCGCCACACCCCCACACATACTTTGTGTATTTTTTTTTTTACTCATAGAAGTTTATGTGATATAATATTCATTCTGGTACCAAAAAAATTCGCAAATAAATTCTCTACAAAACAAAAGTATCCCCATCCATTTCGGTTAAAAAATGGAATTTATAGAAATATTTTTTCGATTGACGAGAAAAGTAGGCAGTTATGCGGAATCGTAAGAAAAACCAGTGACGAGTTATCTCTAATCGAAAGCGCGAAAGTGTTAATGATTCAATTATTATGTTCATAAAACAATAAACAAATAGTTTTGCTGTTATTACACTATATACACAGGTTATATATATAAGTATTTGCATGTTTTGTTCACCATAACGAACCACTAAGTAGTATGGCGAGTCAAAAAGCAACGAGCAGTTGCCACCACGCCAGCCAGCCACTCGCCACCACTCCCTCCCTCCCTCAACGATACCTCACTCGCCAACATTCTCTTCCCACCATACTGTTTTTGCTTTTATTCACTATATACAGATGTTATATATAAGTATCTACATATTTTGTTCACCACAACTGTACAACTAAGCGGGTATGGTGAGTTCAGGCAATAAGAGATGCCGCTACACATACACACAGTCAGCTGGCAGCTGCCTCCCTCACTGGTTCAAGGCCAGACGCACTAACATTTCTCTCCCAACAATACCGTTTGTGGTGTTATTACACTATATACACACATTATATACAAGTATCTACTGTACATTTTTTATTCACTATAACTGTACAACTATGCTAGTATGGTGCCCAAAGAACATAGTGACCACGCTTTATAAAGCTAGACAAGTCCTGCAGACGATGCTTTGGCGACGTAATGACGTCATGCTAGTTTGCTAATTTTGTTTGGGGTGTTCTGTCCACTCATTCGGCTTTTGGTAGCAATATTTTCACTAGAATAGGGGGGTTTGTTTTGGGGTGCCTACCTTTCTGGGTGCCTGTCCTGGTTGATGGCAGACATTGAATGCTCCCAACCACTGAGGGGGGTGTCTATAGGCCATTGCTCCTCATGCCTCTCTTAAGGGAGTCAGGTTCTGGCTCGTGGTCCCCGATAGGCAGAAAGTTATACCCATTCAGCCTGGATAGCTCAGGGGAGCCTCCGGGACTTTCCCAGAAAATGGCGTTTCATTACAATTCAATTACATTACATTCATTACATTCAATTTTCCCAATCGACTTGAGAATGGTCCAGGACGGACAGAAAAGTCGCCGTCCATTCATTTTCTAGTGTGTGGATTGGTCAACATTACATTCAACGCTGTTTTTTTTTTACCCTTTTAGGCAATGATGTGTTTACAAGCTGAACAGCAATGCTGTTAGCTTTTGCTGCGTGCACCAACCCTGGTTGCTCAGTCAGTACTGATGCTCTCAAAGGGGCTGGTCCCAAACCTGCACACAGAAATAACACCACATGAGACCAGAAGGCATGGCAGGATGTCCAGAATACTTCTGTTGAAAAGCAGAGGTGCAATAGGTACTCTGAGAGTGAACTCTATCAACATCAGAGGCCAAGACTGTTCAACACGCTTCCACTACACATAAGGGACATAACTGGCCGACCCATCACAGTGTTGAAGAGAGAACTTGATAGGCACCTCCAAAGAATACCTGGTCAACCAGGCTGTGAGTCATATGTCAGGCTGCGAGCAGCTGCGTCCAAGAGCCTGGTTGACCAGTCCAGCAACGAGGAGGCCTGGTCGAGGACCGGGCCGCGGAAACCATCTCAAACCATTTCATGGTAACCTCAAGGTAACCTCACACCTGGGAATGTTGCCCACGATTTTTTTTTTTAATGGCATCTGTTTACAAGAGCCCTGAGGAAGCTGATGTGAACCCTATGTAGCCACGGGACTTTTAAATCTTGCACGGTACACCCCACACTTCATATTATGTGGTGTGCAATTCTGCGGCAGTTACTCACCACGTCATGTGATGTGTTGTGCAGTTTAAGGGTTAAGTGAAAGCCTTTATCTGCTGTATAACTGTTCAGTGGTCTAAGATTGCAATATGTCATAGCTTCAACCATGTGACTTATTGATACAGGTCTACAAGTATTTAGTTGTTACATTGCTTACAATGTAACAAGAGGGGCCTGACAGCTGAGTGGACAGCGCTTGGGTTTCAAACAAATGGGCAGAGTTTCTTTCACCCTGATGCATCTGTTCACCTTGCAGTAAATGTCTAACCTGGAAGTTAGACAGCTGTTATGGGCTGCTTTCTGGGGTGTGTGTAACAAAAAGGAGGCCTGGTCGAGGACCGGGCTGCAGGGATGCTAAGCCCCGAAATCATCTCGAGATAACCTCAAGGTAACCATATTTTGATAGCCTTTTATTTCAGTCAGTCTCACAATGTAATTTTTTCCTGACAGTCCGAGGCCCATGGTGGAGCAGTTCTAAGCATCCTTCATGACCGCACTGTCAGCCTCACAGGTTGTGGACAGCTTCAGGATGTTATGGTCTTTCTGACACAGTCTGCAGCTGTTCCTTATATGAATATGCTGGCTAAATGGCTGTACAGAGGCATTATAAATGACCCATATAATGAGGTAAGGCACCTATTGAATGTTTTCATGTATTTTAAGGTATAATTGTTTGATATTTTGGTTAAAGCTCTTGAACAAATTTTATGATTGTTTACCTAGTATACTGTCTGTTAGTTTAGACCCAATAGATTATGCTCAGATTCCTTATTCTCCATAAAGAGCAGTTCCACCCCTAGAGCTCTGTCCCTTGCATGTGGTGTTTAAAGGTTTGTGAAAATACAGTGGAGTATCTTTAAATTGAACTGATTGGGGCCAAGCATGGTTTGAGTTAAAGCGTATTCTTACTTAGGGGTTCCTGTAACTTAGCTCAGTACTAGAATCATAGCCTAACATAGAATAAAATTAAGATTATTTTCTGGGAAAGACATCCTCAGTAGCCATACCTTAGATAACTGCACGAGGCCTCTGAGATCCTCTCCTGCCTACTGGAAGCAAGGGTTAGAATCTGACTTTTCTTGTTGAGGTGAGGGGACAATCTTTTTGGTAGGTCAGGCACCTACCAAAAACTAAGAAGAATACTATTAGAAAGGATAAGCATAGCAAAACAAGGACAAAAGAGAGACGCTGAAAGAAGAGCCAGGGCCCACTCTGAACCCAAAGCATGAGCCAGCACAGCCTGACGACACGTGAGGCAGTAGGTGAAAAACATGAAAACCACTTCCCGGAAGAGACCACTTTATGCTTCCCAGAGCATACAACTTAAGCAAACAGATGAAGCTGAAGCTGCTGCGACAAAAACTCCTACACGAGGCACCTCACCGAGCGACCCCACATCCTTCGCAAGCCAATCAGAAGACAACTCGTGGGGACAGGAACCGCATAACAAGCCAAGTTTGAATGAGTCCAAAAATCATCGGCGACCAAAGTTGTTGAAAAAAAAGAGTAGCTTGAGCATGCAGCTGCACCAGACCCACATCACGGGGAATGAGCAGGATCGAAGAGGCAAGAATTGAGTTGCTCAAGAGAGCCCCCCAGAAACTCCTGCAACACAGTAGACACCTCCCGCCAATCAACATGTTCTTTCGCGGAAAGCCAGAAGGAGCTCCAACATAGAAAGAGAACGCTTTCTACACTACACTACAAAAAAGAACACAAAAAATAATGGAAATGCTTAACCCTTAAACTGCAAGGGATCCAAATGGCTTCAACACCCACAGGCGCAAAAAAAAAAAAAAAATCAACAAAATTTATTTCTTTTAATCTCTTTATTTGTGTTCCCCCAATGGAAAAATAATAATAAAAAAATTAATTGTACTTATCAATGATGTAAATGAGCCGAGAAGTTGGCTGATGACATCACGATTCATCTTCGCTGGAGTGCTCTGCGCCCGAACTGAGTCAGGTGTGACAGAGGAGGAGCCAGAGTTGCCACAAATTTATTTTCACTGTATTATTTACAGTATCTATGGCATATTTTACACCCATTTTTTTCACTGGTGGGGTTCAATATGTTCTCACTTGACGATTTGTTAGCATAGAACTGTTGTCAATGTATATTATATCCACATATTAGTGTCACAAGTATTTGCACAAAAAATGTCTTATTTTTCAATAAAATATACTTTCTTATGATTTATTTTCAATATTTACACCCACTTATTCTGTGTTTACATGTTTTTGCACCAGTCTTGAACATTTAGAACTCGTCAAGACTGTGATACTCGTCAATACATTTGACATAGCACAGAGGGACTTGACACGCTGTGCACCAAGTCATCACCATTTTTCGTTTCTGTTGCCTCTTGGTTGTTGTCTTGCATACAATGCACTCATGCTGGCCAACAGCATGTTTTGTAGTTGGTGGTAAATACCTTAGATTGTGTGTGACAAAGGCATCCTTGAAAGTGAGCCTGGATGCTGGAGCATGGTGCAATACCGGGTGCAGAATAGGCCTCTGTATGCCAGGAATTTCTTTGCCAAACTTCTCTAGTAATTGTGTCACTACAGTAAAACTGAACACAGGGAAATTTCGTTTACCACCTGTTTTGACAAGATACATATTGTAACTGTTCAGCATTGTTACATCAACAAGGTGGAAAAACATTTTCTTGGTCCACTTCACTGTTTTCCGTACACACTCTACTGCCGCCACCATCATATCACATTTATCCACTAAACGCATGTTGATGATATAGTCCAAGACACAATCTGGCTTATAGATTATTTGTTTTGTTGTTCTGTTAACCTTGCCACTGTCCAACATTGTACCATTGTGAATAGTGGTCAACATGTTCACTTCACGCCTCTCTTTCCACCGCACTGAAAGCATTGCGCCTGTTTTTCTTAGCTTACAATCACCAACCTGCATAGCAGTGTGAAACACTGACATTTCCCTTCATTTTCATTTTGCCTTCACTGTGCCATACACTCCAGTTCTTTTATCAAGCAAGAACCTAGTTAGTAAGGGACTGGTATAATAGTTATCTGTGTACAATATGTGGCCCTTGTTCAGATATGGTGTAAGCAGTGTCTTCACCACACTACCTGAGAAGCCATGTTGGTCATTAGCAGAAATGTCTACATTTGGACCCATATACATGATCATGTGTAACACAATTCCTGTTTCACAGTCACACAGTACTAAGAATTTCAATCCAAATCGGTGGCGTTTGGAGGGAATGGCAAGATGTCCTTTGAAAAGCACAAGGGATTCGTCAATCACCAGCTTCTGAGCTGGTACGTAGAAATCCCTGCACTTTCCAATAAGTTCATTCAGGACGTGCCTTACCTTCCAAAGTCTGTCATCATCATTGTGGTCTTCATCATTTGCAAAATGAAGACACCTGAGGATTATTGCAAATCGGTCTCAAGACATATACTTGCCATACATTGGTGTTGGAACAGTATGGTCTTTGCTCCAATAATGGTCAAGTACGTGTTTGACACAATGTTTCATCAACATACACAGTGCCAAAAACATAAGTTTCACCCACAGTCGTATCTTTCCATCGCTGTAAACGTGAAAGATCAGATAACTCCTCATCATCAATGAGATCAGTCACATATTTGTTCGTTTCCCGAACAATATATTCCATGAGCGGCATATTGAAATATGCGGTAAAATAGTCCATTTCACACATATCTGGACCTTTATCAGGGAAAAGGTCTGTAATCCCAACATGTGAATTATCAAAAACAGGAATTTATGGAACAAAATCTGTCCCATCACTACACACAAAAACACCTGGTGTCTGTCGAGGGACAATAGCGACACCACGGCGAGGAAACCGTGGACCAGGAGCTTAAGCAGGTCTAGTTTCGTTTAGGGGAGTTCTATCCACTTGTTCGGCTTTTGGTAGCAATATTTTCACCAGAATAGGGGTTTGTTTTGGGATACTTACCTTTCTGGGTGCCTGACCCGATCGATGGCAGACATAGAATGCTTCCAACCACACTGGGGTTTCTATAGGCCATTGCTTCCCTTGCCTCTTCTGAGGGGGCCAGGTTCTGGCTCGTGGTTCCTGGTAGGCCCATAGAACTCCATACACATGACTGATGCCAAAGTCTGACATTAGCATATCAACCTAGTAAGCTCCGGGGAGCCTCCGGGTCTCGTCCAGAAAATGGCGTTTCATTATATTCAACGCTGGTGTTTACTGCATATTTTGATGAGCTGCTCATGGAACATGTTGTTCACCAAACAAACATTCACATCTCATTGAAAAGGAGTTAACAAAATTTTCACGATTACAACGTTGGAAAAACACTACTGTAGGTGAAATGTATGTATTTTTTGTACTATGTATGTTGATGAAACATTATGTAAAGCACGTCATCACAGATTATTGGAGCAAAGACCATACTGTTCCAACACCTTTGTTCGGGAAATATGTCTCGAGACAGGTTTCAGATACTTCTCAGGTGTCTTCATTTTGCAAATAATGAAGACCAGACACATGGTGATTGACTTTGGAGAGTAAGGCACATTCTTTTGAATGAACTGATTGGAAAGGTTAGAGATTTCCACGTACCAGCACAGAAGCTGGTGATTGATGAATCCATGTGCTTTTCAAAGGATGTGTTGGCTTAAAGCAGTATATTCCCTCCAAATGCAACAGATTTGGATTGAAATTCTATGTTCTCTGTGACTGTGAAACAGGACTTGTTACACATTAATTCTGTATACTGGTAGCAATGTAGACATTCCTGGTAATGACCAACATGGTTTCTCAGGTAGTGTGGTGAAGACACTGATGGCACCATGGCTGAATTTGGGTCACATTTTATACACAGATAACTATTATACAAGTTCCTTGCTAACTAGGTTCTTGCTTGAAAATAGATCTAGCGTGTGTTACACAGTAAAGGCAAGAAGAAGGGAAATGCCAGTGTTTGACAATAATATTGAAGTTGGTGACTGCCAGCTAAGAAAGTGATCAAATATTCTCAGTGCAGTGGAATGACAAGAGAGAAGTGAACATTGTTGACAACGTTCACATTGGTACAATGGTGCACAGTGGCAAGGTGAACCTAACAATGAAACAACCAATATATAAACCAGATTGTGTTCTGGACTATAATACCAACATGCGTTTGGTTGATAAATGTAACATGATGGTGGGCGCTGTCGAGTGTGTACGGAAAAGATTGAAGTAGACGAAAAAAAGTTTTTCCACCTTGTTGATGTAACAATGCTGAACAGTTTCAATATGTATCTGGTGAAAACAAGTCATGAACCAACATTCCGTTCGTTTAGTTTTACAGTTGTGACACAGTTACTAACAAAGTTTGGCAAAGACATTCCTGACATACAAAGTCCCATTCAGAACCCAGCATTGCAGCATGCTCCTACACCCAGACTCGCTTACACGGAGGCCTTTCAACTATATAGACTAAAAAATTTGTCACCAGCTGGAAAGCGTGTAATAGGCCAAAGTGATTGCATAGTTTGTAAAACCACACAAACGAGACCACAGAAATGTAAACAGGTGCAAACATGGTATGAAGCATGTGCTAACCCTTTGTGTGCTGTCAACTGCTTCAATGACTACCACTGTCTCCAGAATTTCTAAATGTCCAATAATGGTGCAAAAACCTGTACATATTGAGTGCGTGCGTGTATATATTGATGACAAATCTGAATATATATTGTATATGGTGTAGTAAAAAACATTTGGGTGTGCATAATTGTGACACTAATTTGTAAGTGTATATTGAATGGATGCAAGTTGTATTATAATTCAACATCAAGTAACATTATATGCAACACAATTAGTGAATTTTTTTGGGGTAAAATACGCCCAGACACTGTAAATAATGCTGCGAAAATAAATTTGTGGCAACTCTGGCTGCTTGAAGACCGCGTGCGATGCCTCCTGGACGCACATTGCATTAGTGTGCATGTTGGGTGTGACAACATCACTCATCTTGTCGGCTCATTTAAGTCATTGGTAAGTACAGTGACTCCTCGACTTACCATTGCCCCGACTTATGATATTTTCGAGTTACAATGTAAATTTGGTCGGAAAAGTGACTCAACTTACGTCAAACCTTGGTAATGCATACCAAGGGTGAATGTAATCACACTTGGTAATGTATACCAAGGGTGTCTAGTCATTACCTAGGCTTCCTTGGTATGCACCAAGGGCCTCATGAGCCTCTACCAGAGTTACCTGGGAAGAAGGAAACCTCTGGAAACGAATCCAAGGAGCCCAAAGGCATCCGGAAACAAACCCTGGGGGATGTCGTGCTTAACTCAAACTCATATAGGGAAGAGGGGGATAAGAAAATCCCACACCATGCAACAAAAGACCCTCTGCTGAAGGCACAAGGGCCCACGAAGGGTCAAAAGGAACCCAAAAGCTCCAATTGAACTCTCTCCCACCCCCTTTCCAGCCCAGGTAACCGTAATCAGTGCCCTCATGGCAAATTACTCTTCTACGCCCACCGCCCAGGAAAGAAAGTTGGAGCCCAAGAGAAAAACTTCAAAAGAGGGAGTCGGTTGGGAAGACTCGGAAGCTTCGACAAGAAAGAAGCAGCTCAACTGCCTCTGCACCCGAATTGGATGAGGCAACTCCAGAATTTGCCCAAGCCTCATTTTAAGTTAAACCCTGCCCCAATTCTAAACCCTCAGATGCTTTGGAGCTGGACGCAGAGGGGGAAGGAGAAACGTGAACCAAACCAAACGGTTAGGGAAGAGGTGGGTGCAGAAGGAATCAAGGTCGATTTGATCAACCCCTCCAATTCCAAGTCCCTTAAACAGAAACGGGGCAGATCCGGGGTAACCAACCAGGCACACAACCTAGAGCATTCCCTAGGTTATAACTGATGACACAAGGTAGTATGGCACATATTCAGTGATGATAACTTCAGTGTGCTGATGGGGCTCCTCACAAAAAGAGAGTATTAGAGAAATAATCACATACTGAAGGGGACACTATAAAATGAGAAGAGAAGAGAAAAGAAGGATTGCGATCCAAAGACCAAGCGGGTTCATTTGATGGATGGCTGGAGGTGAAATAATGCACGAGGCAGATTGCAAAATGGCGCCCAGGTAATATCGACACCAAACGTGCGGTGCAATGGTCCTGACAATGCTGCACAATATGAGGCGACAGTATTCAGCATGAGATGCTGATCGAGAAAAAGCCAAGAAAGAAACGAGATAACTACATGCACTAATGGGTTTGAACTATTTTTTAATGTTTCGATTGCCATTTTGAATTCTTTGGGACTTGCTTGACTGTTGAGGCATCATTTTTTGTGCATCATGCAGTTGTCTGTATTGCTTTGCTGACTTTCTGGATGCTTTCCTAGAGGGGTCATGGAATGTCACTTGCTCTCTGCACTTCTGTTAGGGGGAAGGGTCAGGTTCTAGCTCTGGTCCCTGGTAGGCCAAGCAGAACTCCCGTGACTGATGTGATATAGTATTTAGGCGCAATCTCAGCAAGATAGCTTCAGGGAGCCACCAGGACTCTTCCAGAAAGGAGTTTCATTATATTGAATGCTGATGTTTTTATATTAATTGGCCAATAATTATAATTTTAATTTTAAATGTTTCAGTTCATGGTGATAGACAGAGAGAGTGGTGGGGAAGAGAATGAAGAGGAAGATCTGGCTGATGATTACTGGGAAAAGCGTTATACAACAATTCCCCAAAACATTCCTACATTTCTACAGGTTCATGCAAATGTCATTCTTCGTACTGGAAAATACTTAAATGTTATCAGACAATCTGGTGAGTAATTGAACTTGTATATTATTGGGTTCTTTGTGAGTTTGTATATGTACTGTACAGGGGTACCTCAGCTTACGAATTTAATCCGTTCCCAGAGACGGCTCGTAACCAAAAAATTCGTAAATTGAAGCGAATTTCCCCATAAGAAATACAGTGGTACCTCGGTTTACGAGTTTAATCCATTCTTGGAGACAGCTCGTATTCCGAAAACTCGTAATCCGAAGCTAATTTCCCCTTAAGAAATAATAGGAAATGAATTAATCCGTTCCTGACTACCCAAAAAGCTCACTTCAAACTAAATTTTATACCTAATTCATCTAAATAAACCTACAAAACTATGTTCAAGTTATTACTTACCTTGCTGTTGGCATGTGGAAGATAGTGAGGAGGAGGGAGGGGAAGAGGTGTTACTGTTTGGAAGGGGAGTCCCCTTCCATTATAACATCAGGCAGTGAGGACTTCACTGGTGTGCACACTTTGGCACGTTTTGGCTGCATACCACTAAGACTTGCTTGTCTTACTAAGAATCTGTCTAAAGCCACTTGTTTTTCCTTACATTTTAACACTTGTCTGTAGTAAGACATCACATTGTCATTTAAAAGGTAAGTGCAACAGCCTGCTACAGCTTTATCTGGATGAGTTTTTTCAACAAAACTTTGCAATTCTTCCCATGCTTCACACATTTTCTTAACACTTTAGCATTATCACGGCGCTCGAGAGCGTTACCACTTTTTGTGTTGAGGTCGCACAGCGGACTCGCTCATGAGTCACGAGAAAAAATATTTCTATAAACTCTATTTGTTATGCGATCAACTTTGGGATAGTTTGAAAATGCCCACCATGAAATTTCCGTTTTCTCTAATAGCCGCATAACCTATTTGGGAGAACGGCATAGCATTGCACCATCGAGGTAAGACCATTGTATTGTTGACACGAGAAGTGTAATAGACGTAGTTTTTTATTTGGTGCTGGTCTAACACATCCATGTGTGACATTTTATACTTATGTTCTTCTAGAACATTCTGTTGCAAACACATTGGTACAAAAATGAAATACGTACATCTAAAATTAATGTCAGGACAGTGAAAAAGAGTATGCACTTTTCAGTGTTGCCACTCGATCGCCCGAAACGCCGCACTATTTTCTTAGGTTAAACCTTACTACTGGCTTTCTTGGGACCCATGGCGAGATATATAATAACAACTTTTATGGTCAAATGACCAAAAATCCAACAAAACACTGAAAATCCGGGTGAAGAATTGACATGGGATAGTCACTGGGTGCAAGGCACTGGTAAACTGAGGGGTGAGGGGCGACGATCGCCGTACCACCACGTGCTAGGTCGGCCTGTACACGTGTCAACAAACTCGCCTTCCGAGGCACATTTTCCGAGCAAATACTGCTCGTATTCCGAAAAACTCGTATTCTGGGACACTCGTATTCCGAGGTACCACTATAATGGAAAATGAATTAATCCATTCCAGACTCCCCAAAAAATTAACTTCAAAGTAAATTTTATACATAATTCACCCAAATCTTCAGTACAAAATTATGTACAAGTTATTACTTACCGTTACTGATGTCTCCTGTTGGCGTATGGAAGACGGTGAGGAGGGAAGGGGGCAGAGGAGGAGAGGTGTTACCTTTTGGAAAGGGATTCCCCTTCCATTATAACATCAGGCAGTGATGACTTCTTTGGGGTATACTCTCTGGCACATTTTGCCTGCATACCATTAGGACCTGCTTGTGGCTCATTGCTTGATTTTCTCACTAGAAATCGTTCCACTGAAGATTGTTTTTCCCTTCTTTGTAACACTGTAGTGAGACATCACATTGTCATTAATAAGATCAATGCAATGGCCTGCTAAAGCTTTATCTGGGCAATTCTTTTCAGCAAAACTTTGCAGTTCTTCCCATACTGCACATATTTTCTTAATGAGGAAGGGACATCCTCTACTGCCTCCTCCTCCTCCTCTCCTGAAGATTTGTTGTACTGCCTAGCTAATTCAACAACCCCTGTACCATTTTCATGTTTACGAATGATCTCTTATTTTTCTTCTGTCATCATTCACATGTGTGTTTTCATGGCTTGAACCTTATCACTGGCTTTCTTGGGACCCATGGCGAGTTATATAATAACAGATTTTATGTTCAAATAGTAAAAAATCCGAAGAAAACTGTAAATCCTTACAAAGAATTCAGGCGTGATAGTCACTAGGTGGGAGGCACTGGTAAACTGAGGCGCGATTGCTATGCCACTGTAACAGTAGGACTGTTAATATATAAAGACCATAGAGCTAACAATGAACATTGGGGAAAATTTCACTAAACACCATAAAATTCTAAACAAAATTTATTAAAATCAAAGATTATCAAAGAAAAGAAAACTTCATTCAGTACACCCTATCTGAACACTTCCTAACTGAATATTTTCCTAACTGAGGCAATTGGTAATTGACTACAACAAATAATGTGGATTAAATAACTGCAATACCTCAGACACAGATACCTTAAAATACCACAGCCAGGCCTAGATGTTCTGCCACGGCTCTAGGGAAGGAGCACCTCGTGTGAGGTTGACCCTAGCTCAGTTGCCAAATTAATCTTTGAAGAAGATTACTAACTAAAATTCTGTATTCGTCACTGAAGGTGACTTATTATTTCAAAACAATTGGGAATTATCTAGCTACTTGAACTAGGCTACTTACAATATTCAATAGCACTTGCATTTCACTAATTTACATGAATTAACAAGCAAGCTGGGCGATACATATTTTCTACTAGATCGTGTGGGGACCGATTTGATTGATCTCCATTGTAGCCATTCAGGCAATCGGTACGTGTTGGTATTAGTGGACCATCTGTCCAGATACACCACCTTGATTCGCCATCCCTCAAAAGGATTCTTGTACTGTTGCCCGAGCATTTTTGAATAGGTTCGTAACTGTATTTGGGCCTCCTAAAGTATTAGTTTCAGACCGAGGTCAGGAATTTAATGGGGATATATTTAGGGAAATTTGTAAAATATTGGAGACAACCTCAGCCTTTACAACAGCTTACCACCCTCAGGCAAATGGGATGACAGAGCGTACCAATCGTTCAGTTAAGGATGTACTTGCAAGCCTTGCGGAACGTGATGCAAACTCAAGGGACGAACACCTGCCCTATGTTCAGCTGACTCTGAATACTGCTATCCACCAGTCTATTAATACCCAACCCCTTCTTTTGTTCACTGGTCAATCATACAATTTCCCATCAGGTCTGCTTGACAGACATAATGTTGCATATGGAGAGGATTATCCTTCAGAAGTTCTCAATAAAATGAGGAATGCTTGGAGCATTGCAGCAGAGGCTTCAAGAAAAGCACGGGATAGATATGCTCACTATTATGATAGGAATGTATGTCCCTGGAATTGAAGGAGGGTAGCCTTGTCTTGAGAATAAATGAAGCATCACCCGCCAATCAGAGTAGGAAACTAACTCTTAGATGGCGGGGGCCGTACAAAGTAATTAAGAAAGCAGGCTCTGTCAATTTTGTCATAATGGGAGTATTTGAGGATCAGGTGGAAAGAACTGTCCACATTAATAAGTTGAAGATTTATCATGCTAGGGAGGAACTAGAATTGCCTTCAGTAAGTCTAATTCCTGACCCACCGGAGCTGATTAACGACTCAAGTTACGAGGCAGATGGAGAGAATGACCCTCTGTCAACTTTCATCAGTAGTCAAGAGCACTCTCGTCACCCCATGGTAACAAGATCTCGCACTGTACAGTAAAGGTTAAAATAACTCCCTTAGTTAGTATAATTTAGAATTCATTAGATTTTCCTGTAGAAGCAATGATGTGGATTTCTTAACTGTGCTTAACTCGGATAGCAGACTTTACCTTGCTCTGGGGTTTCCAACTTCCAACAAACCCAGAATTATATCCATGCTTCCGCCAAGTTGTTGTCTGTCTTTTCCCAGGTCTGAATTGTACACCTGCCCAGTTGTTCGAGCCACACATGAACCCTATCTGAGAAGATCAAGGGGGAGGCACGTTACACAAAGCCCTCCCCCCACCAGACCCCGTAACTAGCCAGTTGGTTACTTGGGGTCGGTGACAATACACCAATCACCCAGCCGTCATCTCACGTCACTAACGAGGTTGTCTTGACACAGCATGCGGTCTGCAAGGATGCAGTCACCAGATATCAACTTTTTACACCATCGTGGGTAGTTGTCTCAACATCATCACCACCCACCAACTTTGTCATCAAGACTGCAAGCAGACCGAAAGTAAATGCAGGAAAATCGAAGGGGGGGCCAGCATGTAGCAGTACTATTTATTCTCGTTGGTGGATCCATGGTTACTACATAACCATGGATCTATGTACGCCATGTATGTAGTTACTACATAATCCATGTAGTAACCATGGATTATGAACGCAAGTGGAATGAGGCAGACACTAGATGAATGAAACGGGCTCCCTACAGAGTACAGTCGACTCGCCATAGAAGGGGCCCAAATAGCCTCCCTCGGCCCAAGGTTAACTGAACAAGGGTATACACGAATGCTGTTTATGGTCTAGTAGCCTGGTGTCATCAAGAAACGCCTGAGATGAGGTGAATCATGGTGACTGAAGATTGGGTGCCACTTGTTTTGCCAACACGCCACCCACCTCAACGCCCTTCTGCAGCTACTTCCGTCAAGAGACATCACTGTGCGTTTAAGTCCCGCATTCCCACGATTCAGCTGCTGGTTCTGTCTCTGCCATCAAGACTGTTTTGTCGGCCACAAGATGGGTAATGAGTCGTGTCCTTTTAATGAGGTTCACCCGACCGGCGGCAGCCAGTCACGGGCTGAACAAGGGTTGTTCTTCCATATCGTTCACTCCGTACTGGAGTGAATGATATGGAAGAAAAGGCAGAATAGAACCAGTGAAGAGCAGAGGTGCCATAGGAACAATCAGAGAACACTGTATAAACATCAGAGGTTGCGTGGTGCTCGAATCTGGTCATTTTTCTGTAGCTCAGTCTCTTCCGGAGGGTTGGCCAACAGTTCCTTGCTAGGGTGACCTTCTCCTCCACTCTTTGCATCTGGTCCTTCTGATGTAGGAGTATTGTGTCATTGAGGCAATTACAAGGCACCCCACTTGCGGAGTTCATCGAGGCATCAGTTCGTGGTTCTTGGTGGTTATTCTGCCATTACCTTGCGTTGTCATTCTTTTTGGTTGGCATTTCCTGCTGATAATGTTGCCTTGGGTCGTGCTGCGCTGGCAGGGTCGCTACAGCTTGAGTACGGGGTCAACACTGTCTTCATTTATTTAATGTGGAGAGCCCCTCTGGCCCCTTGGAGCTATACCGGGCTGATGTGTGTATTAGACAAGTGGCAGCAGTGAATCGATGGAGTTCTTAGCCTACCGGGAGCCATGAGCCAGAACCTGGCCCTCTCAGAGAGGCACGAGGAGCAATGGCCTATAGACACCATGTAGTTGGAAGCAGTCTATGTCTGCAATCTACCAGGTCAGGTAGATGACATCTACCATCTACCCAGAAAGGAAGGAACAAACTACAGCTGGTTAAAAAATGCAAACCGAAAGCCGAAGGAGTAAGCAGAACTTCCCAGTCAGAAAACAAGGAAACAAGCATCATGTCACCACAGCTGCCACGGTGCTGTGTTCGCAGCTCCTCCCTCCCCGGGAGGGGTAAGGGGGAGTTCCAGACCTCCTGTGCTGGCTATCCAACCCCAGTTCTGAGTCTTTTGTGTTGGGTGGTGGTCGATCGACTCTGGCTCCAATCCTTGAGCAGTGCTGTGCTTTGTGATGGTGTGCTGCGGTGTGGTGGTGTTCGAGCCAGTTGTAATTCCAGAAGTACTGGGGCTGCATGTGCCTAGGGTCACCTTCTCTAGGTGCCCTGTAAGTACTGCCTTTGTAGTTTGGGGTTACCTTCCACAAACTGTACGGGGACTACCTCTGCTGGGTACTGTTGTTGCTCGGTGATTACCCGCCCTTGGGGTCAACTGGGGTTTTTTACTATCCGTTTGGCCTTGGGTAGGAGGTAGTATCGTCGCTGGCTGGGGCGCAAGGTGCTGTGCAGCTGTCTTAATACGCTTAGCAACCGGTTCTGTTCTTCCTGGAGATGTGCTTTGGCGGGGTGTTTTTCTTTTCTTTTCTTTCATTTTACCTGATGGGGGTCTGCCTGGCGAAGCTGTAGGACCACTTTTATTATTTTGGTGGCCCTCTGCTAGGTCCCCATGATTGCACATGTCGCAGGGGTTCAGCTTTTGTTTGTTTGTTTGGTAGTTCTGGGATAACTGGTTAGCAGTACCTTGCCTGGGCTTACCTTAGCAGTCAGCCTAAGGTCCCTGGATACACCCATTGGGGCTCATTGGTCCGATGGATGCATCCTCCGAGTCCCATCTCACTTTGTGCAAATTTGAAGGTTGCTCTGTCCCCCTTGTCTCAGGTTGACACTCACCATTTTTTGCCTCCACCGTGCTGCCTGTTGGGTCGATGACTCCTTTGATCCGGAGTCCTGTGAGTGGTGTTCCTTGCTTGTACTCCAATTCACCCAGTTCACTGCTATTAATATTCGTGTGCAGGCGGCTTTGGTGTTGCATGCAAGGTTCAGGTGGCTGCAACATGCTAGGTTGGTTGCCTTTCCCGCTGCCCCGCTTTGGTTTTAGGGACCTGAACTTGGGGGCGTTAGTCACTTTGATTTTGGTTTCGTCCATGCTCTCTCGTCCTTCCCTTGCTGTTGTTTGTCCTAAAAGCTGCTGGCTCTCAAACATCTGAGGGTTTCGTAGTCGAGGCAGGGCTTAGATGATGGTGAGACTCGGGCGATCTCGGGGGCTGCCCCATCCGGTTTGGTGACGAAGGCATTCAAGCTTACTCCTCCAGCCGGGGCATCAGGATCTGATCAGGGACCCCCCCTTTTTCCAGCTTTTCCGGTGGAGCCTATCTTTTCTTTAGGGGCAGATGGTTTGAAGGATGGCTCTGCCCCATGTCCTGGTGTGGAGGATTTCGGGGCTGGGAGGAGTTGACTTGGGGGGGCTTGGGCCCCATTTGACCCCGCTTGGGTGTTGGTACCCTCGATGCACGGCTTGTTGCAGGGAAAGGGGTTTTCTTGACCCCCCCCCCTCTCTGTACGAATTTGATATGGGTTCTGCTCCTCCCTAGGTTGAGTTCCGGGTTCCCTTGGGTTCTTCGGTCCCTTCCTTCCAGAGTGTCAGTTTTCTGCATCCCACCTAAGGAGGTTCAGGAAGCTATTGCGTCATACCTCCTCCGTGATCCAGATTGTGCCTTGATAATGGACCCTTCCTTGTTTGAGTTTGGTTCTACTTTTCCATATTGGGTGCGTTACGAGGTTCTGGAGTCATCCTGGTTAGCAGACAGCCCTTTCTTTTCTTTTGGGGCGTGGCATTCGTTCTGTCAGACCCGCATGCTTGAATGGCGGGAAACTTCTACAGTAGTTCAGGTTTACCTGGGGGACGAATTGGAGCACTTCAATGCATGCTTATTAGGCCCCCGTTCTTCCTAGGGATTTTGGCCAGGTGCAGCTTCACATGCAGGTTTTCGTTCTTTCGGCATCCCTGGTAACTGAGGATTTGCGTGCCTGTGGGCACTTGGCTTCAGTTTTGCGTTTCTTTTCCCTGCGTGAGCTGTCTTCGGACTGGCTTAAGAAGGATGTGAAGGCTCTGGTTGCCGAGCCAGTGTTTAGTGCTCTTGCTTTGGCAACTTGGGCGTCGGCTGTCTCTTTGAAGTTGTTTGCGCCAATTCTGAAGGATGCGGCGTCTGTTCTTTGCTTCTCGCCTCGCGTGCTGGTAAGCTGTGCTTGCTCACTCCTTGGAATCCATGTGAACCCAGGCTCATTGGTTTTTGTCGCTCTTTTGTCTGTTGCTGTTGGCAGATTCTGCAGTTGTGCAGTATCTGCAGGTGACTTTGTCTAGCCGTTACAATATGTCTTACTTGTTGGTTCTCTGGGGCAGCCGTGGGGATCTTTCCCGGAAGGGTCGTGCCAGGGGTTCGGGGTTCCTTCGGTCGTGGGAGGCCAGTGGGGCCAGTTTCGGAACCGACATTACCTTCGGAGACGGCGGTATCTGGTCGGCACAACGATCGCTCTGTGCGTTCGTCGGCTTCTTGTAAGCCCTTTTGCAGGTCACCCCATTGACAGGGCAATGGGGGGGAGGCTCGTGCCTGGTCCCTCGATTTGTGGGCATTTTGGGTCATTTCCTTCAGTCTGCGGTGGGTGGCTCCTCCTCCTTCGGGCTTTGTTCAGGTGACATACATTACTGGTTCAATCTTCTCTCCACTATGATCTGGTCGTTTGAGGCATGTGTTTTCCCTTCTTCTGGTGGTCCAGTGGCCTTGTTGGTGACCTACCTGCAGTCTTTCTCGAGATGACAATTTGGAGTTTATGGTGTTCATTCACTTCTCTTCTTCTCCGTTGCTGTCCTTCATTTTCTAAGCGAGGGTTATTTTCACTTTTTTTGTCCAGGCTTTTCTTAATTGGCACCTCATGTCATGCAGTGCTGGTGGAGCCACTGTGTCTTGCATTTGAGGTCAACACTTCCTTGGCTCCGTTTTGCTTGCTGTCTTGGATGTTGTTTGACATCTGGCCTGGTCTGTACTGCCAGAGTTTGCTTGGTTTCAAACCTGCATTTTTTTCTTTTCTCCTTTCCGCTTGGTTTTTGGTATCCCCTTCGGTCCAGTTAGTTCCTTTACACATTGTTTTGTTGTATTTGTTTCCAATTGCCGGGTTGGTGAACCTTGTTCTCCTTTGACTTCGGATCTTTGGCCTTTTGGCCTTTTGGGCATTTTCTTCGTTTGCTGCTGGCTTCATCTCTTCTGGTGGTGATTAGGTCGGTTGGCCTCAAAGGGATTCTTGTGTCATTGAGGTTCATTGATTTAGCCAGGGGTGCTTCCTGTGTTGTCGGGTTGTAACTTTATGCCTCGCTCTTCTTGCCGCCAGTTCTGCCTCGGTGGGTGCCTTGTAGGTTGATCCAGCCTCCTGGGTCCCCATTACCACGGCTTTTCTTTCTTTTGTCAACCACAGTGTTTTTTCGTTTGCCAGACTGAGGTCTTTCTTTTTGCCCATGGGGTTCCGAAGTTTGCCATTTTCTCTGATATCCTCACAACCCTGTCCTAGGTTGTTGTTCAGGCATGAGGTTTCTAGCTGTCCTAGATTTGGGCAGCCCTATTTCCTGTTGGTGTGCCTGGGCGGCCATAGTAGCCTTAGGTGGTCTTGGGTCACTTTTTTTGGCCAGGCATCTCTTCTTTTATGTTATGTTGACAGCTCTCCCTCCTCTGGTGCTTGCCCATTGACTCTTCTCCATGGGTAATTAGCTCCAGGGAGTCACAAGGGGCTCTCTCCAGAAAACCAGCATTGGATGTAATGAAATGCCAATATCTGGGTAAGCCCTGGTAACTTCCAAGCATTCTCCCTCCCTCTAGGTCATCAGGGAGTTAACATCATCATTGAACTGAAGTAGCAGCAGCCAGCTGACCCCTCGTTGCTTCCCTTCTCCCAAACTGGGATGGGGGGAGCAGGGGCAAATGAGCTGGTGCTAGTTTCATAAAATTTCAATCATATGTTTTCATTGTTGGAGTAGTTCCATAGCTGTTCCCGAGGCTTCTGTGTCATTAAAGCCAGTTGTAGTTTTTGTTTTGCTGATTTTCTGGTGCTTTGTTCCCTGTGCCTCTTTGAGGGGGAGAGGGACAGGTTCTCCCTTGTGGTTCCCAGGCTATAGAACTTCATGACTGATGGAACCTAGTAGTATGGCACACTTTCAGATATAGTAGCTTCAGGAAGCCACCGGGGCTCACCCAGAAATTGGCGTTTCATTACATTCAATGCCGATTTTTTATTTCTCTGTTTCAGATCATAGTGTAGTGTGTCCAGATCAAGAGGAACTTGTATATAGTGTGCGTGATCGGTCATATGCAGAAGTGATTGAACGAACATACAATTTTGCTTCCAAGCGACTACTGGAGCTGCTGATGAAAGAAAAGGACCTGATGGGCCGATTAAGGTTAGAGTTTTGTAGTTCATTTAGAGGAAACAAATTTTGTCACTGTCTTGATGAAGTAAAGAGTTTCAGTTCTAGAATCTGGTTACTAAATCCCACCATAAATAGAAAGTGAAACTAAAGTGATTCATCGCATCTGATATTACAGGAATATTTTTTCTGTGGGTAGCCCATTGTGGCTCCCTGAAGTTATACACTGAGATGGTTCCCATCTACCAGGTGGCATCAGCTGGTGAGTTGTTAGACCTATTGGGGATCAGGGCCAAAACATGGCCCCTTCACAGAGACGCAGGGGTGGTGACATCTTGCCACCTCACTGGGAAAGGCATCTAGAAATTCAGTGAGTCAAAACAAACCCCAGCTTGGTTCAAAAGAGACGAAAGCCTCTCAACCCACCTAATAAACTCCCCCCATGTAAACAAATGATCAAATCTCTCAAAACTAGCGTGAACTCGTTCACCCGACTTTCCCCGCTCATTTGCAGGGAGGGGCCTGACGGCTAAGTGGACAGCGCTTGGGATTCGTAGTCCTAATATTCCAGGTTCAATCCTTGGTGGAGGCAGAAACAAATGGGCAGTTTCTTTCACTCTGATGTGCCTGTTCACCTAGCAGTAAATAGGTTGCAGCCCGTAGCAGCTAGACAGCTGCTACAGCTGCTTCCTGGGGATGTGTAACTTAAAGGAGGCCTGCTCAAGGACCAGGCTGCAAGGAAGCTAAGCCCCAAAATCATCTCAAGATAACCTCAAGAAAGAGGCTCACCACCTTAAGAGGTGTGAGTAGTCAGTTCTTACGTTGATGCGTTCGAGGTAACACGACTGTATAGTGGTTCCTGGGTTGCCTCTGTCATGTAGTCCTCCACTGTACAGCTAAGTGTTTTGAGTTTTTGCATTTGGAGCTCTTCTTGTTCACTTTGGTGTAGTGCGAGTCTGGCTTTAAGAGTACACTACTTAGACCCTTTACAAGCTGTATGCTCCTATAGTTCCAGAGGCAGTGGCCACTTTCTTTGCTGCCTGACTTGTGTGTCGGCTGGCTGTGTAGGCCTAGTCTTTGGATTTGGTGTGAGCCTTCGCTCTCTTGTTTACCTCCCCCCCCCTTTCTCCTCTCTTTTCTTTCTTGAGGAGGTTGTATCTCAGTATCTTTTCTCTGTGGCTGCTGCTTGTCGGCCGATCTCAGACCACCATTGTTTTTGTGGGTCTCGTTCTCATCCTTATAGATGGTTAGGAAGGCTAGGGCATTGCTTGTTGTATTCTGGATTGCAAGTGCCTTCCCTGTCCAGTTCTTGTCCTGGTTCGCACCATGCTCGCTATCCATGGAAGGCTCTGGTTTCTTGTGGTTTGCACCGGCCCTTTTGCGATACGCCCCTTTAATGGTGCAAATTGTATACACTGTACAGGTATACAATTTTGGTATAACTGCCTGCACAGTGCACATCATATATAAATTTTAAAGTATCGCATAAGATTTAAAAGTCCCATGGCTACACAGAGTTCACATCAGCTTCGTCAGGGCTCTAGTAAACAGACGCCATTAAAAAAAAAATCCGGGCACCATTCCTGGGTGTGAAGTCCTCAGTACTGAGTAAGCAACCAAGGCTGGTGCATGCAGCATGAGCTAACAGCACTGCTGTTCAGCTTGACACCACAGCATCATCTAAGAGTGTCAAAATATATATGTAACTGGTATTATTTAGCAATGATAGTATGACAGAAGAGCCTGATTATGATGAAGACTGTGTACAGTGTTCAGATATCAGTGAACACAAAGCTGTTCAAGATGTTCACAGCACTAGCCACAGCACACTGCCATTGTTTGGTCCATCTAAAAATCTTGAAAAGACTTCTCATGTTTTTTTTACAAAATGAACTAGTGGGAAATTATTCATTTACAGGATTTAGTGACCAGGATTCTGACAAAGCAGCATTGTGGGGAGAATTTGTGATGTGCGTAGTATGGTGGGAGGAGGAGTTTTGCCTGAGTGAGGTGGGCTTTGTCAGCTGACTGTGTGCGTGGCGGCCGTTGTACTGGTCTCGCTATACCAGCTTAGTGGTTCGTTATGGTGAACACAAATGTAGATACAGTACCTTATATATAACGTGTGTGCATATAGTGCAATAACAGCAAAAACAGTATGGTGGGAGGAGGAATGTTGCCTAGTCAGGTGTTGGTGAAGGAAGGAGGGAGGTGGCATCTGTTAGCTGGTGTGTGGCAGTCAATCTTGTTGTTTGGACTCACCATACCAACTTAGTGGTTTGTTATGGCGAACAAAACATGCAGATACTTATACTGTATATAACATGCATGTATATAGTGTATTAACAGCAAAAATATTTGTTTATTTTTTATGAACATAATAATTGAATTACAAATATGCACACCATACTTATGAGTATAGCGATGGTTCACACATTTTATTATTTAAATATATCACACTACACAATAGTGGATAATATTACTGCAAAAAAAAGATAAAAAATCAATCGGAGACATTTAAATAATTAGGTAATAATATTTTTTGTGGCAACCTTCGCCTGACAGTTCGGGTGGAGCAGACCGCAGCGGGATGCATGCTCTGTCAACGCCCCAGTTTTGCCAGACTTCCGTCCCCAATTGCAGCCAAAATATGTCACCTACGATTTTGTTGTTATTTTTCTCATGATCAGGGAACACATTTTAACAATCTTAGTAGAAAGAAAAAATGTTATTTTTTTTTCTTGCGCCTAGTGGTGTTGCAGACGATCATTTCAAGCGCCTCTTAATCCTTAACACTTTTGCCCGGGCATGACGCAGCATTGCGTCATCCGTTTACAGGCGGTAATACCGGGGATGACGCAGCATTGCATCATCCACTTTAAATAATCGCCAAAAATCAGGTTTTTATCCGATTTTTTTGGGACTGGTTTTAAAATGTGCGCCGATGTCTTCCCATTTTCTTTGTTGAGCCTCGTGGCCCTCAGGTGACTTGGCACACGATGTCGGCCCACTCTTTTCGCTCCACTGTTGTGACCAATGTCGCCTCCCCTCACATCTCAAACATGTGAACATTTCGTCTATTTTCGGTGGCTATATTTCTTACTGCGGCTTTAGAAACTATCTACGCTTACTCCACGATGGATAGTGATCATGAACAAGGTCCTTCCAGGAAGAAAATTGTGAAAGAAAGGCTTGAAAAGGAAGGGAATTGGGAGTGTAGCTGGAAGGCGTCTGAGCGCTCACTCGCGGCTAATGCGTGGCCCGTTTTCAACTCGTCGGGGGTTGGAGCGTGACCAGGTTTTTTATTTTATATGCTAATGTTCCTCTAGAGAATTCTATTGCGAACCCATTGAGACCAAAATGAAAGACCTGGGACAAAAATAGAGGTGACCAGAGTGAAAATAGTGAAAACATTTTATCGCGTTTGCGCACTCCTGGGTAACTCATTCGCATTTTCTCTGTTTGCTGCGGGTAATTAGCCGGGCTTTTGGAGTTTATATGCATTTAGTGCTGTAGAGAATTCTATTGCGAACACAATGATACCAAATTTAATCTCGTAGGACGAGAATTAAGGTGACAAAGTTGAAGAGAGTATACACTTTTCAGAATTTACGCGCACTCCCGTGACACCCTGGGTCCCATATCGCACAGTTGGAGGGTGGCGCGCGGGGTACGCCAAAGTGTTAAGCTGCGCATGGCATATACAGTATATATATACGTCATGAGTAACATGTCTCACAGTGCCCATGGCGTATATATACGCCATAGGGTGCCAGGCACGATTCATATGACCCCCGGCTACACAGGGTTCACATTAGCTTCCTCAGGGCTCTTGTAAACAGACGCCATGTTTAAAAAAATATCGAGAGCAATATTCTCTGGTGTGAGGTGGGAACAACCAAAGCTGGTGCACGTAGCATGAGCTAACAGCATTGCTGTTCAGCTTGTGACCACAGCATCGCCTAAAAATGTCAAAATAAATACGTAACTGCTATTATTTAGCGATGACAGTATTACAGATAACCCCTGACTGTGATAAAAATGACCAGGATTTTGATAATAGCAGGATTGTTGTGGTAATTAGCGCTGTGGGAGGAGTAATGCTGAGGGACGGAGGGAGATAGCATCGTTTACTGACTGTGTGGTCACCTGTTATTGTCTGCATTCACCCTACCAGCTCAGTGGTTCTCTATGGTGAACACAAATGTAGATACTTATATATGTGTGTATTAGTGTAATAACAGCAAAAGGATTATGTTGGGAGAGCCATTTGGGTGACAGAGGTGGTGTCGTCTGCATGACTTTTCTAGCTGTGTAGAAGGTGGTCACTATGCTCTTTGGGCACCTTATAAGCTTAGGTGTACAGTTACGGTGCATACAACATATAGATACTTATATATAATTTGTGTATAGTGTAATAACACGGCAAACAGTACTGTTGGGGCAGAAAGTTTAGTGCATGTGATCTTGAATGAGTGAGGGAGGCAGCCGCCAGCTGACTGTGTGTAGCGACGACTCTTAGTGTCTGACCTAACTATATCAGCTTAGTTGAACAGTTGTAGTGAACAAAACATATAGATACTTATATGTAACGTCTGTAAATAGTGTAATACAGTAACACCACAAACGGTATTGTTGGGGAGAAAGTTTAGTGCATGTGACCTTGCATGAGTGAGCGAGGCAGCCGCCAGCTGACTGTGTGTAGCTATGTCTCTTAGTGCCTGAACTAACTATATCAGCTTAGTTGTACAGGTGTGTTGAACAAAACATGTAGATACTTATATATAACATCTGTATATAGTGAATAAAATAAAAAACAGGATGGTGGGAGGAGAAAGTGGACGAGTGAAGCGTTGAGGGAGTGGCAACGAGTGGCTGGCTGGTGTGTGGCGGTCACTCCTAGTTGCTTTTCGACTCATAATACCAACTTAGTAGTTCATTATGTTGAACAGAACCTGCAGATACTTATATATAACCTGTGTATAGAGTGTAATAACAGCAAAACTATTTGTTTATTGTTTTATGAACATAATAATTGAATCACTGATAAGCACACCATACTTTTGAGTATAGCGATGATTCACCCCTTATATTATATAAATCTATCACACTACAAACTATTGAATAATATTACTGCAAAAGCTAAGAAAAAATCAATCGGAGACATTGAAATAATTTGGTAATAATATCTTTGTGGCAACTTGCACCTTGTCAGCTTGGGTGACGGTGACCACCATTGACGACGGCTCTATCAACGCCCACATTTTGCCAGACTTCCTGGGCCTATTGCGGTCAAAATATGTCACCTACGATTTTTTTTTTATTTTTCCCATGCTCAGGGAACACAAATTAACATTTTTAGAAGACGAAATAATTTTTTTGATTTTTTTTTTGTCTTACGCACAGGGGTGTAAATCTCCTCAGGACCCCTTAGCAACAGAAGGGTTAAGGGTTAAATGAGAAGTGCTCATAGGTCATTGCTCCCTGTGCCTCTCAGAGGGGGCCAGGTTCTGGCTCATGGTCTCCGGCTGGCATAAGGACTCTGTGACCAATGACCTTAAACAAATATAGCACTATATCTGTTCGGATAGCTTCAGGAAGCCTCCGAGGCTCACCTAGAAACTGGTGTTTCATTATGTTCAATGCTAATGGTTTGACACCAGTAGTGGTTTGTTTTGACTCCCTGACTTTCTGGATGCCTTTCCTGTTGAGGTGGTGAAATATCACCACTCTTCACCTCTGTGAGGTGGACCTAAGAACGCCACGACAGCCGCGACTTCATAGATGGGAACCATTTCAGTGTATAGCACCAGGGAAAAAAAATTTACATTTCATCACATTGAATCATGTTTTTTTTTTTCAGATCTGTGAAACATTACTTCCTATTAGACCAAGGTGATTTTGTTGTCCAGTTAATGAGCTTATGTGAGGATGAGTTGAGTAAGAATATTGATGATGTTGTGCCCACAAGACTTGAATCACTGTTGGAGTTAGCACTACGAACATCAGCAGCCAATTCCGATCTATATAAAGATGACATTGAATGTGACCTACAACCTATAACCCTGATGAATCAAATGTTAAGGATTCTGAGGTTTGTTTACTTCCTAGTTTTGCTACAGTCTTCCCGGCTTGGTGCCCTGTTTTAATAATTACTTCCTGTTTTTTCTTTTATGCTGCAGTATAATTATATTTTCACTTATTCTTGATTTCTAAAAGTTACAGTATTAGCTGTAATTTTCCTTGGTTTTCAGATGGATTTTTGAATATAGGCTACTTGGTTGTTACTTTACACAATTCCTACTACACTAAGGCAAGATAAAGTCTAAAAATGGGGATTTTCTGTTTGGATCCTCGATGGCTCCCTGGAGCTATCGGGCTAATGTGTGATATATTATACCGGGGCATTAGTCTATGGAATTCGACCTACCAGGGAGCACGAGCCAGAACTTGGTCCCTTCAGAGAGGTTGCTGGGAGCAAAGGCCCTGGTAACCCCACCTCTGGTTGGGGTTTTTCCTTATCTGCCTTCGACCGGGGGTTAGGCACCCAGAAAGGTGGTAGGCATAACAAAACAAACTCCACTTGGTAAGAAAATAACAACTAAAACCGAAAAGAGACGTAGAACTCCCTCCGTAGAACTCCGCGCCGGCTACTCAGCCCTCCAGTTTGTTAGCTAATGTGGTCCGAGGCAGACATCTTCTCTGGCCTCGATTCCAAGGCAGTGTTATGCCTTCGGGGTGACCTCTGCAGCGTTTTTGGGTGTGGTGGCCAGGTTTTCCTCATCTGTGCCGGGGCTGCATGCACTTAGGGGCTACCTTCCCTAGGCATCCTGTGAATACTGCCCTTGCATGTTAGGGTTCCCTTCCCTGGTGCATTCGGGATAACCATTTCCATGGGGGTTCTTGCTGCTCGGCATTTACCCTGCATTTGAGGCAGCTGGGGTTTTCATGTCCCTTTTTTGGCCTTGGGTAGGGAGTTGTATCGTGCTGTTTGGGACATCAAGGTGTTGTGCTGCCTGCCTACTTACGCGGTGACCAATTCCTGTTTTCCTCTGGGGAGTGTACTTTTGCGGGGTTTTTCTTTTGGTTTGGTTTTTCTTGCCTGGTGTGAGTCTACCTGGTGTGGCTATAGTTCCACTTATATTATTTTGGTGGCCCTCTGCTAGGACCCCGTGATTGTACACGTCGCAGGGGTTTCAGTGTTGTGATCAACCCCCCTTGTAAGCTTTGGTTCTTAACCGATTAACAACACCTTCACGTAGCAGTCAGGCTACGGGCCATGGAAAACCCTGTTAGGGCTCGGTGGACCAATGGATGTGTCTTCCGAGTTTCAGCCCGCCTTGTGCAGATTCGAAGGTTGCTGTGTGTCCTTGCCTCAGGGTGACAGTCATCTCTTTCGCCTCCGTCATGCTGCCTGTTGGGTCAACGACACCTTTGACCCGGAGTCTTGCGAGTCGAGTTCTCTGCTTGTTCTCCAGTAGTATTCTGATAACATTACTGTTGGGGTACAGGCAGCATCCACGTTGCATGTTAGTTTAGGTTGCTGCAATGTGCTAAGTTGATTTCCCACCCAGATGCCCCACAGCTACCCCGCTCTGGTTATAGGGACCCGAATCTGGGGGCGTTAGTCGCTTCGACTTTGGTTCAGTCCGCGCTCCCTGGTCCTTCCCCTTCTTGTTCATCCTGCACCTCTGCCCCTGCTTCTGGCTCCCAAATGTCTAAGGGTTTTGGAGTTGGAGCAGGGGTTTAGTTGATAATGAGACTCGGGCAGCTTTGTGGGGGGGCAGCCCCCGAAGCGCCAAAGCTGGAGCTGGTTCTTCTTGCCGAGGCTTCTGGCTTCCACCAGGAGGCCCACTTCTTTTCAGCCTTTTCCCCGGACTCTGCCATTTATTCAGGGGTAGAGGCTATGGAGGACAGCTCCGCCTCGGTTCCGATTTGGGGGATCCCGGGGCTGGGGAGGAGTTGACCTTTGGGGCCTTGGGCCCCTTTTTTACCCCGCTTGGGTGTTAGTGCTCTCTTTGCGGGGCTTGTTTTTGCAGGGGGAGGGGTTTTCTTACTTCCCCTCCCCCTTCTCTGTACGAGTATGATTTGGGTTCGGGTCCAAGCTCCCTTGGATTCCTCAGCACCGTCCTTCCGGAGGTTTTCTGCCTCTCATATCTCACCTAAGGAGCTTCGGGAGGCTCTTGCTGCATACCTCCTGCAAGACCCGAATTCCGTCTCTGTTGTGGATCTGTCCTTCTTTGAGTTCGGTTCTTCCCAGTATTGGGTACGTTTGGGGTTACAGAGTCTCCCTGTCTGGCAGACTGCCCTTTCTTTTTGTTGGGGGCGTGGCATGGGTTCTGTTGGTCCCACATGCCTGAGTGGTGAGAAATGTCTACTGTTCTGCAGGTTTACCTGGGGGGGAGGGGGTTACTTTGAGTGCCTTAATGCATGCTTGTTCACCCCTATGCTTTTTTGGGGTGTTGGCCTTGTGCAGCTACACGTGCAGGTTCCTTCCCTTTCAGCATCCTTGGTTGTGGAGGATTTGCACGCCCGTGGGCATTTGGCTTCGGACTTGCGCTTCTTTTCCCTTCTCAAGCTGTTTTCTGCCTGGCTTGAGGAAGATGTGGAGATGTTGAGTTCTGGGCCTTCGTCTGATGTGCTGTTCTCGGCAGCTAGGGCGTCAGCCGCACTGTTGAGGCTGTTTGCGCCTTTCCTGAAGGAGGCGGTGCCTCTGTTCTTTCCTTCTCGCCTTGTGTGCTATCAGGCTATGCTTGCCCTCTTTTTGGAATCTGCTTGGGCCCTGGCTCTTAGGTTTTCATCTCCATTTTTTTCCGTTGCTGTTTGCAGAGGCTGCTTTCACGCAGTTTCTGCAGGCAGTTTCATCTAGTTGTCATCCTATATTGAACTTGTTGGTTCTCTGGGGCGGCCGTTCTCGGCCTTCTTGGAGGGGTTGTGCCAGGGCTCGGGTTTTCGCTGGTCGAGGTGGGCCATTGGTGCTAGCTTCTGAGCCGCTGTTCCCTTCAGAGCTGGCGTCTTGTGGTCGACCCGATGATCGCTCTGTTTGGCGGTTGGCTTCTCGTAAAGGGGTTGACCGCTTTTGTTGCATTCCTTTTGGCTTGCATCTGGCACCTCGCGTATTCACACGTCTTACCCGGAGTGTGGTGGCCCGTCTGCCTCTGCTAAGGGTTCGGGTCCTGGCCTACCTTGACGACTGGCTGGTGTGGGCTCCCAGTCAGTCCGCTTGTCTGCTCGCCAGGGATGTGGTTCTTTTCCAGCTCGCCGGGTTCAGGTTCCTGGTGAACTGGAGGAAGTCCCATCTGATTCTGTCCCAGGTTTGAACCTGGCTGGGTCTTGTTTGGTACTCTCAGACCGCTTCCATGTCTTTCCCTCCGGAGGCGTTGCTGCAGCTGTGGTCGTGCCTTCGTCTGTTATGGGGAGGGGGGGGGGTCCCTGGTCATTTGGCGGTTGCTCGAGCAGTGATGCTGGAGTTTAAACTTTGGTGTGCTGGTCTACCCGCTGGGTCAGGTTTGGCTTTATCGTCTGTTCTGGTTCCTTCGGGGACGCCCCTTCCCCTTGTCTCGCAATCGCTGGGTTCATCCTCCGGAAGGAAGGGGGCCTTGCGTCGGTTGCTGCGTCACTGTCTTCCTCTTTGGGGTTTCCGGAGTTCAGTATCTTAGCGCCTACCCGAGCCCTTGCTCGATGTGTCCACAGACACTTCGTCTCTCGGCTGGGGCTTTGTGACCAGTGCTCACCATGCCGGCCAAGGGCGATGGGGTCCGTCCTTCTGTCGGGCTCACAGAACTGTGCGGGAGTTCGCTTTGGAAGGTTCAGGTCGCTCAAGGTTCGACCATTCGGCTCCATTCGAACTGTTCTTTGGTGGTTCATTGCCTGAACTGAGGGGATTCGATGCAGTTCTTGCCTCTTTGGGGCTGGTCGCTTTGTGTGGCTCGTCTGCTGGCTTCTGGGTTTGGTCCTCTGTGCGGTTCATGTCAAGGGAGTGTTCATATCCAGGGAGTGTCCAACGTCCTTACGGATCGTCTGTCTCGGTTCAATTCCTCTGTCCATGGAATAGACAATTAACGCCAACTCCTTCCGTTGGCTCTGCCAGACGTACGAACTCCCGAATGTGAACCTCTTCGTGTCGGTGTGGTCTTGGCATCTCTTGATCCACGTTGCCCCCTTCCCCAACAGCAAGGCTGTCGCAGTGGGCGCCTTTCTGCAAGACTGGTCGAGGTTGAGTTACCTGTACCTCTTTCCCCAGGTTCAGCTGTTGCTTCAGGTTCTGGCTCGGTTGGAGTCCTATCATAGGAGAGTAGTCCTCATGGCCCCTTGGTGGCCGGCCCAGCCCTGGTTCCAGGCGCTGCTTGCTCGGTGTGTGACCCCTGGACATTTTCCACAGCTCTGCCTCTTCCAGCAGGTTGGACCGGTCCGGTACACGGTTGGTTCAGTCTTCTCCTCTGCTTTTCGCGTCTGGTCTTTTTGACTCCGGTTTATCACTATTTGTATGGTGATCAGGTGGCTTCGTTGATAGTGTCCCACCTGAGAGCCTCGTCTCGGCGACAGTATGAAGTATCCTGGTGTTTTTTCCGCCATTTTCTCTCTTCGTAGGTTGTCTTCTATATCAGATCGGGTTGTTTTGTCCTTTCTGTCCTGACTTTTTCAGGATCGTCATTTGATGCCTAATACTGTCGCCTCGTATTGTGCGCCTCGTATACTGTGCCTCGTATTCTGGAGTGTGCGGGGCTGATGAAGCTACTCCACCTTGCGTTCTGGATGGATGTCTCTTGTGCCCCATTCCATAAGCTTTCTTGTGCTTTGTTTCACCTCCGGCCTGCTCATGAGCCGCCAGAGTCATCCTGGTCCTTGGACAGAATGCTTTCCGATCTTTCCTCTTCTCAATTTGTGGTGGCCCCTTCGGTTCGTAATTGTTTTTCCAAGGCTCTTTTTCTGTTGGCATTGGCCTCTGGGGGGTTGGGTTGAGGAACTGCATGCTCTCCTTTGGTGCAGGGATTTCTGCTCTTTTGGTCCTGGGGGTAGGTTTGTTCGGTTGCAGCCTTCTCCTTCTTTTCTGGCGAAGAACAAGTCGGCTGCTTTGCAGGAGTGGTCCTTGGGTCATTGATGCTTAGTGGGTTAGGCCGGGGGATGCATCATGTGTTGTGTCCAGTTGCAGCTCTTTGAAGTTATCTGCGCGCTTTGGCTTTGATGGCTGGGGATGCGCTTTGGGTTGATCTGGTTTCCCTCATTTTCTGTTCCAGGGATTGGGTCTCCCAGGTCGTCTGCAGGGTTATTAAGTCTAACCAGCCTGCAGTCTATCCTCGTGCCCATGACGTTAGGAAAGTTTGCTGCTTTGGCTGCTGTTTTTGGCAACATGTCTTGGGCTGATATTTGAGTGCGGGGATTTTAGAGGTCGAACAGGGTCCTGACCGCCCCGTTATTTGGTTAATGTTCTTGCTCCTGGGTGTTCCTGTGTTGCTTTGGGTCACAGGTTGCAGCCAGTTGTCTCGACTTCACGTTGAGGAGTTTGTGGTGGCCACCTCCAGGGTAAGTCCCTCTTTTCCTTATCTTTGGTTATGTAGCACCAGGGAGCAGTAGGGGCTTCCCACAGAAAACCAGCATTGAATGTAATGAAGCACTATTTTCTGGGTAAGCCCTGAAGGCTCCCTGGCAACCCTCACTCTCTCCGGTCAACGTTTTTTTGGGTTGTTAGTTGCTTAGTTTCCGAACTGGAGGGCTGAGTATCAGGCACAGGGAGGAGAGAGGCTGCGCAGGGCTAGGAGAGGGCTGAGCGGATGAGCAGCGCTGCAGTGGAGTATGATGTTTGCTTGTTTCCTTGGGATTGGAGGAAGTTCTACCTCTCTCTTCAGTTTTAGTTGTTATTTTCTTACCATGGGGTTTTTTGTTTTGCTTACCTTTCTGGGTGTTTAACCCAGAAAGGTACCTGTCTTGTTTGCCTGTCTGGGTTGATGGCAGATAAGGAAAACCCCCCAACCACAGGGGAGGTTTTTCCAGGGCCACTGCTCCCTGCAAGCTCTCTGAAAGGGCCAGATTCTGGCTTGTGGTCCCTGGTTGGTCGAACTCCATAGATTGACCCGGTCTAATATATCACACATTAGCCCGATAGCTCCAGGGAGCTTCCGACGCTCACCCAGAAAATGGCGTATTATTACATTCATTTTTTTTTAACCTGCTTTTATTGTCCTTGGGAGAGCGGGGCTTGTCTAAGGGAACAACCAAATGGCCAACTTTTTAACAAGTGTTTCATCTGCACTTGATGCCCTGTTTTTCCTTTATCAGAATCTTTTTATTTATGTAGAAAATATGAGTAATTTTTTCTGCTGAATGGATTGTACTACACATATATTAAAAAAACCAGCGTTGAATGTAATGAAACACCATTTTTTTGGGTGAGACCCAGAGGCTCCTCGGAGCTATCCAGGCTGATATGCTAATGTCAGACTTTGGCATCAGTCATGTGTATGGAGCTCTTTGGGCCTACCAGGGACCAAGAGCCATAACCTGGGCCCCCTTAGAGAGGCACGAGGAGCAATGGCCTATAGAAACCCTTGTGTGATTGGAAGCATTCTATGTCTGCCATCGAATTGTTCAGGAACCCTGTATTCCACTTATGTCAGACCAATCCTGGAATATGCAGCTCCAGCCTGGAATCCATACCTAGTTAAACACAAGACAAAGTTAGAGAAGATTCAGCGGTATGCCACCAGACTCGTCCTAGAACTGAGAGGTATGAGCTACGAGGAAAGGTTAAAGGAGCTGAACTTCACATCCCTGGAAAACAGAAGAGTAAAGAGAGACATGATAACCACCTACAAAATTCTCAGGGGAATTGCCAGGGTGAACAAAGACAAACTCTTCAGCACGGGTGGAACACGAACAAGGGGACACAGGTGGAAACTTAGTACCCAGATGAGTCACAGAGACGTTAGAAAGAATTTTTTCAGTGTCAGAGTAGTTAATAAATGGAATGCACTAGGAAGTGGTGTGGTGGAGGCTGACTCCATACACAGTTTTAAATATAGGTATGATAGAGCCCAGTAGGCTCGAGAATGTGTAAGCCAGTTGATTGACGGTTGAGAGGCAGGACCAAAGAGACAAAGGTCAACTCGTGCAAGAACAACTAGGTGAGTATCTTAGTTCTGTTGCTGAGATAGTTCTGTTGCAAGTTCTGTTGGTCGAGTTCTTTTAAGGGATACCGGCCCTTTTGGACACGAAAGGGCCAGCGCCCCTTACGAGAACTCGAGCCTCGCACAGAGCAAACACCCTGCCGACCAGACGAAGGCAGTTCCAAAGGACGTGCCGGCCTTCGAAGCTGCCTGTAAATACTGCGCCACTGCAGAATTGGCAAACAGCAAGGGACAGAAAAGCAAAGACATCCTAAGAGCCAGGGCCCAGGCAGATTCCAGGGAGGAAGGAAGCACCTCCTGCCGACACGCGAGCCGGCAAACATAAAACAGCGACACCGCATCCCGTAAGATCGGCGCAAACAGTTTCAACAAGGCAGACGACGAACGAGCCGCCGAGCCGGACCGGACCCAGGAACGGCCCCAAGCGCCTCCACATCCTCCTCGAGTCAGTCCGAAGACAGCTCCAGGAGGGAAAAGAAACACAAGGCCAAAGCCAAGCGGCCCCGAGTGCACAAGTCCTCAGCAACCTGCGCAGCCGAAAGGGTAGGAACCTGCATGTGGAGCTGCACAATGCCAACATCCCGAGGAAGGGTAGGGGCAAACAAGCACTCATTGAGATGCTCAAACTTGGCCCCCCCCCCCCCCCCAGGAAAACCTGAACCACTGTCAATGCCTTGCGCCACTCAAGTGTGCGGGAACAACAGAAGGTATTCCATGCCTCCAGAGCAAGCACAGGACAGTCCACCAGCCATGACGACTCCGGAATCTCATAACGGATCCAGTAGGGAAACGAAGACCCTAGCCTGAATGAAGATGCATCTGTAAGAGAGGCATAATCCGGGTTGCACAGGAGGTAAGCCGCATAGGCTTCCCGCACCACATTAGGCGGGATGCAGGAAGGCGAAAACCTCTGGAAAGACAGAACTGATGCACCTGGGGGGGGGGGGGGACACAGAACCGAACCCGGGGTGGGGCAGACACTAAATCCAACTCGTATGCAAAGGTTGGAAAAGAAAATCCCACTCTTTGTAACAGTAGGGCCCACTCAGAGGGCAGAAAAACCCAGGTGGTGTCCAACGGGACCCAAGGCCCCAAAGACTGCCCCCTCCCCAGCCCCAGGATCCTTCACCCCAACTCGGTCAAATGCTGGAGAGGACACACAGTGGCCTCCTTACCAGAGCCTCAGATATTAACACCAAGTAAAGCATCCTGCACTTTCACAAACATGACATCATTTTTATTTGCCAACATTCAGGGTATAAAAACACACAAATCTAACAAAGTGCAATCCTTAGATGGCCTCCTACATGAGGCAAGTGCAGTGTTAGCAGCCCTAACAGAAACTCACACCAAGGACTACCATGATGGTGAAATATGGATCTCAGAGTACAATCTCTTCAGATGTGACAGGAAACACCGGCTACAGGGTGGGGTCAGCCTTCACATCAAAGACATACTCATCTGTACTGAGATGCTAAACACCACAAATGATATGGTCAAAGTGCTGATAATCAAAATAGAGATTTTAAATTTAGTTATTGTCCTTGTATATAAGTCCCCGGAGGCAAATCACCAGCAGTTTAAAGACCAACTAATGAAAATAGAACACTGCTTGGAAAACCTCACAAATCCAGCCCCGAACATCATTCTGCTTGGGGACTTCAAGCTACGGCACCTGAAATGGAAGAACCTAGCTAATACAGTTATATCAGAAAGAATACCAGGAAGTAGCCTAAATGAACAGGCACATGCAAATGACCTGCTACGGATGTGCAAATAGTAAAAAACCAGCAAATAGTAAAACCAACTAGGAAGGAGAACACGCTGGACCTAATTTTCACCAATAATGATGAATTGATCAGGAACATAATGATTACAAATACCTGTTACTCAGATCACAACTTAATTGAAGTTCTGACAAGCATGGGGAATAGCCCTTCAAAACCAGTCCCGATTCCTGGTGGTGGAGATATCAGCAAATTCATCTTCAATAATAAACAGATAAACTGGGAGCAAATAAACCAAGACTTCACAGAAATAAGCTGGGAAGAACAGCTAGAAAATGCAAACCTGAACCAGTGCCTGGAAAAAATAAGCCCAGTAGCACTAGAAATATGCTCAAACTGCATACCCCTAAGAAAAAAAGAGGAAGAGATACAGATTGGAACGAGAACGTCGTTCCCTCTATAGGCGAAGAAAACGAATCACCGAACAACTTGAGAGTCACACCCTATCTCAAGAACGGCAAAGAAAGTTAGGTAGAGAAATAGAAACAATTGAAGTAAAGCTACAAGAATCATACAAAACCCAGGAGAGCCAAAGAGAGCAAAAGGCCATCAGTGAAATAGAGACAAATCCGAAATACTTTTTCTCCTATGCAAAATCAAGATAAAAAAACACATCTAGTATTGGGCCCCTGCGAAAGGGAGATGGAACTTTCACTGATGACAACAAAGAAATGAAGGAGATACTAAGGAAGCAGTACGACTCTGTTTTCAGCGAGCCACTAAACACACTAAAGATGGAAACCCAAATGAATTTTTCATGGATATGATACCAACATCAAATCATATATCAGATGTCACGCTATCCCCACTGGATTTTCAAGAAGCCATAAACAGTATGCCTATGCACTCTGCACCAGGCCCTGATTCTTGGAACTCCATATTCATCAAGAACTGTAAAAAAACACTATCGCAAGCCCTTCACATTCTTTGGAGACAAAGTTTAGATACTGGCGTTATCCCTGACATACTAAAAACAGCAGAGATAGCACCACTCCATAAAGGAGGAAATAAGGCAGAGGCAAAATATTACAGACCGATAGCACTAACATCGCACATCATAAAAATCTTTGAGAGAGTGCTAAGAAGTAAGATCACAAAATACATGGAAATCACAGCATCTCCACAACCCCGGACAACATGGTTTCAGAACTCTTACCTGTCACAGTTGCTGGACCACTATGATATGGCATTATATGCCATTGAAGACAAACAAAACGCTGATGTAATTTACACAGATTTCGCAAAAGCCTTTGACAAATGTGACCATGGTGTTATTGCACATAAAATGCGTTCAAAAGGAATTACTGGAAAAATAGGCAGATGGATCTACAATTTCCTGACTAACAGAACCCAATGTGTAATAGTCAATGAAATAAAATCCGGTCCATCAACCTTGAAGAGCGCAGTCCCCCAGGGTACTGTGCTTGCTCCAGTACTGTACTTTTTCTCATCCTCATGTTGGACATAGACAAGGACACAATCTATAATACTGTATCATCCTTTGCAGATGACACTAGGATTTTCATCAGAGTAGACGACAACATAGAGGACACAGCAAACTTCCAATCAGACATAAATCAGGTCTTTCTATGGGCTACAGAAAATAATGTGGTGTTTAACGAAGATAAGTTCCAGCTCATGCTCTATGGAAAAAATTAAAATATAAAAACGGAAACCACATACAAAACTCAGTCAAATCATAACATAGAACGAAAAGGCAGTGTAAAGGATATGGGTGTACTCATGTTGGAAGACCTTACCTTCAAAGAGCACAATAAAGTAGCTATCACAACTGCAAGAAAAATGACAGGTTGGATAACAAGACCCTTTCAAACTGGAGATGCTATACCGATGGTGATACTTTTCAAGACGCTAGTGCTCTCTAGAGTGGAGTACTGCTGCACAATGACAGCCACTTTCAAAACTGGAGAAATTGCTGACCTGGAGAGCGTGTAGAGATCCTTTACTGCTAGAATCCACTCAGTAAAACATCTAAACTACTGGGACCGACTAAAGAGCCTAAATCTGTATTCTCTTGAGCGCAGGCGGGAGAGATACATAATTATTTACACATGGAAAATAGTAGAGGGGCTGGTCCCAAACCTGCACACAGAAATAACATCACATGAGACCAGGAGGCATGGCAGGATGTGCAGAATACCCCCTTTGAAAAGCAGAGGTGCAACAGCTACTCTGAGAGAGAACTCTATCAACATCAGAGGCCCGAGACTGTTCTTCATGCTTCCAACACACGTAAGGGACATAACTGCATAACTGACCCACCCCTCACAGTGTTCAAGAAAGAACTGGATAAGCACCTCTAAAGGATACCTGATCAACCAGGCTGTAATTCGTACATCAGCCTGCGAGCAGCCGCGTCCAACAGCCTGGTTGACCAGTCCAGCAACCAGGAGGCCTGGTCGACGACCGGGCCGCGAGGACGCTAAGCCTCGGAAGCACCTCAAGGTAAGGTAACCATATTACCTGGGGCCGAGTCATCTCCCAAAGCCCCACCTCAAAAGAAAATGCCAGTGCAGCCGTAAAAGCCGGTCGGAAGGGGGCCCACTGATCAGACCTAGAGGCTTCAGCGTTGAGAACGAACTCGAATGCCTCCATCGCCACACTGGAAGGGGCATACCCCGAGACTGCCCGTGTCTCAAAACCATGTAAACCCCTGCCCCGACTCCGAAACCCTCAGACGTTTCGGGACAGGAAGTAGGGGGGGGGGGGCAGACTGAACCACAGCAGGGAAAGGACGCAGGAGGGGGGGGGGTGCGGACAGATCCAAGGTCAAAGTGACCATCACCCCTAAGTCCAGGTCCCTATAAGCAAAACAGGGCATCCAGGTGAGCAACTAACCGAGCACGTTGCAACAACCTAAAGCGCACATGCAATGCCTGTGCTGCTTGTACCCCATAAGGTCATCATTGGACTGGGTAAACTGAGTCACCAGCAAGCAACAAAATTCGCAGGACTCTGGGTCGAAAATGTCATTGACCCAACAGGAAGCAAAACAGAGGCAAAAACAGTAAGTCACCCGGAGACAAGGGGACAGAGCAACCCTCGAACTCGCACAAAGCAAGGGGGGGACTCAGGGGTCACATCCATCGGACCCGCACACCCCCGTGGGGTTTCCCAGGGTCCTGAGACGGAACTCTCGCTCAGGCAGAGTACTGCTAACCGGCGCCCAAATCTACCAAACACTCTTAAGAGCTGAGCCCCCAGGACGTGTGCACTCGCGGGCACCTGGGGGGGTGGGGGTACCACCAGAAGAGAAAGCCGTACTCATTACTCGTACACATGGGGCAACAACCAAGGCAGACCCCCCCATCAGGGGGTCAAGGTAACCTTACTTTCAAAGGTTACCAGGAAAAAGAAAAAGAAAACCCCGCAAGAAGACAGCGCACCCAGGCGGAACAGAGCCGGCCACTATGAATGGTGAAAACAAGCTGCGCAGTACCCTGTGCCCCTTACCAGTGCAAACTGCCTCCTACCCTAAGGTAAACGAGGGAGACAAAACACCCAAGCACCCAAAGGGTGGCCAAAACCGATCAGTAAATGGCCTAGCAAAGGCAGAACCCAAGGAACTTGTGGAAGCCCCCAAGGGCAGTACTAACTGTGCACCTAGGGCAGGGAACCCTAGGCGCATGCAGCCCGAGTACTGAAGAAATTCTCCTGGCTTGTGCGCACCACCTAGAAGACAGCCACCACACACAAGGCACAATGCTGAAACTGTCCCCGGAGCCAGAGCACACGACCTCTGCCTATGACATTAGCCTCAAAACTGGGGTGTGGATTGCCGGCATGGGGGTCTGGGGCTCCCCCTTCCCCCTCCCGGGGAAGGGGGGAGCTGCGCAGACAGTGGCACGGCGATGTGTAACGTCATGCTCGTTTGCTCATTTCTGTTTGGAGAGTTCTGTCAGTCTAGTTTGGATTTTTGTAGCAATATTCATCAGAATAGGGGTTTGTTTTGGATGCTTACCTTTCTGGGTGCCTGACCCGGTCGATGGCAGACATAGAATGCTTCCAACCACATGGTGGTTTCTATAGGCCATTGCTCCTCATGCTTCTCTGAGGGGGCCAGGTTCTGGATTGTGGTCCCCGGTAGGTCCAAAGAACCCCATACACATGACTGATGCCAAAGTCTGACGTTACCATATCAGCCTGGATAGCTCCATGGAGCCAAAGGGGCTCCCCCCAGAAAATGTATTAAATAAAAATTAATTCAGTTATTTTTCATGTGCTGTATAGTTTTATAAATTTTTAATTACATGTAATTTGAAAAGTAATTTTTAAAAGTTCATTCCAGAAACAGCTCACAGTAATGTAATGATATACATTTGAATTATGAATTACATCATACAATCGATTTCTGAGGCTTTCAATTCTCACAACAGCATTGAGACAGAGGCTGAACGAGACTACTACCCACAGGAGGAGCGTCTGCAACTAACTGGACTTCAGGGGTTTTCACTTGGTTATCGGGTAACGTGGCCGGTGTCACTAGTACTGGATCGCAAAACTATAGCGTGCTACCAGATGATCTTCAGACATCTCTTTTATTGCAAACATGTGGAGAAATTGCTGTGCAGGTAACTAAAATAAGGAGAAAAAAAACAAATATAACCTGGATATGTTATTTGTTTAGTGTTGCATTCTATTTCTAGGAGGCCCCTGAATCTCCAAAGGAAAATCCAGCAGTGAAGGTAACATTCAGTAGCTTTCTGATGCTACAACCTGGTATGATCCCAAAAGCTTGGTCATTGCCAGGTTGTAGGACGATGAAGCCAAAGTGCTCTAAAGCAAGCACCTGCTTAGAAAAATGTGTACACCTTATGAAAACCATGCAAACAATCATTATTGTGGGGAGATTCCTGCTGTAATATGTTTACCTGCCAATAGATGAAGGTCTAGGCAACCTGGGGTCTTGGCCATCTGCCCCATGTGAGTCCCTGAAGCTATCTCACTGAGATGGCTCCGAAGTACTGTACTAGGTCAGCAATGGAATTTTGTTTGGCCTACTGGGGATACAAGCCAGAACCTAGTTCTCTCATAAAGGCTCAGAGAGCAGGTGACACTCTGTCACCTCACTGGGAAAGCATCTAGAAAGTCAGTAAACCCATATAGATCAACGCTGGGTTCAAAAAACCAAAGTCTTGAACTGCCAAATGAAATTACCAAACATTGTAAATATATGATGGAATCTCTTAAAACTACCACCAGCTTTATAACACTAACACCCTGCCAGTATGGAAGTGCCCGGAGCTCCTGGTCTCCCCCAGTTTTCTAGGCCAGTTGTGTCGCTCATGTGGCAGCCCTAAAATTCTGAGTGTTTTAACAGAAAATGAGGAGAATAAATGGGGAGGTAATCAGTAACAGCCAAAATAACTCTAGGTGAGTTATTTTGATCTTTTGTGATTGTAGATAGCACAGATTAACCAGACAGTGGTCTGTTTTGATTTGCCTACCTTTCTGGGTAATACATACTATAGATGTAAAGTGCTCATGGGCCATTGCTTCCTGTGCCTCTCTGAGGGGGGACCAGGTTCTTGCAAAATAATTCCTGGTAGGTAGAGCCGGCCGACTAGGGAGCCGGTCGGCCGAGCATACAGCACGCTGGACTTCTGATCCTGTGGTCCCGGGTTCGATCCCGGGTGCTGGCGAGAAACAATGGGCAGAATTTCTTTCACCCTATGCCCCTGTTACCTAGCGGTAAAATAGGTACCTGGGTGTTAGTCAGCTGTCACGGGCTGCTTCCTGGGGTTGGAGGCCTGGTCGAGGACCGGGCGCGGGGACACTAAAGCCCCGAAATCATCTCAAGATAACCTCAAGATAGCCCCATAAGTGCGATTTTATACTATGCATTACAGTCAGGAAATGTACTTATTACATTTTGTATTAAAGCGTACTGTCTATTCGGAGGATGGATTGCATGTGGACACCACTATAGGGTTCACAGGTCGTTAACTAGCTGTACAAGTCCTGCTATTTCTTGGCTTAGTGCCAGCCATCATTGGACTTTGTCCTGTGGGGACATTTGCTTGGTATTCTTCTTTGCTTTTAGTTAGCTTCATGAGCTTGTTTTCTGCCCAATTTGAGCCCATGTGCTCAGGACTACCTTTCCTATGTCCTCCCTAGTGCTGCCCATACACTGATAGTTCTCTTCTCTGGTATGTTCAGAAATTTGCTCTTTAGAAGCCAAACTACCAGAGTGGGGGGGCCCTTACCTTGGGTGTGTCAATGGTCTTTGCCCCTCTGTCTAGACCCTGGCTTGGGGTACACTGACAGTTCACAGCCATATTTACTAGGCTGTGTTGCTCTATGTAATTCCTACTGAGCAGCCCCAGTGCCTGGGTGTCTTGTTTCTTAGTCCTTCAGACCCTGGTAATACCCTGCCTTTGGGTATCCCCTTTGAATCCAATTTTGCCATGTGCAAGTTTGAGGGTTGTTCATAGTCTGTGCCATAGGGCAATGATCATTCTTTCTGCCACGGACATGTTACGTGTTGGGTTGGTGACTCCCATTATCCTGAGTCCTGTGTGATTTGTTTCCCCCCCCCCCATGTGGATCTTCTCTCAGACCCTCCTAGAGAAGTATAATCATGCTGCCGCCTTGCGGTTCAGTTTTCCCATCCTCAGCGTTTGCAGCTTTGTGCCCAGTTGGATGTCCTGGAGTTGGCCCGTCTTGTTTTTAGGGACCCGGAATTGGAGATGTTGGCAACTACATTCGTTGCATCAGCGTCACCTCTTCCTTCCCCTTCGAGTGTGATGTACTTACCTAGTTGTGCATTGCGGGGGTTGAGCTCTGGCTCTTTGGTCATTTGATGTGCCTGGCTTCCATTCTTCACACCATGCTTTCAGCTCCGAAACGTCTGAGGTTTTGGAATTGGGATTGGTTTTAACTCGGATGTGACTCGGCCTTCTCTAGTGATGGCTCCTTCAAAATCACGAGTGGAGGCAGTTGAGGCAGTTGAGCTACCTACTCCTGAAAATATTTCAGTGGGTTCCTTACTATCATCTGACTCTTTCTTCTGAGACCTCTCCTCATGACTGTGCATTTCTGTCCCACATGGTGAGCACGGACTCCAGCTTTGCCCTGAAGCATGTGTGTTTGGCTTCTGGGGCTTAGGTTAGTTGGATTGTAGTCCTTAGGTTCCCCTAGACCCAACTTAGTCCTTCTTCTCTTCTGATGAGGGCCTTTTGCTTCAGGATAAGAGGTTTTCCTACCCTCCTTGTATGATTTTGATCTTTCTGCACCTCACTCTAGGGTTCCTTTCTGCATACCACATGGTCTCTTACTTCATCCTTCCAGAGGCTTCCTTCATGGGTCCTCCCTTTGGTGGGTCCAGCAAATCTTTTTAAATACAGGTACTTCTGCACTACCCAGATTTAGCCCCTATGATGGACCCCTGCCTCTTTGAGTTTAGGTTGTCCTTGCTGTACTTGCTTTGTTACGAGCGAGCAGTGTTTCTGGCTAGTGGACAATCTCTTCTCTTCTGTTTCTCAGGGAGCCCCATCGGCTCCCTGAAGCTATCTATATTGATTAAGTGCCATACTACTTGGAGTCATCGGTCACTGAGTTCTTGTATCAGGAACCACAAGCCAGAACCTGACCTCCTCAGAAAGGTACAGGGAGCAATGGCCCAGAACACTTTACATGGGATAGTGCAACAGCCCACACCCCCAATAAGGGGAAGGGGGGGGGGGGGGTAGGGCCAGCTCCTTTTCCCTTCATTAGAGGAACCAGCCCAGGTGAGTTGGGCCACCACTAGTCATTTTTTGACTGATGTCATGCCTGGTGGTCTTCGGCTTGTCTGGCCACAGTTTCTTGTTTTTGTTGGTGTTTTGCCTTGTGAAGCTATTCCTGCACAGACTTGTGCACTGGCCAGAAGTTTAAGAGTACTGGAGCTGTATGTGCTCCTTCATCTTCCCTATCTGCTCCATAAGTACTGCCCTTGCGTGGCCTGGGTTATCTTCACTGGGAAGTTCGAGAATCACTGTATGTTAGAGGACTTCCTCACTTGTGGTAGTCTTTGCCCTTGGGGTGTGTCAGGGGCTTTTAGCTTTCCATCTTGCCCTGGGTAGGGGAGTGTTGTTGGCTGGTGGGGCACACTGCAGCTAGTGTTGCCGGCTCTTCAGATAGCTCGGGTGCACCCAGGTTTCTCCTGGGCTGCATGTTTGCTTCTGGAGGGTCCAGAGTTTTTTTAATTTCTCGTCTTTTTGCTAGCGCTTTTGTTCACTTATTTGGGTGGGGAAGTTCTGCCTTTTGCATTATTAGGCTAGCCTAGGGTGTGTGTGGGAGAGGTCCTCTGCTCCCAACGGGGCTTTCTGGCAGTTTTCTAGTAGTCAAGTTTACTGCATCAACAGGGGTTACCGTCATAACTGGCCCTAGTGTCAGCTACAATCACCTTACATGCTCATTCACCTTACAGGCCCTGGAAAACCCCTGCAGGCTCGGTTGTACTATGGATACCTCTTCTGAGCCCACACTTACCTTGTGTGAATTTGAGGGTTGGTCGTCGCCCCTGCCTCAGGGTGACGATTGTCCGTTCTGCCTCTGCCATGTTGCTTGTTGGGTCGGTGACACCTATGGCCCGGAATTGTGTGAGACTTGTTCCACTTTGTCTTGTAGGACATGTATGCCATATCCTTTCCTCATCTGATATTCCAAGGTATCAGATAGCGGTAGCGTTGCATAGACGTTTTTCTGTGTACCATCATGCCAGGTTATATGCCCGTTTGGAAGCCCCTGCTCTGACCTGCTTGGTTTTTAGCATTATAGTCCAGTAACAACGCAGCATTGTGTCGTCCGTTTAGTAGACGGACTTCCGGCAATGACGCAGCATTGTGTCGTCGGTGCGGCAACAGTAGCGGCGTCTTCGGAAAGGTCTTGCTGCGGTTTTGGACATTATATGCATATACTCCTGTAGGGAATTTCATTGTGAATACATTGATACCAAAATGGAAGACCTAGGACCAGAATTGAGGTAACAAAGCTGAAAAGAGTATACCCATTTTATTGCTCTTTATTAGCGCTCACTGGGGTAACGCTCCATCACTTTCTCTGTTTGCTGTGGGTGGTACACCGGGCCTTTGGACTTTATATTTGCATATACTCCTGTAGGGAATTCTATTGCGAACACAATGATACCAAAATGAAATACCTAGGACGAGAACTGAGATGTCCAAAGTGAAGAGTGTACACATTTTATTGCTCTTGCGCGCTCCCGGGTAACATGCACTCACTTTCTCACTGGGCTTTTGGGATTTATATGCATTTAGTTCTGTAGAGAATTCTATTGCGAACACAATGATACCAAATTGAAAATCCTAGGACGAGAATTGAGGTGACAAGTTGAAAAGAATGTACACTTTTCAGTATTACTGCGCTCTCTAATGTAATGAGAGGCACCTTGCGGTGGCGCAGCGCTCTCTTTCTGGTCCACTTTCATCTTGTTGGCGGGTGGAGCGCGCTGCGCCACCGCAAGGCGGTGGCAATTATCCACTCAATTTAACGGCCTCTTTTATACCGATCTGCCGGTAATAACGACCAGTTTGGGATACCGGTATTTAGAGCCTCATATAACGGTCTGGCGGTCGATATTACCGAAGGTCGGTATTGGGTTTGTTTTGGCATCAGGGGGTCTTCACATGGCAAGCAGGCCGCCTACCTCTATCGTCCCCTCCCTCACCCTCACTGAACCTCTCCCCCACTCCTGCTCTCCCCCATAGCCTCACTTCCTGCCTCACCCCCCCTTCCTTCCAAGACCATTCTGGGAAATGGCTCAGTAGACTGCCAGCCAGCCACAAACAGCCTGGAGAATCTCCATCTAATACAATAAAGCATTCATGAAACAAGTATTTTATAACTTTTTATTGTCCTAATAATATTACTAAACAAAATCTGCAACCAAAAAAATAAATGATGTTAATCCAGAATTTATTTAAGAAACATCTGGTTAACTGGGTGAAGTGTTAGGCTTAGCAGTGAGCCGGTCTCTTCCTCACCACCTCCCCACCCGCCCCCTCCCATACACCCATACACTCTCTCTCTCTGCTCAACTCAACACCCATCTCTCCCTCCCTCCCTCCCCTCCATCTCTCCCTCCCTCCCCTCCATCTCTCCCTCCCTCCCCTCCATCTCTCCCTCCCTTCCCTCCATCTCTCCCTCCCTCCCCTCCATCTCTCCCTCCCTCCCCTCCATCTCTCCCTCCCTCCCCTCCATCTCTCCCTCCCTCCCTCCTTCCATCCCTCCCCCCTTCCTTCCATCCCTCCCCCCTTCCTTCCATCCCTCCCTCCTTCCTTCCTTCCATCCCTCCCTCCTCCCTTTCATCCCTCCCTCCTTCCTTCCATCCCTCCCTCCTTCCATC
>NC_091154.1:24962933-25242933 GCF_040958095.1 Procambarus clarkii | reverse complement strand
TCCATCCATCCCTCTCTCCATCCATCCCTCCCTCCCTCCTTCCATCCCTCCCTCCCTCCCATCCTTCCCTCCCTCCCATCCTTCTATCCCTCCATCTATCTCCATCCCTCTCTCCATCCATCCTTCCCTCCCTCCCTCCCTCCGATCCTTCCATCCCTCCATCTATCTCCATCTTCTCCCTCCCTGCCTCTGCCTCCCTCCCTCCCTCCCAAGCTCTGCCTGCCTGCCTCTCCCTCCCTCCCTCCCTCCCTCCCTCCCAAGCTCTGCCTGCCTGCCTCTCCCTCCCTCCCTGTCTACCTCCCAACCTCTTCCTGCCTGCCTGCCTGCCTGCCTGCCTGCCTCCCCCTCCCCGCCTGCCTGCCCGCCTCTCCCTCCCCACCTGCCTGCCCGCCTCTCCCTCCCCGCCTGCCTGTCCGCCTCTCCCTCCCCGCCTGCCTGCCTGCCTCTCCGTCCCGCCTGCCTGCCCGCCTCTCCCTCCCCGCCTGCCTGCCCGCCTATCCCTCCCCGCCTGCCTGCCCATCCACCCACCACTGTCACAATGAGTGCATTTGGAGCCGATATGGTGCACGGATGTTTCTTGATTGTGCAGATATGTCCATCAAAGTCACGGAATGAACACTCCAGCCTCTTGACAAATCAAAACAATGTGCTGTGAATCTGTGACATCACAGGGTAGAAGGCACTAGAGTAGTGGTCCAAGTGGCAGTCTGTACAAAATATATCTTACCTGAATGTTACTTGAAAAAAAAAAGACACTTAACTTCGGAAATACCGGAGCTCCGGAAATAACGACCAGGGTACAGCCCCATATAGGCTGTTAAATCGAGTGGATACTGAATTCTATTGTGAACACATTGATACCAAAATGAAAGACCTAGAACGACAATTGAGGTGACCAAAGTGAAAAAGAGTGTACACATTTTATTGATCTTGAGCACTCCGAGTAACTCGCTTTCAATTTCTGTTTGCTGCAGGAGATAAGCGGGTGTTTTGGAGTTTATATGCATTTAGTCTTGAAGAGAATTCTGTTGCGAACACATTGATACCAAATTTAATATCTTAGGACGAGAATTGAGGTGACAAAGTTGAAAAGAGGGTACACTTTTCAGAATTACCGCGCTCTCCTGGGCGCTCCCGCGGAATGCCCAAACCCACCTGAGGTAGTGCGTTGCTCGTGCGCCCAGAGCGGGAAGTGTTAGGAACTCCGATTTGGGGGTGTTGGTCATCTACAACCATGGTTCTGTCCTCACCCCATCTTCCTTCCCAGTTAGTGTAGTTTGTCTTCCCCCCCCCCCCTCCGTTTCCAGCTGCGAAACGTCTGGGGGTTTCAGAGCTGGAAGCTGGGGTAGGGTTTAGCTCGGGATGAGGCTCGGGTAGCTCCAGGGATTGCCCGTCCGATACGGGTGCGGAGGCGGTTGAGCCTCTCCTTCCCTCCGAGGCTTCCGAGTTCTCCCAGTCAGCTCCCTCCTTTGAAGACTTTTCCCAGGGCTTCGCCTTTTCTTTGCAGGCGGTGGGTGTGGATGAGGGCTCTGCCCTGGGACCCCTTGTCGGTGGGATCTGGGGCTGAGGGGGGGAGTCTGAATGGAGCTCTTGGGCTCAATTTGATACTGCTTGGACACATGTGTCCTCTGCACAGGGTTTGCTTATGCAGGGTAAGGGGTTTTTCGTGTCTCCCTTTTCTTTGAGTTAGGCAGGGCTCCCCATGTGGTTCGTTTCTGGGTGCCTTTGGATTCCTCAGATTCGTCTTTTCAGATGTTTCTGTCCTCTCGTAGTTTCCCCGCAGAGGTTCAGGAGGCATTGGGTGCTCACCTCCTGCTTGACCTGGTTTACACCTCGTTTATGGATTCAGCCTCTCTAGAGTTTGGTTCTTTTTCCCTGTATTGGGTGCGTTACGATATCCTGGAATCTTCCTGGCTGGCAGACTGTCCGTTCTTTTCGCTTGGAGCTTGGCGTGGCTTTTGTTGTACCTGCACGCTTGAGTGACGGAAGGTGTCTTCTGTGTTGCAGGGGTTTGTGGGGGTCTCTTTGGAGTTCCTCAATGAGTGCCTCTTTGCCATGATATGAGTCTAGTGCAGTAACATGCTCAGGTACCCATTCTTTCAGCTGGCTTGTTGACTGATGAATTTCGGACTTGGGCACACTTGGCCCCTATTGTGTGCTTCCTTTTCCTTCTGGAGCTTTCGTTGGATTGAGTTTTGGAAGATGTGGAGTCGCTTAGCAGGGTGCCTGCCGTCGGGGTTTTGATGTCGGCTGCTTTGGCATTGCCTACCTTACTGAAGCTGTATGCTCCGATCCTCCGGGAGGCAGTTTTTGTGTTTTTCACCTCTCGTCTTGCGTGTCGACAGTCTGTGCTGTGTCTTTGGATTTGCCTTAGACCCCTGGCTTTTTTTTCAGCTTCGCCATTCTGTCCTTTGTTGTTCCCAGAGGACAGTGTTGTTTAGTTTTTCTCGGCTGCTTCTACAGGTTGTCGTCCTTTTTCTGATTTGTTGTGTGTCCGAGAGAATTGGTCTTGGCCCTCTCGGAAGGGTTGAGCTAGGGCTTGGACTGCCTTGGGTCAGGGTAGGCCTGTGGTGTCAGCTTCTGGATTGGTGGAGGGGGCCCTGGTGCCATCCATTTCATCTAGTTGGTGCAGTGCTCACTTTGTGCAGGGCACAATGACTCATGAACATTTTACATTTAAAGTTTATAATTTTTCGATCGAGCAAGGAAGCACTCAGAAATGTAGGCAAATCAAAACAGACTGCTGCATTGTTGAAAAAAAAGAGAGCAACAACTTCAAAATATCAAAAGATCCCCTGCACAAAGAAAACAAACTAAAACTTTGTTCTAAATCGTGCTAGTTAGCTAAACCTCCTCTTCTCATTGGGGGGAGGGGAAGCCAGCCCAGTCGAGCCAAGCCACCTCCACCCCAGTTCTGACTGATGAGGTGTGCCAAGTGGTCGCTGTCACTGGCTCCGTGTTCCCGTTTTCTTTGGTGTTTTCACACTTTCGGCGGTGTTTGTATATGGAGGCATGCGTGAGCCAGGAGTTTAGTGTACTGGGGCACAGGGTCACCTTCCCTGTGCACTCTCTATATACTGCCCTTGCACAGTCAGGGGTCCTTTCCCTAGGGCATTCGGGAAACACTCATCAGGGGAGCTTCCTTGCTTGAAGTGGTCCTCACCCTTGTGGTAAGCTGTGTGTCTTGGGCTTTCCATCTTGCCTTGGGTTAGGGAGTGTTTTTGGCTAGTGGGGCACACTGCAGCTGGCACTGCCTGCTCTTCAGCTAATGACGGTGCAACGATGTTTCTCCCAGGCTGCTTGGTTACCGTTGTTGGGTCTAGGAAGAGAAGGGAACTATCAGGGGGAAAGCGCCAAGCCATTACGACTATATAGCACTTAGAAGGGGTCAGGATAAGGATTTGGGATGGAACGGGGAAAGGAATGGTGCCCAACCACTTGGACGGTCGGGGATTGAACGCCAACCTGCATGAGGCGAGACTGTCGCTCTACCGTCCACCCCAAGTGGTTGGGTGGTTGGGTCTAGAAGGATTTGAATGTTCACTTTTAGTTCGCTAGTGCTTTGTTTGTTTGCTTCCTGCCGAGGAGTTCTGCCTTTTCCCTTATTAGGCATACCTATGGTGTGTGAGGCAAAACTTCCATACTGCCTCCTGGGGTTTCTTGGAGGCTTCTTGTGGTCTGGTTGCCTGCACTGGCAAGGTTTACCGGCATAGCTGGCCTCAGTGCATGGGCTTCCTGCAGGGTACATACTCTCCAGGGGCCTGGAAAACCCCTGTGATCTCGGTTGTACACGGGGTGGCTCTTCCAAGCCTGCTCTCGCCTTTTGCGAAATCAAAGGTTGTCTGTCGCCTGTGCCTCGGGGACGTTTTTAACTTGTGCCTCCGCCATGCTGTTTGTTGGGTCAGTGACACCTACGACCCTGAGTCATATGGAACTTGTTCCCCTCATGTACTCCACATCCCCCATTCATTGAAGTATATTTTGCCTCAGGCACAGGTTGCATTGCATAAGCATTCTTCTGTGTTGTAACATGCTGGGTTGTAACTACCTAAGTGTAATTACCTAAGTGTAGTTACAGGATGAGAGCTACGCTCGTGGTGTCCCGTCTTCCCAGCACTCTGTCATATACAGCTTTGAAACTACTGACTGTTTTGGCCTCCACCACCACCTCACTTACTTGTTCCAACCGTCTAGCACTCTGTTTGCGACAGTGAATTTTCTTATATTCTTCGGCATCTTTGTTTAGTTAGTTTAAATCTATGACCTCTTGTTCTTGAAGTTCCAGGTCTCGGGAAATCTTCCCTATCAATTTTGTCAATTCCTGTTACTATTTTGTAAGTAGTGATCATATCCCCTCTTTTTCTTCTGTCTTCTAGTTTTGGCATATTTAATGCCTCTAACCTCTCCTTGTAGCTCTTGCCCTTCAGTTCTGGGAGCCACTTAGTAGCATGTCTTTGCACTTTTTCCAGTTTGTTGATGTGCTTCTTAAGATATGGGCACCACACAACCACTGCATATTCTAGCTTTGGCCTAACAAAAGTCATAAACAATTTCTTTAGTATTTTCCCATCCATGTATTTAAAAGCAGTTTTGAAGTTAGAAAGCGTAGCATAGGCTCCTCGCACAACGTTCTTTATGTGGCCCTCAGGTGATAGTTTTCTATCTAGAACCACCCCTAGATCTCTTTCTTTATCAGAATTCTTTAAAGATTTCTCACATATTTTATAGGTTGTGTGGGGTCTATGTTCTTCTATTCCACATTCCATAACATGGCATTTATTCACATTAAATTCCATTTGCCAAGTGGTGCTCCATATATTTATTTTGTCAAGGTCTTCTTGAAGAGCATGATAATCATCTAAGTTTCTTATCCTTCCTATTATCTGAGCATCATCAACAAACATTTTCATATGATTCTGTATACCAACTGGTAGATCATTTATGTAGACAATGAACATCACCCGTGCAAGAACTGAACCCTGTGGTACTCCAGTTGCGACGTTTCTCCAGTCCGATACATTGCCTCTGATTACTGCCCTCATTTTTCTATCGGTCAGAAAATTTTTCATCCATGCTAGAAGTTTACCTGTCACTCCTCCAATATTTTCCAGTTTCCAGAACAACCTCTTATGTGAAACTCTGTCGGAAGCCTTTTTTAGGTCCAAATAGATGCAGTCAACCCAACCATCTCTTTCCTGTAAAATCTCTGTGGCTCGATCATAGAAACTGAGTAAATTTGATACACAGGATCTTCCAGATCGAAAACCATACTGTCTGTTTGATATTATATTATTTCTCTCCAGGTGTTCTACCCATTTAGTTTTTATTATTTTTTCCAATATTTTGACTATTATACTTGTCAATGATACAGGTCTATAATTGAGGGGTCTTCCCTACTGCCAATTTTTTAGATTGGAACTATGTTAGCCTTTTTCCACATACCTGCTATAATTCCTGTATACAGAGATGTCTGAAAAATCAGCTGAAGTGGAATGCTGAGCTCAGGTGCGCATTCTCTCAGAACCCATGGCAAAACTCCATCTGGGCCAACTGCTGTGTTCTTACTTAGCTCCAGGAGCATTTGTTTCACCTTGTCTCTAGACACCTGTGTGTGCTCTATGCTGTTCTCTGAAATTCTTATTGTGTCTGGTTCTCTGAAGATCTCATTTTGTACAAACACACTTTGGAACTTTTCATTTAATGTTTCACACATTTCCTTTTCATTTTCTGTGTATCTGTCCCCCATTTTCAACCTCTGAATATTATCCTTTACCTGCAGCTTACTTTTAATGAATTTATAGAAAAGGCCTGGATCTGATTTACATTTGTCTGCTATACTGTTCTCAAAGTTCCTCTTGCAGTTTCTGTTGAACCAACCCTGTTTTCTAGGTCTGCATGTCTGTTTTGGTATGAATGTTTGTGTTCCTTCATTGTATATTTTGCAAAATTTGGCATACATCTCATTTACTTCCTTGCCTTGCAACAAGTATGTCCAATTATACCCATGAAAAAAAATGTCTAAGTTCCCCATAGCGTCCTCTCTTGAAATCGAGTTTAACAATTGTTTTACTGTCCCAATTCTCTACTAGATTATATCATATATCGTATTTAACCCTTCAATTGCACATCGCATCATATGATGCTTTGACCGACTTGCAGTAAATTGCACATCGCATCATGTGTTGCTTTGGAGTACTACGCAAGATTTAAACGGCCCGCGGATACACGGGGCTCACCACACCTTCATCAGGGCTCTTGTAAACAGACGCCATTTAAAAAAAAAAATCGTGGGCCAAACTCCAGGGTGTTAGGGGCCTCAGTATTGAGTGAGCTACCAAGCCTGACGCACGCAGCATCAGCTCACAGCACTGCTGTTCAGCTTGTGACCACAGCATCGCCAAAAAATGCTATAATATACTTGTTCATGCTATTATGTAGTGATGATATTATTACAGAAGACCCCTGACTGTGATAAAACTGACCAGGGTTCTGATAATAGCAGGATTGTGGTGATATTTAGCGCTGTGCGCCATGGAGGGAGGAGTAATGCTGTGGGAGGGAGGGTGGTGGCGATGTCTTTTGACTGTGTGTGGCCACCTTTTATTGACTGCACTCACCATACCAGCTTAATGGTTTGCTATGGTGAACACAAATGTAGATACTTATATATAACGTGTGTATAGAGGGTATAAACAGCAAGAGTAGGAGGTTGAGAGCCGCCATTTTGGTGAGGGCGGTGGCGTCGTCTGCACGACGCCACCGTGCAGACGACAGTGTTGTTTACTGGTTACCACGATGGTCTTTGGGCACCATACCAGTTTACTTGTACAAGTATGGTGAATAAAACGGGTAGATATTTATATATAATGTGTGTATACTGTATAACGTAATAACACCACAGACAGTATTGTTGGAGGAGAAATATTAGTGCATCTGGCCTTGAGGGCGGCAGCCATCAGCTGACTGTGTGAGTAGCTACGTCTTTGTGCCTTTACTCACCATACAAGCTTAGATGTACAGTTATGGTGAACAAAACATGTAAATACTTATATATAAGTCTATATATAAAAGCAAAAACAGTATGGTGGGTGGAGAATGGTGGCAAGTCAGGTGAGGTGAGGGAGGGAGGGAGTGGCAGCCAGTGGCGGGCTGCCACTGCCACTGCCACTCAGCATACCAACTTAGTGGTTCGTTATGGTGAACACGAATGTAGATACTTATATATAGCATCTGTATATAGTGAATAAAAGCAAAAACAGTATTGTGGGAGGAGAATGTAGGTGAGTCAGGTGACTTGAGGGAGGGCGTGAGTGGCTGGCTGGTACATGGCGGTCACTCCTCGTTACTTTTTGACTCATAATAGCAACTTAGTGGTTCGTTATGGTGAACAAAGCATGCAGATACTTATATATAACCTGTGTATATGGTATAATAACCGACAAAGTATTTGTTCACTGATTGATGAACATAATTGAATCAACAATATGCACACCATATTTTTGAGTACAGCGATGATTCACACATTTTATTATATAAATATATCAAACTACACACTATTGAATAATATTACAGCAAAAAAACTATGAAAAATCAATCGGAGACATTTAAATAATTAGGTAATTATCTCTTTGTGGCAACTCCGGCCTGACAGCTGGCAGATCAACAGACCGCCTGGGACTGCACGCTGAGTCAGCGCCTATTTTCTGGGGGGAGCCCCTGTCGGCTCCTCGGAGCTATCCAGGCTGAATGGATATGTATAACTTTCTGGCATCAGTCAAAGTGCTAGGAGTTCTTGCCTACCGGGGACCACGAGCCAGAACCTGGCCCCCTGAGAGAGGCACGAGGAGCAATAGGCCTATAGAAACCCCCCTTGTGATTGGGAGCATTCTATGTCTGCCATCGACCGGGACAGGCACCCAGAAAGGTAGGTGCCCCAAAACAAACCCCTATTCTGGTGAAGTTATTGCTAACTGAAAGCCGAACTAGTGGACAAAACTCCCCCAAACAAAATTATTCAAACTAGCATGACGTCATCACGTCGCCGCGCCACCGTCTGTACAACCCCCCCTTCCCCGAGAGGGGGAAGGGGGAGCCCCAGACCCTCCACGCCGGCGATCCAACTGGCAGTTCTTGGCTGATGGTGTTACTGGCTGACCAAGTCAAGCAGGGCAGTCAGTCAGTCAGTCAAGCAGGGACAGTCAGTCAGTCACGGCAGCCGTCAGTCAGTGCAGTCTACCTCCAAGACCACCATCATGGTTAGGAAGGTAGCCGAGAATCTGAACCATATTATTACTGTACGGATTGTCTACATGCGCCTGAAGGGGTGGAGAATATATCTGGAAGGGTATGGTGTGAGGATGGGGAGGGGGAATAGGATGTAGCCGGTTTGGGGTAGCTGAGGGAATGTGGACGTGACCACAGCCAGTCTGTGATAGTCCGCTTCCCCCCCCCCAAGCCCGCCCACCCACCCGAGCCCACCCCAGCCCAACCCAGCCCAACCCACAAGCCAGACCTGGTACAACATGGTCATCCAAAAAGAGGGGCTAGGTATCAACTGGTTCAGACGAGACAGGTCCAGAATGTACCAGAGATCCACACAGTCTCGTTTCAGAACTGGAAACAAGCTGGAAACCCACTTAAGAGACGAGGTCGTTTCGGCCATGCCCAAACGAAGCCATTTCAAGATGACCCAACAGTGGGATGAGGAAGTGGCCTGCCCCTTACCCCCCCCCCCCTCTCAAAACCTGACCCCCCTGATTGGGGGAAGATCTGCCCAACGCCATCAAAGGCCAAAACAAACAACTTGAAAAGCCTTTGAATCGCAGAACCAAGAGCCAGCCCCATCGCCTCTTCAATGGGGCAAGCTGCGAAAGGGCATGAACCCCGAGACGCCAATAGTCACACCAAGCAAACACCTAACACCAATGCAGAAACTGGCACCAAAGGCTTACCCCGACCAAACAAGGCCTGAGACCTGGCACGACCCAACTCCGAGGTCATGGAACACCCCCCGACCCCAAAGCACCAATAAGCTCGATATAGGATGTCAACTGGTCGAAGCCGCCATCGGAAACTGGGCAACAGTATCCTCAGGGAACAACAGAGGAGAGAACGGCAAAGAAGACTGCAGAGTCAGAGGCCAAGCCGAATCTAAAGACAGAGCACGAACAGCCTGTTGACACGCGAGACGAGAGGTGAAAAACATAGAAACCGCCTCCCGGAGGATCAGCGCAAACAACTTCAACAAGGCAAATGACGTCACAGCAGTCGAAAACAGAACCTCAGCCGAAGGCCCCTCACTCAACGCTCCCACATCCTCTGAAAGCCAATCCGACGACAGCTCCAGAAGACTAAAGAAGCACAAGACAGAGGTTCAAATGACTGCACGTCCAAAGATCATCAATGGCCAAAGCAGCCGAATGAGTTGGGACCTGAGCATGCAACTGCACCAGGCCCGCATCACGAGAAAGCACAGGGGCAAAGAGGCATCCATTGAGGAACTCAAGCCTGCGGGTACGACAAAAGCCACACCAAGCTCCTAGAAAAAGAAAGGGCAGTCTGTCAGCCAGGAAGACTTCGGATCCTCATAATGCACCCAATAAGGGGGAAGAAGAACCAAAATCAAATGAAGCCAAAAACCATCACAAAGGCGTAAAGTGGGTCTTGCAGGAGGTACACACCAAGGGCTCCTGACCCTTCCCAGGGAAAATCCGAGAGGAAGGACGAATCCGAGAACCCAATGGCACCCGGAAATGAACCGGGGGGGGGGGGGGCACACCTCCAATTCGTAACGGAAAGGAGGGTACGAAAATCCTCTCCCCTGCTGCATTAACCCCTACCCAGAAGGCACAGGAGCCCAAGCAGGATCAAAAGGCGCCCAAGCACTCCAAGTTAACTCGCCCCAGGAACCCCCGACACAGGCCCTGGGGCAGAGCCCTCATCCACTCCAACAACCACCCTTGAAAAAAAAGGCGGAGTTCAGGGGGGGAAAGCATCTAGAAAGGAAGTCTGCTAGGTCAAGCCAGAAGCCTCGGTGGGAAAATCGGGTTCAACCACCTCCACGCCCATATCAGAAGGAACAGACACCGAAGCCACCCAAGCCTCATCCTGAGCTAAACCCCGCCCCAACTCTGAAACCCTTAGGCGTTTGGGAACCAGAAGCAGGGGTAGGAGGAGCAGGGTGAACTACACCAACCTGGGAAGGAAGCAGGGGTGCGGATAAAACTAAGGGTGAAGCAACAAACGCCCCCAAATCCTGGTCCCTTAAACTCAAGTGGGGGCAGCTCCAGGGTCTCCAACTGATCAACCAACCTGGCCCATTGCAATAAGAAGAATCAAGCATGCAACGCAGCCACCGCCTGATCCCTGAGATCAACATATAAGGAATAAGTAAATTGAAGAACAAGTGGGGAACAAGAGACTAGGTCGTAGGTGTCCCCAATCCAACAGGCAGCATGACAGAGGCAGTACAGATGATCGTCACTCAGGCAGTGGTGACAAACGACCTTCAACTTTGCACAGGGCGAGAATAGACTCAGAAGAATTATCCATGGTACCACCAAGCCTACAGGGGTTTTCCAGGGTCCACAGGGTGAATAAGCCCTATGGGAAGCCCAGGTACTCGGGCCAGCTAAACTGGTTGAACCTTGTCAGGTAGCAGGCAAACTGACCACCAGTAGCAGCTGTGAAACCTCCGGAGCAACAGAGGAGTACCACCAACTCAACCTAGGCTAGCCTAATAAGAAGTTAGGCAGCCCTCCTCCGTTCACAAAAGGCAAAAACGGCAGAAAATAAAGAAACCCAACGTACCCCAAGGGTGAAGACAACGTGAAGCGAAGAAGTCCTCAAACGGAAAGTGGTTCTCGAATACCCCTGAACCTCAACAGAGAAATGAGTAAGATGGAGTACGTGAGGGAAACAAGACCCACGTGACTCAGGGTCGAAGGTGTCACTGCCCCAACAGGCAACATGGTGGAGGCAGAATGTATGAACATCACCAGGTGAATTAAAACCCTCAAATTCCCACAAAGCAAGAGAAGGCTTGGAAGAAGTATCCATAGTACAACCAAGCCCATAGGAAATTTCCAGTACCTGCAGGGTGAATGAGACCTACAGGAAGCCCAGGCACTGGGAATACTGTGCTGGTAACCCCTGAAGCTGATGGGGGGCAACAATGGGCCTCAACCACACACACCTAAGGCAAGCCAAATAAGACGAAAACCAGAACCTCCAAGCATAAAAAAAGAGCAAAGTGTAAAGAAAAACAAAAATACAAAGAGCCCAAGCCCCAAAGACCAAACTACAGAGAACGAGCAATTAGGGAGAAACATCTACGCACCTGTGTTAATGTGTTAATTGGTCACGCAAACCCCAGTGCGCCCCACCAGTCAAAAACATTCCCAACCAGATTGAAGACAGTCAGTCACAGACAACTGACTGACCTTTAAGGGCGAGGACCAACCCAAGCGAGGAGGTCCCCCCAAAGGGAACGTATCCCAAACACATCTGGCAAGACAAACCTGACTGCGGAAGGGTAGTACTAAATGAGCACACGGGAAGATAACCCTGAACTCATGCAGCTCCATGTATACTTGTGCAGCTCATAGAAAATCATATAAAACAGTCTCAAAGGCAAAACACGACTTTGAAAAATGGAAGACCGGAACCAGAGCAATTAGGAAAGCCAGCAAGCACCATCAGAATAGAACTGATGGTGGTGGGGACCGGCTGACCTGATCTGCCTTCTTCCCTCCCCTCCCTCCCTCCAAATGAGTGGGGAGGTGGGGGCAGACTAGCCTGTGCAAGTTTCACTAACTTTTGGTGGTTTGTTTTCATTATTTTGGGAGTTCTTTGGTGATTTTTGAGGCTGAGGTCTCAATTTAACCATGTAGTAGTCTGTTTTGTTTTGCCTAACTTTCTGGGTGCCATCCCAGATGGTGGCAGCAGTTATGATTAACTTTAAATGTAAAGTGTTCATAAGCCATCATTCTCTGCACTGAGGGGTGGGGGGTGGGGGGGGCAGGTTCTGGTCCCCTCAGGTCCTCGGTAGGCCAATAGAACTCCATGACTGATGGCACCTTGTACTATGGCGCTGCTCAGTGTATGATAGCTTCAGGAAGCCTCTGGCGCTTCCCCTAGTCACCCCTCTTGTCACACTGGTAAAACAACTAGCACCTACATACATCAAATTTAGCATACTGCTAGTAATTTCAGTATGTATGTATGTAAGTACAAATGTGTCTAATGCTAAGTTTATACTTTTAACATGTGTTCCTATATCACACCTACATTAATATCAGGCCAGTCACTCATTCAGCCATTAACTTATGCATGTACATCACTTCCTACTTAGAAAACTTCTACTGGTATTATAGAAATTTTGTTATACTCTGTGCTTTTTCCAAGGCATAAGATCCAAATAATATTTGTAAAAACTCAATGTGCTTCTGTAGATATTGTTCAAGCTCGTTTAGATAGGACAACATACAAGCTCTTGTGCTTGTATGTCCCCATAACTAGGGACGTACATGCTTGCAGTTAATACTGTATAGGAAATCTTGTTCACTGATAATTAAGACTTATTTCAAATTTGGGATGGATTTTGTATGTAAATAAAACTGTTATCTTTCAGAGTTTGGGTTAGTAATAAGGTGGCCAAAAGCTTTCCTCTGTCAGCCTCCCGCACCTACACTGCAGCTTTTGCTTTAAGACAGCGGATGCTCAACTTCATTCAGAATATTGAGTATTATATGATGTTTGAAGTAATTGAGCGCAACTGGCAGACGTTCATTAATAAAATGCAAAAGGTTAGTACATTACCTAAGTATTTCTTGAGGAGCTCCATGGTGGCTCCCTGTAGCTATCTTACTATCTAGGTGGATTTGGTTGCTGTGGGGCTCGGTGATTAGGTTCCATTTGGACTGTTCTCCTGTGGTTTATTGTCTGAACTGAGGGGGGGGGTCTTTGCGATCCGTGGCTCTTTGGGGCCGGTCGCTTTGGATAGCTCTTCTGAGATCTCAGGGTTTAGCTCTGCGTCGTTCACATCCAGGGGATGTCCAATGTCTTGGCGAATGGCCTATCTTGCTTTATTCCTCTTTCCACGAAGTGGACGGTCGACACCGCCTTCCTCCTTTGACCCTGTCGGAAGTTCAGGCACTTGGAGGTGGATCTCTTCATGTTGGCTTGGTCCCGGCACCTCCCTATATACGTGGCACCATTTCCCAACTGCGAGGTGTTCGTGGTGGACCTTTCCAGTAGGACTGGTTGAGGTGGGGGTTCCTGTACCTTCATCCCCTGGTCCAGCTATTTCTATAGGTTCTGGCATGGCTCGAATCCTTTCGGGGAAGATTGGTTCTCCTGGCCCAATGGTGTCCGGCCCCGCCTTGGTTTGAGACGCTGCTTGCACGGTGTTCAGATCTCGGGAGTTTATCTGCAGCTCCGCTTCTTTTTAGCAGGTCGGGCCAGACAGGTACCTCGCTGGTTCGACTTACTCTTCCACTCTTCGTGTCTGTTTTTTTAGGTGAGTGTATCTCCATTTGTATGGTGATCAGGTGGCTTCATTGATAGTGTCCCACCTGAGGTCTTCCTCTCAGTGACAGTATGAAGTCTCCTGGCAGTCTGTCTGCCTTCGTAGGATTTTGTCAGTGTCTGTTTCTATTTTGTCCTTTCTTTCTTGACTCTTTCAGGACAGGCATGTTATGCCGAATATTGTCGCATCTTATCGTGCAGCGCTGGCGGAGCCGCTCCAGCATGTGTTCGGGTGGATGTCACTTCCACTCCGTTCCACAAGCTCTCTTGTGCACTTTTTCACCTCCATCCTGCTCATGCGTTGCCCTAGCCTTCTTGGTCCTTAGACCGGGTGCTCGTTTCTCTCTTTTCCTCGGTTTGTTGATTGTGAAGGGGCTAATCCTCTGCCCATTCGGCCTGGGATTGTTTCCTCAAGGCCTTGTTCTTGTTGGCTTTTGCCTCTGGGGGAAGGTAAAGCCTCACCAGTTGGAGGTTTGTATTGGTTCGCCTACCTTTCTAGGTGCCTTCCTCAGTTGATGGCAGACATGACACACACTAAATGTTGAGTGCTCATATGGCCATTGTTCCCTGTTCCTCTCTGAAGGGGGGGCCAGATTCTGGATTCTGGCCCCTGTTAGGCATAGAACTCCAGGGACTGATGGCATCAGACTAATATGGCACATGTCAGTTTGATAGCTTCAGGGAGCCTCTGGGACTCACCCAGAATATGGCGTTTCATTACATTAAACGCTGGTTTTCTGTGGGGAGCCCATTCGGCTTCCAGGAGCTATCCAGGCTGATATGTATATCCCTAAACTTTGGCATCAGTCAGGATGAATAAGTTCTAGGCTTACTAGGGACCACGAGCCAGAACCTGGCCTCCCTCAGAGAGGCACGAGGAGCAATGGCCTATAGAATTGCACATGGGATTTGGAGCATTTTATATCTGCCATCGACCGGGACAGGCACCCAGAAAGGTAAGCGCCTCAAAACACACTCCTATTCTGGTGAAAACTACTAAACAAATAAAAAATAGACAAACAAGTAGACAGAACTTCCCAAATGAAAACGAGCATGACATCAGATGAGCCGCGCCGCATGTCTACGCAGCTCCCCCCTCCCTAAGAGGGGGAAGGGGAAGCCCTAGACCCCCAGGCCAATGATCCACCTTGCAACTCTTTGGCTGATGTGATTGTGGCATGGTCGTGTGGCTCCAGCTCCAGACTCTTTGTGTTGTGCTGAACCTTGGGTTCAGTACTGCTCTTACGGTGGCGTGCGAGCTGGGAGTAATGTTCACAGGTACTCGGGCTGCATGTGCTTAGGGTTCCCTTTCCCGAGTGCCATGTAGGTACTGCCCTTGGGGCTTGGGGTTATCTTTCACAAGTTACATTGGGGGTTTACCTCTGTTTGTCTTTTGCTGCTTGTCGATTGACCGCCCTGAGTGTTTGGGGGGGGGGGGTTCCACCCTTGTTTACCTTGGGGTAAGTGGTAGTTTTTGCACTGGTAGGGGTGCAGGGTACTGCGCAGCTAGTTTTCACCTATAACAGTGGCCGTCTCTGTTCCTCCTGGGTACGTTGTCCTCTTGCGAGGTTTTCTTTTCCTTTTTGTTTTTGCTTGGTGAGGGGGGGGGGGGTTCTGCCTTTGTATGTCTTCTCCCAGTTATGTTCGAGTTTGCCCTTCTGTTTTCGTTGGTACCCCCCTGCTTTGCTCTCGTGAGTGAACATGTTCGGGGTTCAGCTTTAGCAGTTTGTTTGGTAGCATTGTGCGCCGGTTAGTAGTACCCTGCCTGGGCTTACCCTTAGCGATACCAGTCTAGGGGCCCTGGGAAACCCTGCGGGGGCACACGGGGTCTGATGGATGCGACCCCTGGGGTCCCCCTTTCGCCTTGCTGTGAGTTTGAGGGTTGCTCTGTCCCCTTATCTCAGGGCGACGCTCATAGTTTTTGCCGCTATCATGCTGCCTGTTGGGTCAGTGACACCTTCGACCCCAGAGTCCTTATGAGCATTGTTGCTTGTTTGTGACTCAATTCACCCAAACTACTGATGACATTATTCGGGTGTAGGCGGCTCACGCGTTGCAGGCTAGGTTTAGGTTGCTGCAACGTGCTAAGTTGGTTGCTTCCCCGGATGCCCTGAGGCTGCCCCGCATTGCTTATAAGGACCCGGACTTGGGGGTGCTGGTCGCATCGGCCTTGGTTCAGTCCGCACCCCCTCGTTCTTCACCTGCTGTGGTTCATTCTGTCCCCCCCCCCCCAGCCTGCTTCTGGCTTCTGAGCATCTGAGGGCTGTGGGCTCAGGGCAGGGTTTAGAGGGTTCTGAGACTCGGGGGGGGGGGGGGAATTTCGGGGGTTGAAACCCCAAAACCAAGGGTTTCAACCCGGTTGCCCGAAATCCCCTGGTTTCGGGCAGCTGGGGGATTGTCGAGTGTTGTAAACCCAGCAGTTCTCTGTAAATCTTTGCTGACTTTCTAGGATGCTTAACCAGAGACAAGGTGGAATCACATTTGCTCTCTGCACCTCTGTGAGGTGGCCACATTGTAGCTCTGGTCCCTGGTAGTCCAAAAAGAATTCCTATGATTGTTGTGACTTATAGTATAGATCAATCTCAGCAAGATAGCTAATGGGAGCCACTAGGGTTCCAGAATGAGGTATTTCATTACATACTACACTGGGTTTTTATGATGGACTTGTAATTAATGAGAATCCCTACATTGAAAGAAGTATGAAGATAACTGTAGTTGTAAAAAATGCAAACAATGTTTACTCTTAATTCAATTTTGTTTACCTATTTTATATTTTATATTGCAGTATGTACTCTTTGTGATCATATTTCTGCGATGAGTTACATTGCGGCTCCTTGAAGCTACTATCTCTTAAGAGCATCTAGTAGTTGGTACACTTAACAGTCCCAGAGTTATTTAGGGCTACTGGGCACTACGAGCCAAAACCTGTTCCCTTCACAAGGGGAACAGGGTTCTGGCTCGTGGTCCCCAGTAGACATATAAGAACTCTGCGACTGATGCCACTCAAGTGGATCAGCAAGATAGCTTCAGCGAGCCTCCAAGGCTCACCCAGGAACTGGTGTTTCATTACATTTAACTGCTGGTTTTCTGGGGGAAGCACCGTCAGCTCCCTGAAGCTATCTTGCTGATCAAGATGCCTGATCTACTTAAGTGGCATCAGTCGCAGGGCTCTTTGTAAGCCAACCGGGGACCATGAGCCAGAACCTGGCCCCCTTAGAGAGGCGCAGGGAGCAATGGCCATGAACACTTTACATTTAAAGCAGGTCATCTTGCCATTGACCCGGGAAAGACCCAGAAAGGTAGGCGAATCAAAATAGAGCAGTGTCTGGTTAAAATTTGCAAGCTACATCCTCACAAGTACAAAAGAACCACCCCCCAAAAAGCAAACAAACAAACAAAACATCTTCCAACTAACTCGTTAGCTCCACCTCCCTGCAGGGGAAAGGAGGAGTCTGGCCTGGGTAGGTCTGGCTACCTAACCTCCAGTTCTTTAGCCTGCTTGATGGGGTTCTGAGAGTTCTTCTACTCCCCAAGCCTGGCCCAAGGCCATGCTTGACTCAGTGAGAGCTTGGTGCACAGGCTGTTGCTTGGAGCAGTCCCACAGGCCCACATATCCACCACAGCTCGGTTGGTCCAAGACTTTTTAAAGAAAATTATCTAGTTTTCTCTTGAAGGTGTCCACAGTTGTTCTGCCAATATTTCTTGTACTCGCTGGGAGGATGTTGAACAACCGGGGACCTTTGATGTTTATACAGTGTTCCCTGATTGTGCCTATGGCACCCCCTACTCTTCACTGGCTCTATTCTGTATTTTCTTCCATATCATTCACTCTAGTATGTTGTTATTTTACTGTGTAGATTTGGGACCTGGCCCTCCAGTATTTTCCACGTGTATATTACTTGATATCTCTCTCATCTCCTTTCTAGTGAGTACATTTGTAGAGCTTTGAGATGATCCCAATAATTTAGGTGCTTTATCGCATCTATGTATGCCGCATATGTTCTCTGTATCCCCTTTATTTCAGCAATCTCTTCCTGCTCTGAAGGGGAAAGTGAGTACTGAGCAGTACTCAAGATGGGACAGTACAAGTGATTTGTATAGTACAACCATTGTGATGGGATCCCTGGATTTGAATGTTCTCGTAATTCATCCTATTATTTTTCTGATTGACTGCAATATTTGCCCTGGTTATGCTTCCTAAACGTTAGATTGTCAGACATCATTATTCCCAAATCCTTACTTGTTGCTTTTCTACTATGGGCAGATTTGATTGTGTTTTGTACCCTGTATTATGTTTAAGGGGCCCGGTGCATGTGCACCGAAACTTCCTCAAGCACACTCAATTATCTGGGGAGAGCCCCTGCGGCTCCCCGGAGCTATCCATGGCTGATATGGATACCCTAACTATTTTGCATCAGTCGGTGTGGGTGGAGTTCTAGGCCTACTGGGGACCACGAGCCAGAACCTGGCCCCCCCTCAGAGAGGCACGGGGAGCAATGGCCCGTAGAATTGCACACATGTGATTTGGAGCATTCTATATCTGCCATCGACCGGGACAGGCACCCAGAAAGATAAGCGCCACAAAACAAACCCCTATTCTGGTTAACAACAAAAATCAACAAACGAGTGGACAGAACTCCCCAGAAAAACGAACTAACAAGCATGACGTCACACGAGCCGCGCCGCATGTCTGTGCAGCTCCCCCCTCCCCGGGAGGGGGAAGGGGGAGCCCCAGACCCCCGCCTGGCGATCCCCACCCCAGTTCCTCAGCTGATGGGATAGTACATGATCGTGTGGCTCCAGCTCCGGTCTTGTCTCAGTGCTGTGACTTGTTTGCAGTGCTGCTCTTACGGTGGTCGTGTGAGCTGGGAGTAGTATTCTCAAATATTCGGGCTGCATGTGCTTAGGGTCACCTAACCTGAGTGCCCTGTAAGTACCGCCCTTGGGGCTTGGGGTTGCCTTCCACAAGTCACCTTGGGTCTACCTCTGTTGGCTTTTCGCTGCTTGGCGTTTGGCCGCCCCGAGTGTTTTGGGGGTTTTCCTCCCTTGTTTGCCTTGTGGTAAGTAGTAGTTATAGCACTGGTGGGGCGCAGGGTACTGCGTAGCTAGTTTTCACCTATAACAGCGGCCGGCTCTGTTCCCTTTGGGTACGTTGTCCACTTGTTCCCCCCCCCCTTATATTAGGGTTGTTTGTGTGGTGACACCACCTACTTCGTCCTCACGGGTGGACACGTCCCGTGGGTTCAGGTTTAGCAGTTTGCTTGGTAGTTGGGGCGCCGGTTAGCAGTGCCCTGCTTGGGATAACCCTTAGCAGACCCAGTCCAGGGGCCCTGGGAAACCCCCCAGGGGCTCTCGGGTCCGATAGTGGAGGCCCTTGTGTCCCCTCTAGCTTTGTGCGAGTTGAGGGATGCTTTGTCCCTTTGTCTCAGGGTGACTCTCCTTGTTTTGCCTCCGTCATGCTGCCTGTTGGGTCGGTGACACATTCGACCCTGAGTCCTGCGAGCTTTGTTGCTTGTTCGTGACTCCATTCACCAAGTCTGCTGATGAATTCCCGTGGGTGCAGGCAGCTCGCACGTTGCGGGGTAGGTTGTTGCAACGTGCTCGGGTTTGTCGCTTACCCGGACGCCCCGATGCTGCCCCGCTTTGTGTAGGGACCCAGACTTGGGGGTTTTGGTTGCTTCGGCCTTGGTTCTTTCCACGCCCCTTGTTTTTCCCCCTCCTGCTTCCGGCCCCTATGCATCTGCAGGATTCGGGGTCAGGGCGGGGTTTGAGGTTCTGAGATTTGGGCAGTTTTGGGGGTTGCCCCGTCCGGGGTAGCTGCGGAGGCATTCGAGTCTGTTCCTCCGGCTGATGCTCCGGGGTTTGACCAGTGGGCCCCTTCTCTTCCAGCTCTCTCGGCTGCCCCGGCTTTTTCTTGTGGGGCCAGGGTTTTGGAGGTCGACTCGGCCCCGGAGCCTGGTGTAGAGACTCCTGGGGTTGGGGAGGAGCGGCCTTGGGGGCCTTGGGCTCCATTGCACCCCGCCTGGATTTCCGTCCTTCTGAGCGGGGCTTACTGTTGCAAGGAGTGGGATTTTCTTTTCCCCCCCTCTGCGTACGATTTGGGCTTGGGTTCTGCTCCTCCCCGGGTTCGGTTCCTTGTCCCTGTGGTTTCTTCGGTTCCGTCTTCCGGAAGTTTTCGGCTACCCGCATCTCTTCGCCTGCGGTGCGGTTGGCCTTTGCGGCTTACCTCCTGCGTGTCCCAGAGTTTGCCTCCATACTGGTTCCTTCTGTTCTGGACAGGTTGGGCTCCTTGTAGCCGTTTGGGCTCCTTGTAGCCGTTTGGGCTCCTTGTAGCCGTTTGGGCTCCTTGTCGCCGGTTGGGCTCCTTGTCGCCGTTTGGGCTCCTTGTCGCCGTTTGGGCTCCTTGTCGCCGTTTGGGCTCCTTGTCGCCGTTTGGGCTCCTTGTCGCCGTTTGGGCTCTTGTCGCCGTTTGGGCTCCTTGTCGCCGGTTGGGCTCCTTGTCGCCGGTTGGGCTCCTTGTCGCCGGTTGGGCTCCTTGTCGCCGGTTGGGCTCCTTGTCGCCGGTTGGGCTGCTTCTCGCCTTGTTGGGCTACTTTTCTTTCGTGTCCTGCGCATGCGCCGTGGGGGTTTGTTTTGGTTCCGGGCGGTGTGCACACGTGTTGGTGTTCTGCATCCATTTTCTCTCGGGGGGGGGGGGGGGGGGGGGGGGGTTCGCTCTTTTCTTTCTCCAATCCATGCCCCATTGCTTTGGGGGTGTTCTGGAGTGCCGCTGTGGGGAAGTCACAAGGTTTTTTCCCTGCATTTTTGGGTGGGGGAGCCTCCTTCGCCGTTCCCCTCCTCCTCTCCGGCATGGGCGCCCTGGCCGCCTCCGGTGGCTACGTTCTCATAGGCTTGCGTCATGGCCCTTCAGCGCCTATGTTCTGCAGGCGAGTTGGTGCGGTCTGGCGTCTCCTTCGTCCTGACGCTGTTTTTGTTTTTGGAAGTAGGAATGGGTGTACATACGTACTTGAGAACGTGGACCGTACCAGCCGAGGTGCCTACTGCAGGGCTATTGGCCCATACAGGGCGGCTCTTGTTCTCACCACCTGATTCCTTCCTCGGTTCACGGGTGACTGCGGGCGGCAGGAGCCGCCCTTTCGAGGCGGCTCCTGCCTGTACTCATCCTGCCCCTCTCCTATGCTTGTCTAACCTTGCTTGAGTTCGGGGCCCCGCCTCCACCTTGTTCCACGGTGCAACGGTGGGGGTGCCTGTTCGGTGGTACGTTTTCCTGTGTCGAGGGTGTTTTGTGCTCGCCTCCTTGTGCTTGCAGGATTGGGTTCTGGCTCTTTGGTTCCACCTCTCCCCTGTCGTTCGCCTGACGAGCGGATTTTGTGCTTCATGGGTGCTCTCGTCTCTGCTCTTGGGGCTGTGTATGGGGTCAGCCCAAGTTGGGCTGCCTAAACTTGGGCTGCCTGATGTGTTCCTTCGATTGCCTGTTACTCTGCACACGTTTCTTCTACCGTCCCTGTGGCTCGGTTGGGTACTCGGTTTCCGCCTGTGTCCCCTTGTGTGCCACTCGTATTACGATTATCTCTATCTTCCCTGTCGCTTCCTCGGGGAGTGTGGTGACGTTTTGCTGCAGTTTTGGTACTGCGGCTGCATGTAGGGGTTGGTTGTGGCCTTTTGTTCGGCCCTTTCGTGCTCCCTCTGGGGCCCTCCTTCCTTGCCGATCTTGCTGTGCCGGGCCTGGTTTTTCCATGTTCCTTGGATTCTCTGTCCTATCCTGTCCTCGTTGTCCTCGCCTCGTTGTGCTGCCTAGGGATGAGCTTGGGGACTTCGTCTCGCCCCTCGCCTATCCTCCGGTTTCGGTTCAAGTTCCAGAGCCCAGTGGGCTCCCTTCCTTAGTGTTTTTCACGGCTACCCCTGGGTTTTTCTTGATGCTGGGGCTTTGGGGGGGACAGCTCGGCCCTGCAGGGTGGGTTCCCGGGGCTGGGGTGGGGCTAACATGGGGGGCCTCAGGCCTCGTTGGTCCCCGCCGAGGTTTTTCTTCCCCTCTGGGCGAGGCTTGCAGTTTTGTGGAGTGGGGTTTTTCCGTTCCCCTCTCCACACGTGCTTTTTGGGTGTCGGCCCCTCCCTGGACTCGGTTTCCTTGTCCATTATGCTCGTTGCTTCCGTCCTGTTGGTGGGTGCTTTTCTACTGTCTTCGCCCCTTTTTTCCGGGACGGGCCTTCTCCATCATGTCCCCCTCTTCTTGGGGTTCTGCATGACTTTTGGTCTCGGGTGCGACGGGGATTTTGTGCCTTCGTCCTTTGTGTTTGCTTCTTTTTGTTCTCGAAGGTTCGGGACGGTTTTACTCCTTCCCGTTTTCTGGTACGTCTGTCGTCGTTCGGTTGGGCTTCCCTCCGGTCCTTTCTAAGGCTTGTAGGTCCTATTCCAGGCGACTTCTGGGTGTTTGGCATTCTTGTTCTTTTGTTCATATCTCTTCTCTTAGCGCAGTCTCGGCGCTGCTCGTTTTCCTGGGAGCGATTTTGCTCCTCTTAATGAGTGTTTTTTCGCTCCTGCCCTTCTGCGGGATGTTGGTGCGGGGCGGCTCCTTGTACGGGTTCCTTCCCTGTCGGCTGCACTTGTGGCGGTGGAATTGCATGCTTGTGGCATTTTGGTTTTGATCCTGCATTTCTTTTCCCTCCTGGGGCTGTCATAGGATTGGCTTCCTGAGGATGTAAAGGCGCTTGGGGCCGTTCCTGGGTCTGGCACCTTGGTTTCTGCTGCTAGCTTTCGGTATCGATGTTCCTTCTGCGCCGTTTCACGGGCTGTCTCGTGCGTTGTTTCACCTCCGGCCTGCTCATGCACTGCCTGTGCCATCCTGGTCTTTGGACAGGGTGCTCTCTGTTTTTCTTCTCCTTGGTTGTTGTGGCTCCTTCGGTTCAGGTTTGCTTTGCTACGGCTCTCTTTTTTTATGTTGGCATTGGCCTCTGGGGGTCGTGTGGCAGAGCATCATGCTCTTCTCAGGCTCAGTGGTTTTTGGCTCCTATGGTCGTGGTCATAGGTTTCTTCGTCTGCAGCCGTTCTCCCTTTTTCTGGCGAATGATGTGCCTGCTGCTTTCTGGAGGAGTCCTTGGGTTGTTGTCTCGACTTCGTGTTGAGGAGTGGTTCACCGACCGCCTCCCGGGTATGTCCCCTTGTTTTCTTAGGTAGTCTGGTGAAGTAGCTCTGGGGAGCCGTAGGGGCTCCCTCCAGAAAACCAGCGTTGAATGTAATGAAACGCTATTTTCTGGGTGAGTCCCGGATGCTCCCCGGCACCCTCCCGCCCTCCGGTCGGCGTTTTTTTCGCAGTTTTGATAGCCAGCCTCAAAACTGGGGCGGGGATCGCCGGCGTGGGGGTCTGGGGCTCCCCCTTCCCCCTCCCGGGGAGGGGGGAGCTGCACAGACATGCGGCGCGGCTCGTGTGACATCATGCTTGTTAGTTCGTTTTTCTGGGGGAGTTCTGTCCACTCGTTTGTCAATTTATGTTGTTAACCAGAATAGGGGTTTGTTTTGTGGCACTTCCCTTTCTGGGTGCCTGTCCCGGTCGATGGCAGATATAGAATGCTCCAAATCGCATGTGCAATTCTATGGGCCATTGCTCCCCGTGCCTCTCTGAGGGGGGGCCAGGTTCTGGCTCGTGGTCCCTAGTAGGCCTAGAACTCCACCCACATCGACTGATGCAAAATAGTTAGGGTATCCATATCAGCCATGGATAGCTCCGGGGAGCCTCCGGGACTCACCCAGAAAATGGCGTTTCATTACATTCAACACTGGTTTTTTTGTGCATAATCTCCATGGTAAATGCTCCAACTTTTTTTAATAAATCAACATCATGCCATGAAAAGAAAAAAAGTTAAAAAAAAAAAAAAATTAAATCACAATTTTAATTGCTATAAATGTCTTATGATGTCACCAATTGTTATTTTATTCATTATGGTCTTAGAAGGGCATATAATGCTCATTCTCCTCTGATGGAATTATTGTTTAAGAATATAGTTTACTGCAAAACATTTTTTGAATGTGGCCATCAAAATATGTGCCAAATTTATTTGCAAAATATTTATAACTCTAAACTTTATGGCTTTATGACTAAACGATTCAGCGGAAACTTTAGAACTAAGGTCTTTGAACATGTGTAAAAATTATGAGAATCGGTCAGAAACTGAAGTTTTTATTAGGTATAATGTTGAAAATATTGTTCATAGAGAAAAATGCATTTAAATTTCTCTACAATAAATATAGTTCTTCTAATTTATGACATGTCTTGAAGTTTTAATTAAGATTGCTCATTCGTAGTGGAAAATGTGTAAGAGGTAGGTCAGTATGTGTTGAAATGAAGTCAAGAAAAAATAACCCCCAAAAAACAAATACTATAGGGATATGTTATTGATAACTGTAAAACAGAGACTGGGGCCCATTAACTGTCTAACAGTAGGTTAGACATGTATATGAATGAGATTGCATGGATATAAATCGGAGCTGCCTCATATGGGCCAATAGACCTTCTGCAGTTACCTTCATTCTTATGTTCTTACGTTCTTATAATGAAACATATTTTTTGCAGGAACTTTATTGCCCATATATAAGTGATAACACTCTCATCTGGTCCCTATTCATCAATACAAGCTAAATAAAAAAAGAGAATAGAGTATGAACTCTGTAAATAAATCGGCAAAAACAAAAAATAAAAGTCACAACTTCTGCCACCTGTGGCTGAATAACATGTTGACCAATTTCGTTCCAACTTAACATGCTTAGTGCCGGATATGCATTCTCCAAGATGTAAAAGTCACAACAAAATCCGAATAAAAACAAAGGAAGGGAAAAAAAGGAAACCCCCAAAAAACACTAAAAAAAAAAAATTTGTCACCTTTTCGTACAAAGAGACATAAGAAATATTGCCATTGGGCAATGTATTTATATGATATATAATAGACTACAGCATAATAACATAATAGCTCATAATTATGTGTGGAATCTGGTCCTCCAGGTAGCACCATCTGCATATCCATTTTGTAGACCCTCCATACTACTACTTGTCTTCCTTGTGCATCAGACAGGTGCTTGCATCTCTTTATCCCTGATTGAAAGTAAATTGGAGGTGTTATTGTTATTATCAGTACCGGTTGCTTCCCGTTGCGCACACATTTATTTAAAAAAAAAAAAATGTAAAAAATCCATTTCTTAACATTGGGATGAAATTTTCACGACGCTGATGCCAAATAACGGGAGATTTGTTTAAAACTTTTCACTATATATAATATTTTGAAAAGTCTCCACCAGGCCCCATAAAGTCCTCGTTTTTACCATACTTGAAGGTACCTGGAATTTATCTCTATTAACCCCTGGGCTGCTCTTGTGATTATAGCCTGCAACACGCCCATGCGCAATAAATAAATAAAAAAAAAAATACAAATTTTTGTCCCATAAAAGTGTTCATTTGTATTCACTGACCATGGGAGTAAAAAAAAAATAATCGTAGGTGACGTATTTTGGCCACAATAGGGCGAGGAAGTCAGACAAAATCGAGGCGTTGACAGAGCAATTGTCGGAGGCAGTAAACTCCTACTGAGCTGTCAGGCGGAAGTTGCCACGAAGATGATATTACCTTATTATTTCAATGTCTCTGATTAATTTTTTCTTAGTTTTTTTGCAGTAATAATATTCAATAGTGTGTAGTGTGATATATTTATATAGTAAAATGTGTAAATCATTGCTACACTCAAAATTATGGTGTACATATTAGTGATTCAATTATTATGTTCATAAAAACAATGAACAAATAGTTTTGCTGTTATTACACTATATACACAGTTTTTGCTGTTATTACACTATATAAGTATCTGCATGTTTTGTAACGAACCACTAAGTTGGTATGGTGATTCAAAACAACGAGGTGTGGCCGCCACACACCAGCTAGGCAATGCCACCTCCTTCCCTCCTTCAACAACACCTCAATCGCCAACATTTCTCCTCCCACCATACTGTTTCTGGGGGGGAGCCCTGTTGGCTCCACAGAGCTATCCAGACTGAATGGATATGTATAACTTTCTGGCATCAGTCAATATGCATGGAGTTCTTGCCTACTGGGAACCACGAGCCACAGAACCTGGCCCCATCAGAGAGGCGCGAGGAGCAATGGCCTATAGAAAACCCTGTGTTGTTGGGAGCATTCTATGTCTGCCATCGACCGGGTCTGTCACCCAGAAAGTTAGGAGTCCCAAAACAAACCCTTATTCTGGTGAAACAATTGCTACCAAAAACGGAATGAGTGAACAGAACTCCCCAAACGAAAAATAGCAAACTAGCATGATGTCATCACATCGCCGTGCCGCTGTCTACACAACCTGCCCCTTCCCGGGTGGGGGAAGGGGGAGCCCCAAACCCCCTGCGCCTGCGATCCAACCGGCAGTTCTTGGCTGATGCGATTCTGGAGTAGTCTTCTGCCTCTGGCTCCTGTTTTTTGTCTCAGTTCTGTGCCTTGTGGCGTGGTCTGTCTCTACAGGTGGTATGTGAGCCTGGAGTAATATTCCACGGTACTTGGGCTGCATGCGCCTAGAGTTCCCTTCCCTAGGTGCTCGGTATGTGCTGCCCTTGGGGGCTCGGGGGCCTCCTTCCACTTGTCACCTTGGGATCTACCTCCACTGTGTCTTTTATTGCTCGGTACTTGGCTGCCTTTGGGGTCACCTGGGGTTTTGTTGCCCTTGTTTGTCTCTGGGTAGGAGGTAGTTTTCATCACTGGTAAGGGCACGGGGTACTGCAAAGGCAGTTATCACCTATTATAGTGGCCGGCTTTATTCTGCCTGGGTACGTTGTCCTTTTGCGGGGTTTTCCTTTTGTTTTCTGCGGGAGTCCCTACGGCTCCCTGGAGCTATCCAGGATGGTATGGATATCCCTAACTATTTGCATCAGTTGATGTAGGTGGAGTTCTAGGCCTACTGGGGACCATGAGCCAGAACCTAGTCCCCACAGAGAGGCATGAGGAGCAATGGCCCATGGAAATACACATGTGATTTGGAGCATTCTATATCTGCCATTGACCAGGACAGGCACCCAGAAAGGTAAGTGCCCAAAAACAAACCCCTATTCTGGTTAAAACTACAAAAATAGCCAAACGAGTGGACAGAACTCCCCAAATGAAAACGAGCAAACGGGCATGACATAACACGAGCCGCACTGCATGTCTGCACAGTTCCCCCCTCCCCAAGAAGGGGAAGGGGGGACCTCAGGCGGGGGGGCTTTTGTTTTTGTTTTGGGCGGTGTACACATGTGTTGGTGTTCCACATCCTTTCTTGCAGATTCTACGCCGTTCTCGCTCCTCTTCTCCAGTCATGACCCCTAGATATTCGGGGTGTTCTGGATTTTATGTGTGGAGCAATCTTCTAGTTCTTTTCTTGGCTTGCGAGTGTGGGGCGGCTCTGAGTGGCGCCTCCTTCGCCTCTGTATTGCGTGCACCTCGTTTTCTCCTACTGGGCACGCACCTCTGGACATTCTCCACTAGGGATGCTCCTGGTACTTGGCACGGTTCAGCTGTGTCGTGGCACGATAGTGTGTCTGTTCTGCAGGTGAGATTGTACTGTCTGGTGACTCTGTCGGCCAGGCTCTGGTTCTCACTTTTTGGTGGGGTGTTGGGTGTTGTGTGTTTTGCTTGGACACTTTGCGTGTGTCTTACAGTGACTTTACTTTGTCCGTGTATCTTGTTCTTAGTTGTACTGTGGGGCATAGCCCCGAATTTCTGTGCTTTTTGTTTAGTCTTTCGGCGCCTGGGTCTTTTCTTGATATTTGGACACTCTTTCGTTCCCTCAGTCCGTGCTTTCTGTGTACTCATTCATTGACTCGGTCTCTGATCTTTGGACACTCCTTCCTTGATTATCTTTGGTGCCTGGCTGCACCCTTATATCCATGGTGTGCCTCTGTGTATGTGCGACCAGCCACAACACACAATGTGGTTGGTCATGTACATTGCGTTACTGGCTGCTACTTGGATTTTCGTCGTTCGTCATATTCATTGTACTCTCTTGTCCCTAGTTTCCGGTGCTTGGTCCGTAATTTGGGTCTTTTCTTTGCCTATTTCCGTTTTGCCTCCCTCTATGCTACACATGGTTGTGCATCTTGGTTGGTGCTTATTGGCTATACTGATGTTAGGTGCTGGGGTGGGCCTCTGTCCATGTTCAGTTCCCTGATTTTGGACTGTCCCAGTGTTCAGTTATAGAACTGAGTTCTTTCACTTTTTCCTTGAATCTCACTGCCAGCTTCTGTGTTGCAATGTCTGCGGGTGGTTGTAGACTTCCGGTCAACCACTCCTGCCCTTTCGGTTACTTTTCTTTGGGACAGGGGTAACTAGGATTCTGGTCTTGGCTACAGCTTTTTTGTTCCTTTTGCGGAATGTACATTTTTGTTTTCCTGCGGTACACGTCCTGAGTAGTTCTCCTCATGTATACCTCAGAGAAGCGTGCGTCGTTCTTCCCTGCTAGAGCTGGTTGCGCTGCTTTTTCGGGTTGCGGGGGTCGCTGTTTTTCGCTTCATGTCTCTCGCTTTAGTTTGTGGTGCTCATTTTCCTCGTTGGCCTCTGCTTGGGCCCTGGCTCTTCAGTTTTCGGCCTTGTTGGTCCTTCAGGGGTCCTGGGGGGCAGGGTTCATCCCGGATGGGGCGTGTCTGCTCACCCGGGTTACTTTCACGCTCGCCGGGATTGGGTTCCTGGTTCCCTGGTGGCCGTTCCTTCTGGTTCTTTGCCAGCCTTGGTTGAGGGCGCTACTTTGCTCGGTTTCCGATCCTGAGGGTCTTCCCGCAGCTCCGTCTCTCTTTGTGGATCGGTCCAGTCGTGTACGAGGCTGGTTCGTTCCTCCCCTCGAGTCTTCGCATCTCGGGTTTTTGTCTCGAGTTTCTCGTCGCTTGTGTGGGTTCTGGTAGCTTCATTGTTGGTCTCCAAACTGCGTGCTTCGTTTCGGTGGCAGTGTGTAGTTTCCTAGCGGTCCTTCTGGTTTTCCTATCACTGCAAAGGGTTCTTCGGTCTCTGATAGGGTTGTCTTGTCTTTCCCTTCGGGGTTGTTCCAGGACCGTCGTCTGGTGCCATGTACTATTGCCTTGTATCGGGTGGCGCTGGCAGGGCCGCTTCAGTTTGTGTTCAGTGTTGCTGTTCCTTGTGCTCCGTTCCGCTTGCTGTCTTGTTCATTGTTTCACCTCCGGCCTGCTCATAAGCTTCCGGTGCCATCCTGGTTGTTGGTCTGGGTGGTCTATTTTCTTTTTTCTCCTCGGTTTGTTGTGACCCCTACGGTTCTGGTGTTTTTATTGTTTTTCAGGTACCTTTTTCTGTTGGTGTTGACCTCTGGGGGTCGAATCAGAGAGTTTCTGGCTCTTCTCCGGCGGACGTGTTTTTTTCTGCCTCGTTTGATCCTAGTGGTAGGTTGTTCATTTGCTGCAGTCTCCTTCTTTTCGGGTGATGTTTGGGTCTGCTGTTTCCCGGAGGGGGTCCTTGGGTTGCTGCTTGGTTGGTCAGGCCGGGGGTGCTTCATTTGTTGTGTTTAGTTGCGGCTCTTCGCTGTTCTCGGCGTGTCTTGGTCTCTTGGGCCGTAAACGCGTTTTGGTTTGCCCGGATTCTCTTCCTTCCCTCCTTCCTGTTCTGAGGTTCAGGCATCCTGGGTCATCTGCAGGGTCCTTTAGTTTCGTCCGTGGTCTTGTTTTTGTGTTAGGGAGCGTGGCCTACGCCTCCCGAATCCTTTCCTCTTTTCCTTATCTTTGGTGATGTAGCTCTGGTAAGCCGATGGGCCTCCCCCTCAGAAAACCAGCGTTGAATGTAATGAAACGCCATTTTCCGGGTGAGACCCAGAGGCTCCCCCGGCATCCTCCCTCCCTCTGGTTGGCTGTGTTATCGTGGGTTTTGACATCCAGCCTGTTAGACATTCATCCAGAACTGCCGGTTGGATCGCCGGCGCGGAGAGTTTGGGGCTCCCCCCTTTCCCCTTCAGGGGAGGGGGGGAGTGATGCACAGACGGCGGCGCGGCGTCGTGATGTCGTCATGCTAGTTTACTAATTTTTGTTTGGGGAGTTCTGTCGATTCGTTCAGCTTTCGGTACTAATAGTTTCACCAGAATAGGGGTTTGTTTTGGGACACCTACCTTTCTGGGTGTCAGACTCGGTCGATGGCAGACAGAACGCTCCCAACCACATGGGGGTTTCTATAAGCCATTGCTCCTCGCGCCTCTCCGAGGAGGCCAGGTTCTGGCTCGTGGTCCCTAGTAGGCAGGAACTCCATGCACATTGACCGATGCCAGAAAGTTATACATGTCCATTCAGCCTGGATAGCTCCTCGGAGCATCCGGGTCTCACCCAGAAAATGGCGTTTCATTACATTCAATGCTGGTTTTTTACATTTATTCACTGTATACAGACATTATATATAAGTATCTATATGTTTTGTTCACCATAACTGTACAACTAAGCTGGTATGGTGAGTTGCAGACATTAATAGAGGTCGCCACACACACAGCTGATGCTGCTTTCCTCCTTAACGCGTTCAAGGCCAGACGCACTAACATTCTTCCTCCAACCATAGTGTTTTTGGTGTTATTACACTATATGCACATATTATATATAAGTATTTACATGTTTTACTCACCATAACTATACAACTAAGCTGGTATGGTGCCCAAACATCATAGTGGCCACCCTATCTTGAGGTTATATCTTGAGATGATTTCGAGGGTTAGCGTCCCAGCGGCCCGGTCCTCGACCAGGCCTTCTTGTTACAAATCCCCCAGGAAGCAACCCGTAGCAGCTGTCTAGCTCTCGGGTACCTATTTACTGCTAGGTGAACAGGGCATTAGGGCGAAAGAAACTGCCCATTTGTTTCCGCCTCCACTGGGGATCGAACCCAGAATCTCAGGACTATGAATCCGAAGCGCTGTCCACTCAGCTGTCAGACCCCTCACAGCTGCACAGCATGACAAGTTCTGCAGACGACACCACCTCTTTCACCAAAATGGCTCCTCCCAACATACTCGTTTTGCTGTTAGTACACTAATACACACGTTATATATAAGTATTTACATTTATGTTCACTATAGCGAACCACTAAGCTGATATGGTGATTCCAGACAATAACATGTGACCACACAAAGTCAGCAGGTGATGCTACCTTCCTCCTTCGGCATTACGCCTTTCACCATACTACGCACAGCGCTAATTATCACAACAGTCCTGCTATTATCAGAATCCTGGTCATTTTTATCACAGTTTAAATCTATCACAGAAAATCTTCTGTAATACTATCATCACTAAATAATACCAGTTACATATATATTTTGACTTTTTAGACGATGCTGTGGTCACAAGCTGAAAAGCGGTGCTGTTAGCTAATGCTGCGTGCACCAGCCTTGGTTGCTCACTCAATACTGAGGCTCTCACACCCTTGAGTGTTGCCCATTATTTTTTTTTTTTTTTTAAATGGCGTCTGTTTACAAGAGCCCTGAGGAAGCTGATGTGAATCCTGTGTAGCCGCAGGACTTTTAAATCTTACGTTGTACTCCCAACAATACATAGCTTGTGGTGCGCAGTTCCGCGATAGTTACTCACCCCAGCTATATATGTATTGCGCAGTTTAAGGGTTAAGCATCATGTTAATTTCTGTTGCCCAGTTGAAAACTTGATTAATATCTGCTTGAAGTTTTTCAATGTCTTCAGCAGAGGTAATTTTCATGCAGATTTTTGTGTCATCTGCATAGGATGATACGAAGCTGTGACTTGTATTTTTGTCTATATCTGATATGAGAATAAGGAAAAGCAGTAGTGCTAGGACCGAACCCTGAGGTACTGAGCTTTTAACTGCGCTTGGACTCAATTTTATATGGTTTGACTGTTACTCTTTGTGTTCTGTTTGACAGAAAACTGAGTATCCACCGTCCAACTTTACCAGTTATTCCCATTGACCTCATTTTGTGTGCTATCACTCCATGGTCACATTTATCGAATGCCTTTGCAAGGTCAGTGTATACCATATCTTCATTCTGTTTTTTTCTAATGCCTTAGTGACCTTGTTATAGTGGTCAAGTAGCTGTGAGAGACACAATCTTCCTGCTCTAAATCCATGTTGGCCTGGGTTATGAAGGTCATTGGTCTCTGTGAAACTGGTGATCTGACTCCTGATCACTTTCAAATACTTTTATTTTGTGGGACTGCAACTGGTTTATAATTGTTTGCCAATGCTTTGCTTCATCCCTTGTGTAGAGGGGCTATGTCTGCTGATTTAAGCGCATCTGATATCTTCCCTGTGTCCAAGCTTTTCCCTCCACACTATACTGAGTGCCTGTGCTACTGGCACCTTGCATTTCTTTTTAAATATTGAATGAATCTGGACCTGGAGCTGAGTGCATGGGCTTTTCAATTTCTTTCAAAATCTGCCACACTCGTGTTGATATCAATTATATTTACAGGGGTTTGGATATCACGCATAAAGAAGTTGTCCGGGTTCTTCCACTTTCATGCTATTTATTGGAGTGCTAAACGTGGCCTGATACTGCTTTTTTAGGATTTCACTAATTTCTTTGTCATCCTGAGTGCCTGTGCTTAGGCACTCAGGTTCATACACTTCTGAAGTCAGTGTATGAACCTTCACTCGTACAAATAGGTCCAATACTGGCAGTGGTTTTTGCTTTTGATTTCACATATGTGAAGAAATATTTTGGGTTTTTCTTTTTTTCTTGAAATGCTTTCTGTTTTAGTTGCCTTTCTTCACTCTTGATATGAGTGTTTCAGTTTCTGCTCGATTTCTTCAATCTCCCTGTTTAAATTATTCCCTCTTTGTAATGAAATTCATATCTGCCTAAGTATTTCTTTTATTTTTTCCTTCTTTTATAGTGTCATCTGCGTTCTCTTTCTACGTTAGACCTCTTTCTGACTTTTCTCAAAGGAACATGTTTCAGACAAACTTTATATGCTTCTGAAGTCAGTTTTTCTATTCCTCCTATAAGATTTTTAACTGATGCCAAAGCATCAGTGATAAAATTATGGCACAAACCACTAAACGAGTGGTTTGGTGGTCTGTGATGATTGGTCGCTGTCGCTCTGGCGACAGCCGGCCTGCAGTCTACCCTCGTGCCCATGCTGTTCGGATGTGTGCCGCTCATTCGGCTGTCTTTGGACGGTTTTGGGATTCGGTCCCGGTCCTGGCCTCCAGGTTTCTCGTGCCCATCCCGGGCCCTCTGCTGCTTTGTGTTGCTTTGGGGCTTCTATAGCGGCCAGCTGTGTTTGTTGGGTTGCGCTCTGTGGGGCTGCCACCTAACAGGTTCTTCCCTGTTTTCCTTCTCTGTGGGTAGTTGGCTTCAGGGAACCGAGGGGGCTTCCCCTATCCCAAGAAAACCACCATTGAATGTAATGAAACGCCAGTTTCTGGGTGAGCCCCTGCATGAGGGTGGAGCTAACGAGGGAGGGGTTAGTGGGATGGCATTTTGCTTGTTTGTTTGCTTCTTGGGGGAGTTCTTTTGCACTTGTGAGGACATAGCTTGCAATTGCAATTTTTAATCAGTGATCTGTTTTGATTTGCCTACCTTTCTGGGTCCTTTCCCGGTCAATGGCATGATGACCTACTTTAAATGTGATGGTCATGGTCATTGCTCCCATTGCCTCTCTGAGGGGGCCTGTTTTTTTTTTTTTTTTTGAGATATATACAAGAGTTGTTACATTCTTGTACAGCCACTAGTACGCGTAGCGTTTCGGGCAGGTCCCTGGAATACGATCCCCTGCCGCGAAGAATCGTTTTTTCATCCAAGTACACATTTTACTGTTGTGTTAAACAGAGGCTACAGTTAAGGAATTGCGCCCAGTAAATCCTCCCCGGCCAGGATACGAACCCATGACATAGCGCTCGCGGAACGCCAGGCGAGTGTCTTACCACTACACCACGGAGACTGTATCATGGTTTCTGGCTCATGGTCTCTGGTAGGCTTATAAAGAACTCTGTGACTAATGCCATTCAAGTAGAAAGTACTTGATCAGTAAGGTAGCTTCAGAAAAGCCTCCGGGGCTCAGACAGAAACTTGCATTTCATTACATTCAATGCTGGTTTTTTATCTAATTAAAAATTTCAACAGGTGGAGAATGTCGATGAAGTGCTTGCATTCCATAATGATTTTCTGAATGGATGCTTAAAGGACTGCATGCTAACTTCACCAGAACTGCTGCGCATGATCTCCAAACTTACCAGCATTTGTGTCAGTTTTGCCAATTTTATTGAGGTAGGTCTTTTTGACAAAATTTTACTCCTCTGTTTAATAGCATATTGACTTATACAAATTTTTCTTCATATATTGCAATACATTGCATTCCAATCATGCATTAGTGTCATTTTGTTGAAAATGTCTTTCAAATCATTTCACTAATCATTATGCATAAATATGACAAATCTTGTGCGACCTAATTTTTTTTATTATTATCATTTTTTTTTTGAGATATATACAGGAGTTGTTACATTCTTGTACAGCCACTAGTACGTGTAGCAGTTTTGGGCAGGTCCCTGGAATACGACCCCCGCCGTGAAGAATCGTTTTTACAACCAAGTACTGTACCCATTTTACTGTTGCATTAAACAGAGGCTACAGTTAAGGATTTGTGTGCAGTAAATCCTCCCCGGCCAGGATACGAACCCATGACAAAGCGCTTGTGGAACGCCAGGCGAGTGTCTTACCACTACACCACGGAGACTGTTAATTGTTAATTGATTTCCTTTGAGGGAAGCCCTTATTAGCTTCCTTATGCTTAAACATAAGTCTCCTTTAGAAAGTACAAGTGCAATAAAATAACAACTGCTTTAAAGTATTTAAGATCCAACAGTAATGAGGCCAGACACAAGGTACCAGTTGGGATCCTAAATCCTTCAGGAAGCTCACATGAAATAGATATCATTAGGTTTGTCAACATAAGAACTGCTGGTAGAAGTCTGAGGAAGGAATTACTCAGGGACCTGTGTGTCACATTTCAGACTAATCCTGGAATATGCAGCTCTAGCAAAGAATCCTTACCTTGTCAAACACAAAATCATTTTTGAGAAAGTCCAGAGATATGACATCAGACTAGTTGCAGAACTGAGTGGTACGAGTTACGAGGAAAGACTTACAGAACTAAACCTCCTTTCACTTTTTAGTGGGATGAGTTATAGATAAACAAGAGAACACAAGTGGAATGCAGTACAGCCGAAACCTCTATTTAACTCGACAGTAAAATTTCCTGCATGGAAATTTAGTACCTAAATTACATTATAAGGACTTTTTCTGTGTCATAAATATATTGCACTAAGAAATAAAGTGCTTGAGGCTGACTTCTTACACAGTTTCAAAGATACTATAGAGGCAACAGAGATTAGTAGGCTTGGAAATGTGTCTACCAGGTGATTGAAAGTTGAGAGGTAGGGCCAAAGAGTTGAAGCTCAACCCTTGCAAGTACAAATTGATAAATATACTGTAGTACCAACAGTGATGCATCTGACTGCCCTTGGGTGGCAGGTTAGGTCATCTGAGGCTCCAGGCAGTCAACCCTCTCACTTTTAACCACTGCACTGTGCAGAGCACCTTAACCCTTAAACGGCACAATACATATACTGTATAGATGATGGAAGTAACTTTACTGAAACCGCGCAATACATATATAGACGATTGAGCATCTAGCGCACGATTTTAAACGCCCCGAGTGAGATAGGGGCAGCTATAGTCAAGCCAAACCCGGCCATAAACAAACGCCACCTGGGCAAAAAAATCCAGCGTAGGCTGTCATTGTGTACAGGCTGTACTCGGCAGACATCGTGGCGAGCGCATCACGTTCCACCGACCGACCCCGCTCAACGAAGCGTGCATCGCAACAGATTTTGTTCCACAAATTCCTGCCTTTGATAATTCAGATGTTGGGATTACAGACCTTTTCCCTGATACAGGTGACGATATGTGTGAAATGGACTACTTTACCGCATATTTTGATGAGCCGTTCATGGAACATATTGTTCAAGAAACGAACAAATATGCGACTGATCTCATTCGTGAGGAGTTATCCGATTTTTCACAATTAACAGCGATGGAAAGATATGACTTTAGGTGAAATGTATGTAATTTTGGCACTGTATGTTGATGAAACATTGTGTTAAACACGTACTTGACCATTATTGGATCAAAGACCATACTGTTCCAACACCAATGTTCGGGAAATATATGTCTCGAGACAGATTTGCGATAATCTTCAGGTGTCTTCATTTTGCAAATAATAAAGACCAGACTGAAGATGATAGACTTTGGAAGGAAAGTCACATCCTGAATGAACTTATCGGAAAGAACAGGGATTTCTACGTACCAGCTTAGAAGCTGATGATTGACGAATCCCTTGTGCTTTTTAAAGGACGTCTTGCCTTCAAGCAGTATATTCCCTCCAAATGCCACAGATTTGGATTGAAATTCTTTGTACTCCGTAGCTGTGAAACAGGAATTGTGTTACACATGATAATGTATAAATGTAGACATTCCTGCTAATGGCCAACATAGCTTCTCAGGTAGTGTGGTGAAGTCACTGCTTGCACCATATCTGAACAAGAGCCACATATTATACACAGATAACTATTATACCAGTCCCTTGCTAACTAGGTTCTTGCTTGATAATATAACTGGAGTGTATGGCACAATGAAGGCAAAGCGAAGGAAAATGCCACTGTTTCACACTGCTATGCAGGTTAGTGATTGCGAGCTAAGGAAAACTGGTGCAATGCTTTCAGTGCGGTGGAAAGACAAGCGTGAAGTGAACATGTTGACCACCGTTCACGATGGCATAATGGTTGGACAGTGGTAAGGTGAACAGAACAACAAAACAAATAATCTTTAAGCCAGATTGTGTTTTGGACTATAACATCAACATGTATTTGGTGGATAAATGTGATATGATGGTGGGGGCAGTAGAGTGTGTATGGAAAATAGTGAAGTGGACCAAGAAAATGTTTTTCCACCTTGTTGATGTAACAATGCTGAACAGTTACAATATATATCTTGTCAAAACAGGTGGTAAACGAAATTTCCGTGCATTCAGTTTTACTGTAGTGACCCAATTACTAGAAAAGTTTGGCAAACCAATTCCTGGCATACAGAGGCCCATTGTGAACCCAGTATTGCTCTCCATGCTCATTGTTTTTTTCTTGTGCTCAAGAAACACAAATAAAGAGATTAATAATAAAAAAAAATTTGAATATTTTTTTGTTGCGCCTGTGGGTGTTGAAGGCCAAAGGCCCTTAGCGGCTTAAGGGTTAATGCGCCGAATCGGGGGTGCGCAAAGCGCCATATGGTGCTTTTAGGTATAGGGAGTGATTCAAAACTCCTACGGATACATGGGGCTCACATCCTGTGCCTCAGGACTCCTGTAAACAAATGCCATCTTGGAAAAAAAATTGTCTGCATCCGTGCTGGTTGTGAGAGCTTTAGAACTGAGAGAACGACCAAGGCTGGTGCATGCAGGAGCAGTGCACAGCACCGCTGTGTTGCCAGGGGCTAAAGCACCACTTAGTAATGATGAATAAAATAGATAACTAAAATTAGTTTGAGTTGATAGATCGTGTTGTAACGTACGATTACGTGTATGTATTTGGTTGATTAGATATACAGAGTTTAGTGGTTTTTCTGGGGGGGAGCCCCTGCAGCTCCCGCCAGAAAACCGGGCTGATATGGATATATTTAGACCCTGGCATCAGTTTAATGCGCATGGAGTTCTAGGCCTACTGGGGACCATGAGTCAGAACCTGGCCCCCTTTCAAAGAGGCACGAGGAGCAATGGCCTATAGAAACCCCCCATGTTGTTGGAAGCATTCTATGTCTGCCATTGACCGGGTAAGGCACCCAGAAAGGTAAGCGCTCCAAAACAAACCCTTATTCTGGTTCAAATATTGCTACTGAAAGCCGAACTAGTGGACAAATGAAAACTCTACAAATGAAAACGAGCATGACGTCACCACGTCACCGCGCTGCTGTCTGTGCAGCTCTCCCCCCATGGGATGGGGAAGGGGGAGCTCCAGACCCCTGTGCCAGCTATCCACACCCCAGTTCTGTGGCTGATGTGAGGCTGGCAAGGTTGTGCAACTCGGGCTCCCGATTTCCAGTCCTGTGCCTTGTGGTGTAGTGCTGTCCTCAGTGGTGTGCGAGCAAGGAATATATTCACAAGTACTCGGGCTGCATGCGCTTAGGGTCACCTTCCCCTAGGTGCTCAGTAAGTACTGCCCTTGGGGCTTGGGGCCATCTTCCACAAGTCACCTTGGGGGCTACCTCCTCAAGGTCTTTTGCTGCTCGCTGATTGGCTGCCCTTGGAGTCAGCTGGGGTATTTCCTTCACCCCTGTTTGCCTCTGGGTAGGGGGGTAGTATTCATCACTGGTTGGGGCAGGGTACTGTGTGGCTAGTTATCACCTCTCGTAGCGGCCAACTCTGTTCCGACTGGGTACGTTGTCCTCTTGTGGGGTTTTTCTTTTGTTTTTGTTTTCTTGCCTGGTCTGTCCCTTGGTTTTGGTCTCACCCGATTGTATCTTGGTGGTCCCCCGCTAGGCCCCGTTGAGTGTACACATCCCGGGGGGCTGGGCAGCTTTAGCAGTTTTGTTGGTAATTTTGTATGCTGGTTAGCAGTACCCTGCCTGGAATTCCCTTAGCGTCAGTTCCGTCTAAGGGCCCTGGGAATCCCTGCGGGGGCACTTGGGTCCGATGGAAGCGACCCCTGGGTCCCCTCTCGCCTTGTGCAGGTTTGAGGGTTGCTTGGTTCGCTTGTCTCCGGATGACCTTCACCATTTGTGTCTCCATCATTCTGCCTGCTGGGTCGGTGACACCTTCGACTCAGAACCCTGCGAGTCTTGTTGCTTGTTTGTGACTCAGTACACCCAGTCCACTGATGACACTATTCGGGTGCAGGCAGCTCAGGCGTTTCATGCTCGTTTTAGATTGCTGCAGCGCGCTAGGTTGGTTGCTGACCCAGAAAAGCATATACAGAGAGCTCAAAGGCAACTAGAAATGAACCCTGGGAAGGAGTCTCACCTAATTCAAACTCATAAAGGGAAGGGGGATACAAAAACCACTTACCAAGCAATAGCAGACCCTGCACAGAGGACACAAGGGCCCATGCAGGGTCAAAAGAACCCCAAGAGCTTCCAGTCAGACTCCCCCCATGCCCTGGAAACTGACAACAAACCCCTCATCCATGCCCACGCCCAAGAAGAGAAGGCAGAGTCCAAGAAAAAGGTCTCGAAAGAAGGAGTTGGCTGGGAAGACTCGGAAGCCTCTGTGGGAAGGAGAGGCTCAACTGCCTCTGCTCTTGCATTGAAAGGGACAACCTCTGGAGCTGCCCAAGCCTCATCATGAGGTAAACCCTGCCCCGAAACAGAGGGGGGGGAGGAGAAAGGCAAACCACGCCCACCTGTAAAGGAAGATGGGGTGCAGACAAAACCACAGTCGAGGCAAACAATACCCCCAAATCCAAATCCCTAAAAACCAAGTGGGGCAGATCCAGAGCTTCCAACTGGGCATGCAACCTGGCACGTTGAAACAGAAAAACATCTATGCAACGCAACTGCTGTCCTAATACCTGATTGAGCAACAGATCTTGGAAGCTAATCCTATTCTAGAAGGGGGTAGCATCACCTGCGAGGGAAGAGATGATGCTTGGGAATTTGCAGACATGTATGAGAGATACTAAAGCTGCTCGCTGCAATCTTGCACTCGGGCAATATCAGATTTAAAGGCAAAGTCATAGAAGCCTTCCAGAATTGGTTGAGGTCCCTTGGTGTCGTGATCGCTATCTCCCATAGTCACTTTTCTCTCGATATAGAATTCTTGGTGAATCGGATACTTTTGATATCGTTCGCCTTATGCGTTTTTGTTCTCGTATTGGCATCCTTGGTGATATTTAGCGCCCTCTGATTATTCTGCACCTTTGATGGTGCTACGTAGCCTTCCCGGCTTGTTGCCTTCTTTGATAATTACTTACTTTGTAAATGATATCAAGCGGACTAATAATTGCATCGTTGGTAATCTTTGAGGAGAGGAAGCCAACCTGACAGGGACTAGTATGTTGAATTTTATAAGGTAGGAGTAGAACTATTTATTGCTTATGATAATAACTGTTTATTGAACTTGAATTTCACAAGTCAAGCCTGGCCTCGGGCCTGGCTTGGGGAGTAGAAGAACTCCCAGAACCCCATCAACGGTAATCCACCAGGTATCAACCAGGTATCTCAGAAAATCCAACGAGGAATGGGTGATCTGGGATACATGAGATCAAGTCCCACATGACTCATGGTCATAGGGGGTCACTGACCCAACAAGCAACATGGCAGAGGCAGAAAGTATGAGCGTCACCCTGAGACATGACGAACAACCCTCAAATTCGCATAAGGCGAGAGTGGGCTTGGAAGAGGTGTTCATTGTACAACTGAGCTTGCTGGGATTTTCCAGTACCTGGAGGGTGAATGAGCCGTACAGGAAGCTCAGGCACTGGGGCCAGCTACACCGGTAAACCCCTGTCAGCTGTCGGTACAGGTAACCAGACCACAAGAAAACACTGGAAAGCCTGGGGGGGGCGGGTAGCAAAGGAGTTCTATAGCACACACCCTAGGCAAGCCTAATAAGGCAAAAGGCAGAACTTCTCCACAGAAGCAAGTGAACAAAGTGCCAGCAAACTAAAAGTGAAGCCCAAAAAACCCAGCAAGCAGCCTGGAAGACCCATCGGCACGCTGTCGCTAGCTGAAGAAATGGCAGCACCAGCTGCAGTGCTGGTGCAAGCAACACAGTCAAAAACACTCACTTTCATATAGGAACAGCCTAAAAAGGCAAAACACCACCAAAACCGGAAATTGTGGCCAGAGCGAACCAATGATCGCCAGGCACAAACATCATTCAAGAACTGGGCTGGTGGTGGTGGTCCGGCTTCTCCTCTCCCTCCCCAACGAGGGGGGAAGTGGAGCTAACTAGCGGGGGCTGGTTGGATGAAGTTATGTTTGTTTGTTTGTTGTTTTCTTTTTGGGTTATTTGAATATTTTGAGGGTGTTGGTTTAATTTTTCAGCAATGCAGTAGTCTGTTTTGATTTGCCTAACTTTCTGGGTGCTTCCCTGGTTGATGGCATGATGATAAACTTTTAAATGTAAAGTGTTCATGAGCCACTGTGTCTCTTTGAGGGGGGCCTCAAAGAGAGACAGTTGCTTACTGGGCTCGTGGTGCCCGGTAAGCAAACAAGAACTCTGTGACTAATGACTCCAAGTAGTGTGGCACTTAATCAGTCAGCCATCTTCAGTCACAGATTTTTTTTTTTTTTGGGGGGGGATACTTTATTTTCAGTGCACAGCAGCTTTGTCACAATTAACCCTTGCACTGCTCACCTATTTTCGGCAAAAACGTTTTGGTGCAATTGTCAAGGACATATTTTTGTTATTTTTACAAATGTTCAGGTAAATTTAATGTCAAAATGTTTCCAAAGTCAACTATTTCCATTTCAAAACACAAATAGTAATGAAAACATTAAAAAACATTAAAATATAGCCAAATTAAAAAACAAAAAGCACAACTCTCTGAGCGCCTAAAGGCGCTTTGCGCAGTGCAGTGGTTAAGGTGATGCAGTACCAGGATTAAGGTGCTATACACAATGCAGGTGTTAACCACTGCACTGTGCAGAGCGCAGTCAAAAGAGTCAGAGCGCAGTATCTGTGTGCCCTGCACACAGATACATTTGATTTAATTCAGTGTTCTACTTTTATTTTGCATACCTTGGAATTTTTTGGTAATTTAAGATTTTTGTATGACTGAAATCAAGCATGGACTAGTAAAAGTTTCGTGCTACATTTTATTATAGGAATAATATTAGTTTGACTAAGCAATGTGGAGAAGCCAACATATTTGATGAGAGTTTTTAAGTGGTAGTAGAAAGTGATAGGTAAACTAGGTTTAATGTTCTATTAATGAAGGATTTTATCCTATTATATAGCATATTTTCTGTGGGGAGCCCCTACGGCTCCCTGGATCTTATTGGGCTAATGTGTTTTATACTAGACTAGGACATTAGCTATGGAGTTCCACCTACCAGGCACCACGAGCCAGAACCTGGCCCCTTTAGAGAGGTTTCAGGGAGCAATGGCCCTGGAAAAACCCCCATGTGGTTGGGGTTTTTCCTTATCTGCCATCGACCGGGGTTAGGTGAGGAGCCGGTGGCTGAGCGGACAGAACACTGGACGCATGATCCTGTGGTCCCGAGTTCGATCCCGGGCACCGGTGAGAAACAATGGGCAGAGTTTCTTTCACCCTGATGCACCTGTTACCTAGCAGTACATAGGTACCTGGGAGTTAGTCAGCTGTCACAGGCTGCTACCTGGGGGTGGAGGCCTGGTCGAGGACCGGGCCGCTGGGACACTAAGCCCCGAAATTATCTCAAGATAACCTCAAGATAGGCACCCAGAAAGTTAGGCATAACAGAACAAACCCCACATGGTAAGAAACTAACAACAAACTAAAAAGAGAGGTAGAACTCCCTCCAATCCCAAGCAAACAAGCAAATATCCCACTCTACTACTGCGTTGCTCGTCTACGTAGCCCTTCCTTACCCGAGAGGGGGAGGGGTGGCCCTGGACCTCTCACGCCGGCTACTCAAGCCTTCAGTTCTTAAGCTAGTGTCAACCGGGACAGACGCTTCTCTGGTCTCAAAGTCCTTGACGGTTTTTGCCTTCCTGGAGCTCTCTGCTGTGTTACTATTGTGTGGTGGCCAGGAGTTACTCTTCAGCACCGGGGCTGCATGCGCTTAGGGGCTTCCTTCCCTAAGTGCCCTGTGAGTACTGCCTTTATTTGTGTCAGCGCTTTCTTCCTTGGGGCTTTCGGGTCCCATTTCCGTAGAGGTTCTTGCTGCTCGGCATTTACCTCGCCTTTGGTGCCAACTGGGGTTTGGGGCCCTTGTTTGGTCGTGGGTAGGAAGGGGTGTTGTGCTGGTTGGGGCGTCAAGGTGTTGCGCAGCCTGCCACCTAAGCAGTGGCCGTGTCCTGTTGCCTCTGGGGATGTTATACTTTTGTGGGGTTTTCTTTTATTTTTGTTTTCTGTCGCCTGGTGGGGTCTGCCTAGTGTGGCCATAGTTCCACTGATATTATTTTGGTGGCCCTTTGCTAGGCTCCATGATTGTACACGTCGCAGGGGTTTTCAGTGTTTTACTCCTCCCCTTGTTAGCTTTGGGTCTTAACCGGTCGGCAACACCTTGCCTGGACTTCCCCATAGTCGACACCCTACTGGCCCTGGAAAGTCCTGTCGGGGTTCGGTGGACCAATGGATGCATCTTCCGAGTTCCAGCACGCCTTGTGCCGGTTTGCTGTGTGCCTTTGTCTCAGGGTGACAGTCACCTCTTTTGCCTCCGTCATGCTGCCTGTTGGGTCAATGACACCTTTGACCTGGAGTCTTGTGAGTCATGTTCTCTGCTCATACTCCAATTTTATTCTGATGTTACTGTTAGGGTACAGGCAGCATCTGCATTGCATGCTAGGTTTCAGTTGCTGTAATGTGCTAGGTTGGTTTCCCACCCGGATGTCCCACTGCTGCCCCACTTTGGGTATAGGGGTCTGGACCTGGGGGCGCGTTAGTTGCCTCGACCGTCGCGTTCGGTTCACTCCCTGGTCCTTCTCCTGTTGTTCATCCTGCTCCTCCACCCCCCCTCCCTGCTTCCGGCTCCCAAACATCTGAGGGTTTCAGGGTCGGAGCAGGGTTTAGTTGGTAATGAGACTTGGGCAGCTTCTGGGTTGCCCCATTCAGGTTGGAGACGGAAGCATTTGAGCCGGTTCCTCCTGCCGAGGCTTCTGGGTCCCACCAGCAGGCCCCTTTCTTGTTAACCTTTTTCCTGGACTCTGCCTTTTCTTTAGGGATAGAGGGTATGGAGGACTGCTCTGCACCCGGGGGATCTCGGGGTGGGGAGGAGGAGTCGACCTGGAGGCCTTGGGCCCCCCCTTTGACCCCCCACTTGGGTGCTAGTGCCTTTTTCATGGGGTTTGTTGTTGCAGGGGGAGGGGTTTTCTTACCCCCTTCCCTGTATGAGTATGATTTGGGTTCGGCTCCTCCCCGGATTCTGTTCCGGGCCCGGGAGGTTTGAGAGCCTCTTGCTGCATACCTTTGCGAGACCCGGATTCGGCCTCTATCATGGATCCGTCCTCTTTTGAGTTCGGTTTTTCTTTCCCGTTGTGGGTGCGTTTAGAGGTTCTGGAGTCTTTCTGGCTGGCAGACTGCCCATTCTTTTCGTTGGGGGCATGGTATGAGTTCTATCGGACCCGCATGCTTAACTGGCGAGAAACTTCTACCGTTCTGCAGGTTTAACTGGGGGGACGAGTTTAAGCGCCTTAATGCGTGCTTGTTCACCCCCAGGCTTTCTCAGAATGTTGGCCTTATGCAGCTGCATGTGTAAGTTCCTTCCCTTTCGGCATCTTTGGTTGCGGAGGATTTGCGCACCCGTGGGCATTTGGCTGTGGTCTTACATTTCTTTTCCCTTCTCGAGCTGTCTTCTGCATGGCTTGATGAGGATATGGAGGTGTTGAGTGCTGAGCACCCCTTCTGGGGTGCTGTCCTAGGCGGCTAGGGCGTCAGCCGCACTGTTGAAGCTCTTTGCGCCTATCCTGAAGGAGGCGGTGTCTCTGTTCTTTGCTTCTCGCCTCGTGTGCCGGCAGGCTGTGCCTGCCCTCTCTTTGGAATCCGCTTGGGCCTTGGCTCTTAGGTATTCTTCTCAGTTTTGTTCATTGCTGTTTTTGGAGGCTGCGGTCACACAGTTTCTGCAGGCAGCTTCGTTTAGTTGTCATCCTATGTCGGACTTGTTGATTCTCCGAGGCGGCTGTTCTCGGCCTTCTCGGAGGGCTCATGCCAGGGCTTGGGGTTTCGCTGGTCGAGGTGAGTCATTGGTGCCAGCTTCTGAGCCGACGGTGCATTTGGAGGATCGTTGTCTGAGTCGACGATCACCTCTGGTCAGTGCGGTGATCGCTGTGTTCCGCTACTGGTTTCTCGTAAAGGGTGTCGGGCCTTTCGCGGTTCGCCTTATTGATGGAGTGGTGAGGGGGGGTGCTCGCTCTGCTTATCCGTGCTTGGTCCCACGATTCGTGGGCATTTTCAGGCTTACTGCATTCGTTGCCTTCCTTTTGGCCTGAATCTGGCACCTCACGTATTACGTGGTGACCCATCTGCTTCTGCTAGGGATTCGGATTTTGGTCTTCCTTGACAACTGGCTGGTGTGGGCTCCCAGTCGGTTCGCTTGTCTGCTCAGCAGGGGTGTGGTTCTTTCCCAAATCGCCGGGTTCATGCTCCTGGTGAACTGGAGGAAGTCCCATCTGGTTCCGTCCCAAGTTCGGACCTGGCTGGGTCTTGTTGGGACTCTCGGACCGCTTCTTTGTCTCTCTCTTTGGAGGCATTGCTGCGGCTGCAGTCCTGCCTTCGGCTGTTTCTGGGGGGTTGGGGGCGGTCCTGGGTCACTCAGTGGTTGTGTGGGAGTCTGAACTTCGCTGTGCTGGTCTGCCCACTGGGTCGGGTTTAGCTTCACCGTCTGTTCTGTTTCCTTTGGGAACACCCCTTCCACTTCTCTCGTGATCGCTGGGTTCGTCCTCTGGGAGTCTTGCGTCAGTTGCTGCGTCGCCTGCTTCCTCTTCAGGGTTTTCGGGGTTCAGTACCTTGGCGCCTACCCGAGCCCTCGCTCGATGTGTTCACGGACACATCGTCTCTCAGCTGGGGCCTTGTGACCAGTGTTCATCAGGCCGGCCAGGAACGGTGGGGTCCGTCCTTCCGTTGGGCTCACAGCATGATGCGGGAGTTTGTGGCGGTTTGGTTTTTTCTTTGGTGGGTTCGGGTTGCTCGGGGTTCAACCATCTGGCTGCATTCGGATTGTTCCCCGGTGGTTCATTGCCTGAACCAAGGGGGTTCTCTTCAGTCCTTGCCTCTTTGGGGCTGGTCGCTTCAAGTGGCTCGTCTGCTAGCTTCTTTGGGTTTGGCTCTCCGTGTGGTTTATATCTGGGGAGTATCCAACGTCCTGGCGGACGGCTTGTCTCTCTTCATTCCCCGTCCACGGAATGGACGATCAACGCCAACTCATTTCATTGACTCTGCCAGACGTACAAACTCCTGAAAGTGGACCTCTTCGCGTCGGCGTGGTCACGGCGTCTCCCGATCTATGTGGCGCCCTTCCCCGACTGCGAGGCTTTCACGGTGGATGCCTTTCAGCAAGACTGGTCGAGGTGAGGGGTACCTGTACCTCTTTTTCCCGGTCCAGTTGTTGCTTCGGGTTCTGGCTCGGTTGGAGTTCTTCCCAGGGAGAGTAGTCCTCGTGACCCCTTGTGGCTGGCCCAGCCTTGGTTTCAGACGCTGCTTGCTCTGTGGCCAGCCCAGCCTTGGTTTCAGGCGCTGCTTGTTCAGTGTCCAAACCCGGGGCATTTTCCACGGCTCTGCCTCTTTCCGCAGGTCGGACCGATCCGGTACGTGGCTGGTTCGGCTTTTTCCTCTGCTCTTCGTGTCTGGTCTTTTTGACGTGGGTGTATCACCACCTGTATGGTGATCAGGTAGCTTCGTTGATGGTGTCTCACCTGAGGGCTCTGTCTCGGTGACAGTATGAAGTTTCCTGGTGTTCTTTTCGGCATTTTCTCTCTCTTTGTAGGTTGTCTTTTATTTCAGATCAGATTGTTTTGTCCTTTCTTGATGCTTGGTTGATCAGGCTGGGGGTGCATCATGTGTTGTATCCGGTTGCAGCTCTCCGCTGTTACCTGCGCGCTTTTACTGCGGTGGCTGGGGATGCACTTTGGGTTGATCCGGTTTCCGTCGTTCCCTGTTCCAGGGCTTGGGTCTCCCTGTTCATCTGCAGGGCTATTAGGTCTAGCCAGCTTGCAGTCTATCCTCGTGCCCATGACGTTAGGAAAGTTTGCTGCTTTGGTTGCCATGTTTGGTAACATGTCTTGGGCTGATACTCGGGCGCGGGGATTTTGGAGGTCGAACAGGGTCCTGGCCGCCCGTTATTTGGTGAACGTGCCTGCTCCTGGGCGTTCCTGTGTTACTTTGGGTCGCAGATTGCAGCCAGTTGTCTCGACTTCGCATTGAGGAGTTTGTGGTGGCCGCCTCCCGGGTGAGTCCCTCTATTTCTTCTCTTTGGGGTCTGTAGCTCTAGGGAGCCGTAGGGGCTCCACACAGAAAACCAGCGTTGAATGTAATGAAACGCCATTTTCTGAGCATGCCCTAGAGGCTCCCTGGCAACCCTCCCTCTTTCTCTCCGTCTGGTCGGTATTTTTTCATGTTGTTTTGATACTTAGCTTTCGAACTAAAGGCTTGAGTAGCCGGCGTGGGAGGTCTGGGGCCCCCCCCTCCCCCTCTCGGGAAGGGGTGATCTGCACAGACGAGCAGCACGGCAGTAGAGTGTGACGTTTGCGTGTTTCCTTTGGATTGGAGGGAATTCTACCTCTCTTTTTGGTTTGTTGTTAGTTTCTTACCATGTGGGGTTTGTTTTGTTATGCCTACCTTTCTGGGTGCCTAACCCCGGTCGATGGCATATACAGAAAACTCTCAACCACAAGGGTGTTTTCCAAGGCCATTGCTCCTGAAGCCTCTTTGAAGGGGCCAGGTTCTGGCTCGTGGTCCCTGGTAGGTGGAACTCCATAGCTAATGCCCCGGTTTAATAATATCACACGCCTTGGAGCCTGATAAGCTCCAAGGAGCCTCCGGGGCTCGCCTAGAAAATAGTTTCATTACATTCATCGCTGGTTTTTATCATTTTTACTTCTAATTGTCTCCATTTTATTTTCTCCCTTGTATGTATTCCTTCCCCTAATCATACTGTCTGTCAATCCTTCACTTAAATAATATTCCACTAATTCATTAATTTGTCTCTGTTTTCTCCCATTTGCTACATTCCCCTCCCTTTCTTGCCATTTTCCCTATCTTAATTATGTCATACCCCTTCTATGTTTTACAATGCTGCCTCATCCGTTTTACTATATTTCCCTTATTTTACCATATTAACATTGTACTTTCCCCCATGTTCATTACCGTACGAGACATCCGAATCTGTAATTATTTCATACCTCATTTACTCATGTTATTCTTACTCATTATACTATGTTATATTTTATTTCTATGTTGTATTATTTCTCTACATTCAACATCAAATCTCTCCTCTCTATTTTATTGAAATTTTTCCTATATTTCCTCTTTCTTGTATAATGAATCTTCATGTGCTTGCTTTCTTTCTCCACTCCCATCCCCTCTTTCCTCTCCATTCTACCACCCTCTCCTCCCCATCTGCCATAAATCCCCACCCCCAGAGAATGAGAAAGTACTACTTGGAAGCGGAACTATGGATGTCTGATGAACGAAGAGACTCATTAGATCGCGAGGTACTCGTAACAAGAAGTTCTTACCCATGCCTATAGAGAGTGCTTTTGTATTAATAATGTGATTTGTTGTTGTTAATGGGTTGTTCCATAGTATATTTTTTGTTGTAAAATAATCAAATGTGCATGAGGTTGAATCACCCAGATAGATCGAAGAAATAATTATAGTAAAGGGCAAGGTTTGTAAATCTGTCAGGCTGGCTTTATAGCAAATTTTGGGTAAAGTAATTAGCTCTTGTTCAAACTTCGAAATATCTGGTATCGATTGTTTTTGTGCTATTACATAACACTGCATGATATATGGGATATTGAAAATGTAACTTCTATAGCTACAGGGAATAGAAATAGGTATCTGTGGTTGTATTTATATAAAACAACTCTTTAGATTGCTTTATGTTAATATATCAGATGAAATTAAAGTTTTAAGGTGTTTACAAATGCTTATAGGCCTACTTATAGGTAGTTCATAGGCCTACCGGGGACCATGTGCCAGAACCTGGCCCCCCTCAGAGAGGCACGAGGAGCAATGGCCTATAGAAACCCCCCATTTGGTTGGAAGCATTCTGTATCTGCCATCGACCGGGTCAGACACCCAGAAAGGTAAGCATCCCAAAACAAACCCCTCTTCTGGTTAAGAAATTGCGACTAAAAGCCGAACTAGTGGACAGAACTTCCCAAACAAAAACAAGCAAACGAGCATGACATCACCACGCCACCATCTGCGCAGCTCCATTCCCCCCCTCCCCGGGAGGGGGAAGGGGAAGCCCCAGACTCCTCGCGCCGGCTATCCAAAACCTTAGTTCTGAGACTGATGCACAAGGCTGAAGTAGTATGCTCTGGCTCCGGTTTTTGTCTTCAGCTCTGTGCCCTTGTGATGTGGTGGCTGTCTCATAGGGGGTGTGTGAGCCAGGAGTAATTCTTCAGTACTCAGGCTGCATGCATGCACCTAGGGTTACCTTCCCTAGGTGCCTGGTAAGTACTGCCCTTGGGGCTTGGGAGGTCATCTTCCACAAGTTCCTTGAGTTCTGCCTCTATTCGGTCGTTTGCTACTCGACTTTCGGCCACTCTTTGTGTGCTAGAGTGTTCTGGCTCTCTTGCTCACCTTAGGGTAAGAGGCAATTTGCACTGGTAAGGGCGCAGGGTACTGCGCAGCTTATTTTCACCTATCATGGCGGCAGGCTCTGTTCCGCCTGGGTACGTTGTCCTCATGCAGGGTTTTTATTTATTTTTGTTTTCCCTGCCTGGTGGCGGGGTCTGCCTTTGCTTGGTTGCCCCCTATCTGTATATCGTACACTTCCGTATTTCTGGTGATACCCCCTGCTCGGTCCCCGTGAGTGTACATGTCCCGGGGGTTCAGTACTTAGGCAACCCCCGGGATTGTACTAACTAAATGGCTCCTGGAACTGAAGGACAGGAGCTACTAGGGTAGGTTAGATGCATTAAATATGCCAAAATTAGAAGGTAGAAGAAAAAGAGGCAATATGATCACTACATACAAAATAGTAACGAGAATCGATAAAATTGATAGGGAAGAATTCCTGAAACCTGGAGCTTCAAGAACAAGAGGTCATAAATTTGAACTAACTAAACAAAGCTGTCAAAGAAATATAAGAAAATTCACTTTCACAAATAGTGTGTGTAGACTGTTGGAACAATTTATGTGAGGTGGTGGTGGAGGCCAAAACCGTCAGTAGTTTCAAAACGTCATATGACAAAGAGTGCTGGGAAGACAGGCCAGCACGAATGTAGCTCTCATCCTGTAACTACACTTAGGTAATTACAAAAAAATCTGTGCTGATGGGAGGCAGAAAATGCATTAACCAAAAATCCAGTGGAAGGGACTCAAAAGATGAGAAAAAACAGCAGTCGGTTAAAATTCCCCATAATTTGGCTGGCAGATGGAAGCTAGTCACTGTAAATGGAATCAGACCAAATCGTGATCAGGACAGTAAACAAGAAAGTCTCCGTGGCATGTAAAATACATGAACACAAAGGATCCCAAAGAACTCAATGTGAGGAAACTCCAGCATAAGTTAGAGATATATTTACCCTCACTAGAAAGGAGTTCACCGGCCCCAGGATTGCAGCCCATTTGTCATCCTTGCAGCAGGGATATGTAAAATTATGGAAGTGTGTTGTACCTCAAAGCCTAATGCACCAGGAATCTGCTGAGAAATGAATGTTTAATAATACTCTTGACTTCGTTCGCTTGTTGAATATGCTCAGATACTGTACTTACATGCTTCATAAATATCAAGAATATTAGTTTAATTTGACATAGTATTGTATAGATTTTGATTTTTCTCATGTTTATTTTAAACATTAAAATTACTTTATTTGCCGGCATATAAGACTCACTTTTTCATGGGGAGCCCCTTCGGCTCCCTGGAGCTATCGGGGTAATATGCGAATCATTAGACCGGAGAAAGCCGGGTTTGGCTTTGTCAGGTGTTTTGATTCAGCCTCTGGGTGCCTTATGTCGGCTGCTGTGTCACCGGCTTCCTCTTTGGGTTTTTCGAGGTTCAGTGCCTTGGCGCCTACTTGAGCCCTCGCTTGATGTATTCACAGACGAGTTGTCTCTTGGCTGGGGCTTTGTAACCAGTGCTCATGAGGCTGGCCAGAGGCGGTGGGGCCTGTCCTTCCGTTGGGCCCACAACACGGTGTGGGAGTTCGCGGTCGTGTGGATGTCGCTTCGGAGGATTCAGGTCGCTCGGGGTTCGACAATCTGGCTCCATTTGGAATGCTCCCTGGTGGTTCATTGCCTGAACTGCAGGGGTTTGATGCAGTCTTTCGCTCTTTGGGGCTGGTCGTTTTGGGTGCCTCGTCTGCCGAGTTCTCGGGGGTTTGGCTTTGGCCATTCTTGTTTGTGGGTGTCCAACATCCTGGCGGACGGCCTGTCACAGTTCATTCCCCTGTCCACGGAATGGACGGTCGATGGTGATTCGTTCAGTTGGCTCTGCTGGACGTACGGGCTCCAGGAGGTCGACCTCTTCACATCTCGCTCCCTGTTCCAGGGGTTGGGTCACCCAGGTCGTCCATCGGGTTGGGTCTCCCAGATCGTCCGTAGGGTTATTAAGTCTAGCCAGCCTGCGATCTATCCTCGTGCCCATGACATTAAGAAGTTTGCTGCATTGGCAACTGGTCTTGGGTTGATATTTGGGAGCGGGGATTTTGGAAGTCAAACAGGGTCCTGGCCGCCCGTTATTTGGTTAACGTTCCTGCTCCTGGGCGTTCCTGTGTTGCTATGGGTTGCAGGTTGCAGCCAGTTGTCTCGACTTCTCGTTGAGGAGTATGTGACAGCTGTCTCTCGGGTACGTCCCTCTTTTCCTTATCTGTGGGTATGTAGCTCCAGGGAGCCGTAAGGGCTCCCCACGGAAAACCAGCATTGAATGTAATGAAACGCCATTTTCTGGGTGAGCTCCAAAGGCTCCTTGGCAACCCTCCCTCCCTCCCTCCCTCCGATCGGCTGTTTTCTGCGTTGTTTGATGCTTGGCTTCTGAACGGGAGTACTAGGTAGCTAGTACAGGGAGGTCCGGGGCTCCACCCTCCCCCTCTCGGGGAAGGGAGGGCATAGCGGATGAGCGGCGTGGCAGTGGCGTGTGATGTGTGGTTGTTTTCTAGGGCTATATCTGCTGTATCTCTTCATTTTTTTTTTTTTGTACTTTTCTTACAATATGGGGTTTGTTTAGCTATGCCTACCTTTCTGGGTGCCTAACCCTGGTTGATGGCAGATAAGGAAAACCCCAACCACAAGGGGTTTTCCAGGGCCATTGCTCCCTGAACTTCTCTGAGGGGGGTCAGGTTCTGGCTTGTCATCCCCGGTAGGTTGAAGTCCATAGACTAATGCTCCGATCTAATATATCGCACATTATCCTGATAGCTCCAGGGAGCCTCCGGGGCTCACCCAGAAAATGGAGTTTCATTACACTCAACGCTCTTTTATTGGTCCAGCAGGAATGTTTGCTAAAAGACCCCTGCTGCATTGGGGGGAAATGTTGATGTGTGTGATTATGTCGAGTCCTGTCCATGGACGAGCAAAACATTGCATAAGGAAGCAATGAAGTGTCTTGCTCAGGAAGGAGCTTTTCTTGTACAGTACACTCAGACATATTTTTTATTTTTCCCTTTGATACTATTGTACAGTACAGTACAACCTCGATTCAATGCGCTATATGGGACCAACCCTGGCTTGTTGCGGGGTTGGATTCATTGCAAGAGGTGACCTTCAGGAGACGTTTGCATCAGTGTCTTTTTTTTTGTCTTGTACACAATAAAAATGCATCATCATATTAAATACTGTACCTATATAATGTCTCCACTCGATTATCTGGACTATATGGGAAGGACCTCCAGCCGGATAATCACGTATTCCGGATAATGGTACTTTTTCACCTCCGAGTCCAAAAGTAACCATTTCCAACTATTTTTATACTACAAACAACATAATTTGAATTGCCTTGCCACATATGATTATTAAATATTAAACTAGAAACCTCAACTTACCTTGTTGTTGTTCATCTTCTTGATTGATGCCATACATCTTGAAGTTAAGAATTCTTGACAATTTATGTAACTTATACTAACACAACACTAAAATTAACACATAAATTACTGTACAGTTCATTAAGCAAAGTTAGTTTTGACTGCCAGCTACTGAAGCCTCACTGGTTGAAGGTGCTTGGCTTGCCTGTGATGCCTCACTTGTTGAAGGTGCTTGGCTTGCCTGTGACGCCTCACTTGTTGAAGGCGCTGTTCTTGCCTGTGACGCCTCACTGGTTGAAGGCGCTTGGCTTGATTTTCGCACCATATAAGAATCAAGTGTAGCTTGCCTTCTGTGTTCGTTGGCCAGTTGTATGATCAGCTCTTTGGTTCGCCTCAGGTACTGATACATGTTTTCAACTTCTGGATGAGCACAATTGGATGAAAAATTTATTAATCCGTCAACATAGGTCATGAGTACATTGTATTTCGTGGTCATTGGTGTTGGTTCTTCACTGTCTTCTTCATCCTCCTCATCTTCGTCGACCTCACCAGTAACAGACTGGAGAATCTCGTCTTCACTCATCTCATCATATATCCTGGGTCATTGGCATCTTTTTCAAGCCAATCAACCACATCCTGTCTTTCTAAGTTTTTGCCGGCATTTCTGAACATTCCATAGATTTCATCTGTAAATCCTTCAAAATCCATTTCTTCATCCTCCTTATTTTTGACCGTAGACGTGAGGAGTTTTCTTCCAGGAATTCTTCAAAGTCGATTCCTTTATGTCATTCCACACCTTGGCCCAGTTATAGATGGCTTCCTTGATTGTATAGTTCTTCAAATTCTCTATTTTTTTTTTTTAGCCCTGTTATCCGCACAGAGTTTAACATCTTTCGGAAGAAGCAAAACCACCAAAACTTCATTGAGCATCTTTTTGGTGTACAACCTCTTCGTGGCACAGATAACTCCCTGATCCATAGGCTGGATGAGAGGTTGTATTAGGAGGAAGTGCCATACACATTATCTTGCCATCATGTAAGGTTGTGTCAATTCTGGGGTGGGCAGGCGCATTATCAAGCAGCAGCAAAGCCCGAACTTCGCTTGGTCTTACATTGAGTTTCTTAACTTGATAGTCACGAACTTCCCTTGCAGAGCACACCATGAAACCAGGAAAGAAAGATCTCCTGTGTAAACCATGCATTCTTTGAGTTATAATATTTCACTGGCAGTCTATCCAAGCAATGTTGCAAGGCTCTTGGTTTCTTTGCTTTGTCAACAATTGCACACGTAATTCTGTCTGTGCCGTCAGCATTCGCACACATCATGGCCGACACCCTGTCCTTGTTAACCTTATGGCCTGGCACACAACCCTCACTCCTCATAGCTAGAGTTTTTTCTGGTAAACTCCTACAATACAGCCCAGTTTCATCTGCATTATAAATTTGATAAGAATATAAATTATTTGCCAAAATGTATGTTCTTAATTTATGTTTAAATGGTTCTACACGGCTTGTATCTGCACTCAATTTTTCACTGACAATTTTCCTCTTCACAATATTGTGCCTCCCCTTGAACCATGCAACCCACCCTTCACTAGCTTGGAAATCCTCTATTCCAAGGTTTGCTGCAAACTTGCTTGCAGCATTTTGTATTATTGGGCCGCAAATTGTCATGCCAGCAAGGTGCTGAGCAAACCATTTGTACACAGCCTCATCCAACTGTACATGCGTAGAATTTTTCGAAGTTTTTCTACCACACCCTCTGCTAGTGCTTGCACCTTCACTCTCACTAGTTGAAATGTATTTCAGATATTTCTCTTTTTGGTTCCTTATATCAGAAACAGTACTAGTGCCTATATTAATTAAATTCCTTGGTAACACTTGAAGTCGACTGGCCATTTTCACAAAGTTGTATAACACGTAACTTGTCCTTAATTGTTAGGACAATCTTCCTCCTCTTAACACCTCCAGAACGATTGTTGCTGCTACCAGACATAGTCTTGGCCAAAATGTTCAAAGTTACTATGAAAATAAAAAAGTTATTTAACAAAATATTTCACTAATGGTGAGGCACTGTGGTATAGCATGAGGAACGAGAGCACATGGCTTGACCAGGCCTGGACGGGTCCACTGGGGGCAGGGAGACATGTTACGTAGGCCGCCAGGAGGAAAAAAATCACAATATTTTTTAAGGCAACTTCAGGCTGTGCAAATTATTTTTAGGAAACTTGTATAATATTTTATATTACATAATTACTAGTACAGTATTTTTGTTTTTGGCTATGATAAATTGTTCTAAAATTAATGGTAATTCCTGTACTGTAGTGTATAGGCTGCTCCACATCCCTCTTATCCCCCCCCAAGGTGGTCCCTCCCAATGCTCGGCTCTTTCGTGACACGACCCACCCTCCCCACCCCCTCCTACACTATGCGCCTCGAGCCACAGCCGTATAGGATTAATACGGTACGGCCCACGGCCTGGCTTTCATATCCGGACAATTCACTTCTTGTCCGGCTGACTGTCCTGATATTGCATCATCGGCAGCAAGTTAACCGGCCCAGATTTTTTATCCAGGCAAACACCTGATTTTCCGGCTCCTATGGACATCTTGGCCGGATATTGAGATAACTTTATCCATTCACGATTTTGGCCATATAAGGGCGTTTTCTGTATATTCGAGTCCCGGATAATCGAGTGTCTACAGTATTACTACTCTACCAAAAAAATACTGTTACAGTTTTTATTTACCCTCTTGTTAGAGTTATATCCATCTTGAATTCTTGTAGAGTTGTGAATACCGTACAGTAAATACGTACTGTACTGTATTATGCCGTTAGCACTGTATTGATTATGTAGTTCTGCTGTATGCTGAGTACTACAATGCAGTTTATGAAAACTTGTACACTAAAATTACTGCAACCTTAATATTAACACTTTAACACTATGTACTTAAATTTAACACTTGTTCTAACTGTACACTCCACACATGATGTTCTTAGATGTTTGCATCAGCTATGCTGGTGCTCGCTGCTGCTGCTGTGTTAGCTTCAGCTGCTTCTGAGCTGGTGCTGGCTGCTGTTGTACTGGGTACAGCTGTGCTCATGCTGGGTACGGCTGTGCTGGTTGATTTTCTGCTACTAGTTCTTGCAAAATATTGACTCATTTTCATTTGTTTCCTTCCTTTTGTCATGGCCTTGAGACAAATATCTTTCATCATCCTTAAGTGTTGATAAAAGCCTGGTAGCTCTGGATTGTCAGTTTGTGAAACAATATCAAGGAGTTTTTCAACATGGAACAATGCGTCAGCACACGTAGCAGATTATGACCTGCTATCATGCTCATCCTCATCTTCCTCTCCTTCGTTGACAACAGTGCCAGTAACATTTTGTATAATCTCATCATCTGTTAAATGACCAATGGGTGGATCGACTGCGTCAATATCTAACCACTCCTCTACATTGTTCAGAGTCACCTCCACCTCACTAGCCTCACGTAGTTCTTGATAAATTTCATTTGAAAATCCTTCAAAATCCATTTCTTCCTCAGTCACTTCAGCATGATCAAGCAACAGGAGTGTTTTCGAACAATTTCTTAATGTTGACTCTTCAACTTCATCCAAAACTTTAGCCCAGTTGTAAATTGCTTCCTTAATTGAGTATTTTCTGGGGGGAGCCCCTTCGGCTCCCCGGAGCTATCCATGGCTGATAGGATACCCTAACTATTTTGCATCAGTCGATGTGGGTGGAGTTCTAGGCCTACCGGGGACCACAAGCCAGAACCAGGGCCCCCCTCACAGAGGCACGAGGAGCAATGGCCCATAGAAATGCACATGTGATTTGGAGCATTTTATATCTGCCATCCACCAGGACAGGCACCCAGAAAGGTAAGCACCACAAAACAAACCCCTATTCTGGTTAACAACGAAAATTGTCAAACGAGTGGACAGAACTCCCCAAATGAAAAACGAGCAAACAAGCATGACGTCACATAAGCCGAGCCGCGTGTCTACGCAGCTCCTCCCTCCCCGGGACGGGGAAGGGCAAGCCCCAGACCCTTCGCGCTGGCGATCCCCACCTCAGTTCCTCAGCTGATGGGATCGTGTATAGTCATGTCTCCCTTTTGGATTGAATTTGGCACCTCGCGTGTTCACATGCCTTACCCGGGTCGTCGTGGCCCGTCTGCGTCTGCTAGGTATGTCCGTCTACAGCTGTCTCCTTCTTTTCTGGCGAAGAATGAGACTGCTGCCTTCCGGAGGGGTCCTTGGGTTGTTGATGCTTGGTTGGTCAGTCCGGGGGTTCATGTCCCAATCGACAGTTGCAGCCCGTTGTCTCGACTTCGAGTTGAGGAGTGGAGCACCGACCGCCTCCTGGGTAAGTCCCTATTTTTCTTTTGTTGTCTTTGGTGAAGTAGCTCTGGGGAGCTGTAGGGGCTACCCTCAGAAAACCAGCGTTGAATGTAATAAAATGCCATTTTCTGGGTGAGTCCCGGAGGTTCCCCAGCAACCCTCCCTCCCTCCCTCCGGTTGGCATTTTTTTCGCGTTTTTTGATATCCAGCCTCAGAACTGGGGTAGGGATCGCCGGCGCGAGGGGTCTGGGGCTCTTCCCCTTCCCCCTCCCTGGAAGGGGGGAGCTGCACAGACCTGCGGCGTGGCTTGTGTGACGTCATGCTTGTTTGCTTGTTTTTCTTTTAGGGAGTTCTGTCCACTCGTTTGACAATTTTCGTTGTTGACCAGAATAGGGGTTTGTTTTGTGATGCTTACCTTTCTGGGTGCCTGTCCTGGTCTATGGCAGATATAGAATGCTCCAAATCACATGTGCATTTCTATGTGCCATTGCTCCTCGTGCCTCTGTGAGGGGGACCAGGTTCTGGCTCGTGGTTCCCGGTAGGCCTAGAACTCTACCCACATCGACTGATGCAAAATAGTTAGGGTATCCTATCAGCCATGGATAGCTCCGGGGAGCCTCTGGGATTCACCCAGAAAATGGCATTATATTACATCCAACGCTGTTTTTTTTAACGTTCCAATGCTGCTTGACCTCACGAATCGAATCCTTGTCTTTTGTCTTCATCTGACTCAAACACTACCATGATTTCTTTATTCATTGCTCATTTGTAGAGCCTTTTCATTGCATATATAACACCTATATCCATTGGCTGGATCAGAGAGGTGGTATTTGGAGGTAAGGCCATACAGTTGATGCGTCCATCGCTTGACGTTAGTGTGTCAAGCCCTACATGAGCTAGGGCATTGTCAACCACGAGTAATGCCTTGACATCATTCCGTCTCACTCCACATTTGTTTGCATCTAAAAATCTCTTACTTCTTTGCAAAAATGATTTTTTAACCAGTCTACAAAAAGTCTCCAGTAAACCAAGCTGTTTAAGAGTTGTAGTAGACCACAGGTTGGTTGTTCATTAAATTTTTCAAAGCACGTGGGTTTTTTTACTTCCCAACAGTGGCGAACTTTGTTCTATTATTTCCGTCCCTTTGCACACAGCATGGCAGAAACTTTTCCTTTGTTTACCTTACTTCCAGGAACACACTCATCCAGACTAGATGCCAAAGTGTTGTTCTGCAAGCATTCCCATTAAAGCCTGTTTCATCGGCATTGTATACCTGAAAACGTCTTGGATCATTTGTTATTATGTAATCATTTAATTTACGCTTAAATGGCTCGACAGAATCTGTATCTGCGCTAATGATTCTCCATAAACTTTCCTGTTCCTAATATTATGCCTATTTTTAAACCTTTGCAACCATCCTTCACTTGCGTCGAAAATCTGGAATGTTCATCTTTTCTGCAAATTTATCTGCGGCAGTCTTAATGGTGTTGCCACCAAGTGGCATACCGACAGAGCATTCCTGGTTAAACCATTTATACATAGCTTCGTCTAATTTTGTATTTAGAGAGCCTTTCATTGTTTTCCTTTTATTTAATGCACCACTATCACTTGCAGCAAGGAACATCCTAATATCATCTTTCTGTCTCTTGATATCACACACTGTACTTTTCCCGATATTAAATTCTGCTGCCAGCCTAGTAACAGAGTAGCCACGTTCATGTTTCTTTATTAAGTCTAATTTCTGCTCAATGAATAAAAAATCCTCTTCCTCTTGGTAGATACAGCACGATTATCAAGCCCCTGAGACATCTTGTTGTAATTACCTAAGTGTAGTTACAGGATGAGAGCTACGCTCGTGGTGTCCCATCTCCCCAGCACTCTGTCATATAATGCTTTGAAATTACTGACGGTTTTGGCCTCCACCACCTTCTCGTAATAATACAGCTGTAGTCAAGAAATGGTAAATTCCACGATTATTCTTCCACCGGCGGACAAACTCGTCACTTGCAGACAAAGCTAACGGCATTGGGTGCCTACTGTATGAACTCAGACTAGGTCTATACATTCTACAGTAGGCTGGTGTTTAAGCCAGATCCAGTAACATAAATTTCTCTCAAATATTGGATTTACATCAAATTACAGTATATATTTTTGGGTTATATATTTAGTTTAGTAACATAATTAGGATATTAAGAGCTATAAAAAACTTATTTTAGAACCGATTTATTAATTTTATTATTTCGAGGCCGTAGGTCACTGAACTGTGACGACGAAAGGAACCAAACACACATGGTGCTGTGTGTACACGGATTAGACCCGTCCACTTACACTGGAGTTGTGCCAATAACATAATAAATTTCTCAAATAGCAGATGTCTATCATATTACAGTATATTTTGGGTTTGGTTTAGTTTAGTTTAGTTTAATTAGGATAATAAAGAGCTATTAAAACACCAGTTGTAGAAATAATTTATTAATCTGAAACTTTCAAAGTCATGGGTCACTGAACTATGAGGACACAGACGAAGGAAAACCAAGCGAGGTTTGCAGTGCAATATTCCCTTATCTGTCCACCCTCACTTATCTTGTTTTATCACAGAAAATGTCTATAAGGAGATTTCACCACATGCAGCTAGCTAATCACGCTTCAGCCTTTAAATTAATTTACAAAGATACGTGTGCCACAAATCAGTGAACAAAAATCATGGAAACGTGGACCACTCTGGCTAGTGTTTGGTTAATATGGTTCACTTGTGTGGTCCAACATAATAATATGTGGTTCACTTGTTGAGTGGGAGCCAGCGGCTGAGCGGACAGAACACTGGACGCGTGATCCTGTGGTCCCGGGTTTGACCCTGGGCGCCGGCGAGAAACAATGGGCAGAGTTTCTTTCACCCTGATGCCCCTGTTACCTAGCAGTAAATAGGTACCTGAGAGTTAGTCAGCTGTCACGGGCTGCTTCCTGGGGGTGGAGGCCTGGTCGAGGACCAGGGCCGCGGGACACTAAAGCCCCAAAATCATCTCAAGATAACCTCATGATAACCTCCACTTGTGTGATCCAACTTGTCATATGAAGGAATTATTTATTGTAACCCTGTGATAGAAAAGGAAAGTTTTCCCACCAGTCTGTGAACTCTGTCTGAACATTGTAAGCAAATGCGCACATCCCCTACTTCGGCGAACCATTGTCTGTCGAACTAGGCAAGTAAATCTGGCCTGAAAGGTGTGCGGCCTTGCCGAAGATTCGCCGAATCAGAGTACGTTGAATCAAGTTCGTACTGTATACTGAAAACACTGCTTTGAAAATATTAGATTAAAATTTTCTTAAATTTTAATGGAACAAATTATAATATACATATATAGAAATTAACAGGCATTACAAGATGCATTCAACCATTGTGTAAACAATGAAGACTGTTTGCCTCTTGATTTCTGGGCAGCAAAATTATGTGATTCATTTCTGATTTCAGGTGCATATTTTCTTGATATTGATTTAGCAAGTTTTCATTTGTCATTTATGGCAAGGTTTAACGTGGCTGTCAGCCAACTGCTGCTATATGTCCTTCTCTTTGTCAGTTAGTTATATTTGATTAGGAAGATGTATGCATCCTTCCACTTTGATTATATGACAAAAGTGGCATGTGTTGTTTTTCTTTTCTGTTTTTTATTATAGGTACAATACAGTATTTGTATGTTATTCTTGTTAGTGTAAAAAATGGAATGAAAATCATTTAATTTCTTAAAACACTTGCTAACTGACAGAGACTGCAAGACAAGGTAATTAATTATGTTATATATTTTGTTAAAAATCAATATGCCAAAAGTAAAGAATAAGTTTGGTATGCCTTAATATTCTTATATTTCAAATTGTTATTCCTCGAGCTTAATGCTTGTGACCATAGTTAGAGATGCTGTGCTTGTCCTCATTTGTTACATTTTTTTCTGGGGGGAGCTCCTTCGGCTCCCGGAGCTATCCAGGCTGATAGGTATATCATTAGACTTCGTCATCAGTCAGAGTGAATGGAGTTGTAGGCCTACCAGGGACCACGAGCCAGAACCTGGCCCCCTCAGAGAAGCATGAGGAGCAATGGCCTATAGAAATGCACATGGGATTTGGAGCATTCTGTGTCTGCCATCAACCGGGCCAGGCACCCAGAAAGGTAAGCACCTCAAAACAAACCCCTATTCTGGTTAAAATGACTAAAATAGACTAACGACTGGACAGAACTCTTCAAATGAAAATGAACAAACGAGCATGACATCACATGAGCCGCGCTGCATGTCTGCGCAGCTCCCCCCTCTCCAGGAGGGGGGGAAAGGGGAGCCCCAGACCCACCCTTCAGTGCTCGGCTGATGTGATTGAGGCTCGGTCGGGTAACTCCAGCTCCAGATTCTCTGTGTTGTGCTGTGCCTTGTGTCCAGTACTGCTCTTACAGTGGCACGCAAGCTAGAAGTATTATTCACAGGTACTCGGGCTGCATGTGGTTAGGGTTCCTTTCCCTGAGTGCCCTGTATGTACCTCCCTTGGGGCTTGGGGTTATCTTCCACAAGTCACCTTAGGGTCTACCTCTGTTGATCTTTTGCTGCTCGGTGATTGACCGCCCGGAGTGTGTTGGGGCTTTCCTCCCTTGTTTACCTTGAGGTAAGTGGTAGTTTTTTGCACTGGTAAGGGCGAGTGATACTGCGTAGTTAGTTTTCACCTATAACAGTGTCCAGCTCTGTTCCTCTTATTTAGGTATTCCTATTTAGGAAAAGGTTATTCTTTTCATTTTTGTTTCTGCCTGGGGGTGGGGGTCTGCCTTTGTGTCTCTTGCCCCCAGTTTTGTTAGGGTCTTGACCCCCGGTGTTCAGTGGTACCCCCCTGCTTGGCCCCCGTGAGTGGACATGTCCCGGGGGTTCAGTTTTAGAAGTTTGTTTGGTAGACTTGGGTGTCGGTTAGCAGTACCCTGCCTGAGCTTACCCTTAGTGATACCAGTCTAGGGGCCCTGTGAAACCCTGCTGAAGTACACCGGGTCCGATGGATGCGACCCCTGGGTCCCCTCTCGCTTTGTGCAAGTTTGAGGGTTGTCCCCTTGTCTCAGGGCGACACTCATTGTTTTTGCCTCCGTCATGCTGTCTATTGGGTTGGTGACACATTCAACCCGGAGTCCTGCGAGCATTGTTGCTTGTTTGTAACTCGGTTCACCCAATCTCTGATGACATTATTTGGGTGCAGGCGGCTCAGGCATTGCATGCTAGGTATAGGTTGCTGCAACATGCTAGGTTGGTTTCTTCCCTGAATGCCCCGAGGCTGCCCCGCTTTGCTTATAGGGACCCGGACTTGGGGGTGTTGGTTGCTTCACCCTTGATTCAGTCCGCAGCCCCTCGTTCTTTCCCTGTTGTGGGCCAGGGCTCAGGGTTCTGCTCATCGGGGTTGACCACAGGTGCCAGGTTCGGAACCGTCTGCGTCTAGTCGGCACGGTGATCACTCTGTACACAGATCGGGTTCTCGTAAGGGCCGTCGGTCCTTTCGCGGTTCGCCCCTATTGAAGGAGGGATGTGGGGGGAGGCTTGCTCTGTTTGCTCACGCCTGGTCTCACGATTTGTGGGCTTTCGGTATTGATGTTACTTCTGCGCTGTTTCGCAAGCTGTCTCGGGTGTTTTTCACCTCCGGCTTGCTCATGCGCCTCCTGAGCTGTCCTGATCTTTGGACAGAGTGCCCTCTTATCTGTCTTCTCCTCGGTTTGTTATGACCCCTTCGGTTCAGGATTATTTTTTTAAGGCTCTTTTTCTTGGGCATTGACCTTTGTAGGTTGGGTTGGGGAGCTTCGTGCTCTCCTCTGGCGCAGGGGTTTCTGCTCTTTTTGGTTGAGGTGATAGGTTTGTTCATTTGCAGCCATCTCCTTCTTTTCTGGCGAAGAATGAGTCTGCTGCTTTCTGGAGGGGTCCTTGAGTTGTTGATACTTGGTTGGTCAGTCCGGAGGATGCATCATGTGTTGTGTCCGGTTACGGCTCTCTGCCATTATTTGCGCGCCTTGGCCTCTGTGACCAGGAACGCGCTTTGGGTTGATCCGGTTTCCCTTCTTCCCTGTTCTAGGGTTCGGGTCTCTCAGGTCATCCGCAGGGTTATTTGGTCTAGTCAGCCGGCGGTCTATCCCTATGCCCATGATATTCGTAAGTTTGCTGCGTTGGCTGCCGTCTTCGGTAACTTGTCCTGGGATGACATTCGGGCATGGGGTTTTTGGCGGTCGAACAGGGTCCTGGCTACACGCTACCTCGTAAATGTTCCCTTGGCCTAGTCAGGCCTGTGTCGCTTTGAGTTGGCAGTTGCAGCCTGTTGTCTTGACTTCGAGTTGAGGTGCGATCACCAACCGTCTCCCGGGTAAGTCCCTCTAGTTTTTGTCTTTGGTGATGTAGCTCCGGGGAACCGAAAGGGATGCCCCCAGAAAACCAGCATTGAATGTAATGAAATGTCATTTCCTGGGGGAGATCTGGAGGCTCCCCGGCTCCAGATCTCCAGATCTCCCCCAGAAAATGGCATTTCATTACATTCAATGCTGGTTTTCTGGGGGCATCCCTTTCGGCTCCCCGGCAACCCCCCCCCCCTTACCCCGGTCGGAGGTTTTTCGCGTGTTTTGACATCCAGCCCCGAACTGAAGGTTGGATCGCTGGCACAGTGGGCCTGGGGCTCCCCCTTCCCCCTCCTGGGGAGGGGGGAGCTGCGCAGTCATGCAGCGCTGTTTGTGTGACGTCATGCTCATTTTCCTTTGGGGAGTTCTGTCTACTCGTTAGTCTATTTCAGTTGTTTTAACCAGAATAGGGGTTTGTTTTGAGGCGCTTACCTTTCTGGGTGCCTGATCCTGTCGGTGGTAGACATAAAATGCTCCAAATCCCATGGGTTTTTAATAGGCATGCTCCTCATACCTCTCTGAGGGGGCCAGGTTCTGGTTCGTGGTCCCTAGTAGGCCAAGAACTCCATTCACTCTGATGCCAAAGCCTAACGTTATACATAGCCTGGATATATATCAGCCTGGATAGCTCCGGGGAGCCTCCGGGTATCACCCAGAAAAAGGCGTTTCATTACATTCAACGCTGTTTTTTTTTTTTTTTTTTTTACATAATAATGTTTTCTGTGGGGAGCCCCCTACGGCTCCCTGGAGCTTATCGGGCTAATGTATGTTATATTAGACCGGGACATTAGCTAAGGAGTTCAGACCTACCAGGGACCAGCGCCAGAACCTGGCTCCCTTCAGAGAGGTTTCAGAGAGCAATGGCCCTGGAAAAACCGCTTATGGTTGGAGTTTTCCTTATCTGCCATCGACCTGGGGTTAGGCATCCAGAAAGGTAGGCATAACAAAACAAACCCCACATGGTAAAAAACTAAAACAGAAAACCGAACAGTGAGGTAGAAACTCCCTACAATCCCAAGGAAACAAGCAAACATCACACTTTATTGCCGCGCCGATCATCTGCGCAACCCTCCTCGCCCCGAGAGGGGAAGGGGGGAGCCCCGGACCTCACACGCCGGCTGCCTAGCATCAGTTCGTAAGCTAATGTCAACCAGGACAGACGCTTCTCTGGCCTCAGTTTCCTAACAGAAGGCATGGCAAGATGTGCAGGATAGCCCCACTGAAAGCAGAGGTGCAATAGGTACACTGAGAGAGAACTCCATTAACCTCAAAGGCCCAAGACTTTTCAACACTCTTTCCCTACACATACAGGGCATAACTGGGTGACCTCACAATATTCAAAAGAGAACTCAACAAGCACTTTCAAAGAATACCTGACAATCTGGGCAGTGACTCATACATCACACGGGAGTCTGTGGCTGAGTGGTCAACACTCAGGATTCGTAGTCCTAGGGACCAGGGATCAATCCTCAGGCAATGGCGGAAACAAATGGCCAGTGTGTCTTTTACCCTGATGTACCTCTTTATCTAGCAGTAAATACGTACCTGGGAGTTAGACAACTGTTGCGGGCTGCTTCCTGGGGGGTGGAGGGGAAATTGATTCATTGACAGTTGAGACGCAGGCCGAAAGAGCCAGAGCACCCCAGCAAGCACAACTAGGTGAATACATCAGGTTGCGAACAGTCACATCGAACAGCCTAGTTGATCAGACCAACAACCAGGAGGCTTGATCAGAGATAGGGCTAGAGACATTGATCGCCGGGATCATCTGTTTTTAAATTTCTTCTGTAGAAGTCCTTGAAAAACTACAGGATTATATTAATAAAGTTTTTGATTGGGCACTCGAAAATGATGTTTAGCCCTTAAATGGCGCATGGCTATATACCATTTGACACCCACAGGCGCATACAAAAAAAAAAAAAAAAAAAAATTCTTCCTAACCTGTTAATTTGTGTTCACTGATGAAGGGAAAAATAATAAAAAAATCCTAAGTGGCATATATTGCCCGCTATAGGGCGGGGAAGTCTGGCAAAAAAACAGGCGCTGACTCTGCGTGCATCCCAGGCGGTCTGTTGCTTTCCAGCTGTCAGGCCGGAGTTGCCACAAAGAGATAATTGCCTAATTATTTTAATGTGATTGATTTTTCGTAGTTTTTTTTTTGCTGTAATATTATTCAATAGTGTGTAGTGTAATATATTTATATAATAAAATGAGTGAATCATTGCTGTACTCAAAAATATGGTGTGCATATTGTTGATTCAATTATGTTCATCAAACAGTGAACAAATACTTTGTCGGTTATTACACTATATACACAGGTTATATATAAGTATCTGCATGTTTTGTTCACCATAACGAACCACTAAGTTGCTATTACGAGTCAAAAAGTAACGAGGAGTGACCGCCGTGTACCAGCCAGCCACTCACGCCCTCCCTCAACACCTCACTCGCCCACATTCTCCTCCCACCATACTGTTTTTGCTTTTATTCACTACATACAGATGTTATATATAAGTATCTACATTCGTGTTCACCATAACGAACCACTAAGTTGGCATGCTGAATTGGCAGTGGCAGCCCGCCACTGGCTGCTACTTCCTCCCTCCCTCAAGTCACCTGACTCACCCACATTCTCCTCCCACAATACTGTTTTTACTTTTATTCACTATATACAGACGATATATATAAGTATCTACATTCGTGTTCACTATAACGAATCACTAAGTTGGTATGCTGAGTGGCAGTGGTAGTGGCAGCCAGTGGCAGCCTGCCACTGGCTGCCACTCCCTCCCTCACCTCACCTGACTTGCCACCATTCTCTACCCACCATACTGTTCTTGCTTTTATATGCAGATGTTATATATAAATATTTACATGTTTTGTTCACCATAACTGTACATCTAAGCTTGTATGGTGAGTAAAGGCACAAAGACGTAGGACCTCACACAGTCAGCTGGCTGCCACCCTCAAGGCCAGACGCACTAATATTTCTCCTCCAACAATACTATTTGTGGTGTTATTACGCTATATACACACATTATATATAAATATCTACCTGTTTTATTCACCATACTTGTACAAGTAAACTGGTATGGTGCCCAAAGACCATCGTGGTCACCAGTAAACATGATAAATCGTGCAGACGACGCCACCGCCCTCACCAAAATGGCGGCTCCCAACCTACTCCTCTTGCTGTTTATACCCTCTATACACACGTTATATATAAGTATCTACATTTGTGTTAACCATAGCGAACCACTAAGCTGGTATGGTGAGTGCAGTCAATAAAAGGTGGCAACACACAGTCAAAAGACAACGCCACTACCCTCCCTCCCTCCCACAGCATTACTCCTCCCTCCATGGAGCACAGCACTAAATATCACCACAATCCTGCTATTATCAGAACCCTGGTCAGTTTTATCACAGTCAGGGGTCTTCTGTAATAATATCATCGCTGCATAATAGCATGAACAAGTATATTATAGCATTTTTAGGCGATGCTGTGGTCACTAGCTGAGTGCATCAGGCTTGGTAGCTCACGCAATACTGAGGCCCCTAACACCCGGGAATTTGGCCACGATTTTTTTTTTTAACACTTTCGCGGGATCAGGACTCCTCCCAGAGTCCTGTTTTCGCCAACCGCTCCCGCATGGTGGACATAAATTTATGTCCTCTTTTAAAATATTTATATAAAATTCAATTTTTATCCGATTTACTTTGGGTTTGTTTCAAACTGCGCACCATGAGGCTCTCTTTCTCACCACTAGGCTGCATGGTACAATAAGTTCATGAAAGGTGTGGACCACTTCGATCAAATGGTATTATGTCTCAAACGGGTTGCAGGTGGGTGACTTTAGCCGTTTATACTGGTAATGCTTCCCCCATATCATGTATTATATGCATATGTCTGTTTAGGGAATTTTATTCTGATCAATGTACAACCAAAAATAACTGTGTGCAACAAGTATAAACTTGACAAACATAACAAAAGTAAAAACATTTCGTGTGTGTTTGACGCTCACTGATATGTTCCAGCGTTGTTTTATATTTGGCGCTATTCTATCTTACGCTTTGTTGATCTTTTTTACCTACGGGCTCATAGAACATTCTATTGCGAACACATTGACACAAAAATGAATGACGTACATAGAATAATAATGTCATGAGAATGAAATAAGTATAAACTTTCAAAGCGCCGTGCGTCGTCCCGTCACCGATACCGGGTAACAATTTCACCACTTCCCACACTCTTGCGGGCGGGCCGCAATCATTATTCTACGCTTATATTCATATCACCGTGTTGGGAATTTCATTGCGAGTCCATTGATACCAAAATTAACGCTGTAGGACAAGTGTGGAGGTGATAACAATCCCAAGAGTAAAAACATTTTGTTGCTGTTGGGCGCTCACGGCGAGTCATCTTCGTAGTTATTTATTTGGTGCTGGTATCCCTATACGTTTCGTGACTTTTTTTTACTGATGTTCTTCTAGAGAATTTTATTGCGAACACGTTGGTACCAAAATGAAATACGTAGCTCAAGAACTAAGGTAAGGAGAGTAAAAAGAGTATACACATTTTTGTTTTTACGCTTACGCAGCAAAAACGCCGCGCGCACATACCGCTTTTTTTTTTACCATCGAAGGGGGCCGGAAAGTGTTAAAATGGCGTCTGTTTACAAGAGCCCTGATGAAGGTGTGGTGAACCCTGTGTATCCGCAGGCCGTTTAAATCTTGTGCATCGCATCATATGATGCGATGCGCAATTTACTGCAAGTCGATCAAAGCATCATATGATGCAATGCGCAATTTAAGGGTTAACAGTGACAAATTTCAAGTACATAGGTACTGTAAAAATGAGGACCTTAAACATAATACAGGGTACAAGACACAATCAAATCTACCTGTAGTAGTAAAGCAACATGTAATGGATCTTGGAGTAATGATGTCTGATGACATAACATTTAGGGAGCATAACCAAGGAAATATAACATCGGAAAAAAAAAAGATTGGATGGATTATGAGTACCTTCTCAATCCAGGGATCCCATTACAGTGCTAATTCTATTCAGATCACTTGTGCTGTCCTGCCTTGAGTACTGCTTGATGCTAATTTCCCTCTTCAGAGCAGGAGACATTGCTGAACTAGAGGGAATACAGAGAATATATTGTATGCAGCACGCATAGACACGGTAAAGCACCTAGACTAATGGGAATTCAAAGCTCTCAAAATGATTCTCTAGAAAGGAGACATATAAGGTAGCAAGTAATATATACAGAGGGACCTCGGTACTCAAACGGCTCCCAACTCAAACATTTCGGCAGTCGAAGGCTGTGTTCATGTTAGATACTCATCCGTTTGCTAGGCTCTCACACCTAAATATGTGTCCCTGATACATCGACTTCGCCACATCTGACATTCAGTGCACAGCACCGCTAGACTTCTCTAAAATTTCTTTTATATTTTTTTATATTCTTAGTGCAAATAAGTCACCATGAAACCTAAGAAAGTTAGTAAAAGTTAGTGATAATAGCCACCCAAAAAGAATTTTTTTTAGAACCATAATTGAGATGAAAAAAGGACTTAACAAAATATGAAAGTGATGCCCGTGCGTCTGCTCTTGCTACAATGTTTGGTATACCTAAGTCTAGTTCTCTAATAAAAGAAATGTGTGCAAAGTGGGAAGAAGTGCAAAGTTTTCTTGAAAAATATCACCCTGACAAAGCTGTGATAATGATAGGTGACTCTCTACCAAAGAATAACATCTCTCTTCCTCTGCTTCACCACCTGCCACATATGCCATTAACTCTTAAGTGTAGGTAAAGTGTATACTGTACTGTATTTGCATTTATTGCATTAATATATTTATTTTTGTGGTCTGAAATGGATTAATCCAATTTACATTATTTCTTATGGGAAAAAATTGTTCAGTACTTGAACAGATTGGCACATGACCTGCCTTTAGGAACCAATTAAGTGTGAGTACTGAGGTTTCCCTGTACATGGAAAATACTGAAGGATCATGTCCATACTTACTCAGTAAAATAGTAATGTACAGGAGTGAACGATACGGAAGGAAATGCAGAATAGAGCCAACGAAGATTAGAGGTGCCATAGGCACAATCGGAGTACACTGCCTGAACATCAGAAGTCCACAGATGTTCAGTATCCTTCCAGCAATTATAAGAAATATTGCCAGAGCAAAATTGGAAGTCTGCAAGGAAAAGCTGGATAGTTTTCTGCAAGAAGTACCAGACCAAAGGGGCTGATGTGGATACTGTATGGGGGCCTGCGGGTCACTTCAAGCAACAGCCTGTCCGAACAAGCTCTCACAAGTCAAGCCTAGACCTGGGCTGGGCTTGGGAAGTAGAAGAACTCCCAGAATCCTATCCAGGTACAATCCAAGTACAGTACTCCAGAGAAGACAGCTCTGGCAATGCAAGGGCAGCACTAAGGAGCACACAGGGAAGGTAACCTTGAGCACATGCAGCTCCAAGCACTATATGAGCCAGGTTCATGCTACATATACTAAACTACAGTATACAGTGGTACCTTCGATTTCGTATTTGATCCATTCCCAGAGATGGTTCAACTACTGAAAATTAAAAAAACAAAACAAATTTTCCCATAAGAAATAATGTAAATTGGATTAATCCATTCACACATCCTAAAATATTAACTTAAAAATACATTTTATACATACTACTACTAATATTTTGTACTACAGTATATACAAGTACAGTATATCTTACCCATATTGAGGACTCTTGTTGGTGTATGGAAGACGGTGAGGAAGGGGGGGAGGGGGAGAGGTGTTAGTGTTTGGAAGGGGAGTCCCCTTCTATTATAACATCAAGCAGTGATGACATTTCTGGGGTATTCTTTCTCCTAGATTTATCAGGCATACCACTAGGATCTGGTTGTGGCTCATTGCTTGCTCATCTTACCAAAAATCTGTCTATAGATATTTGTTTTCCCCATGCCTCACAACACTATGAATACCAATTTTTTTCTAAATTTCTCAAACCATCCCCTGCTCGTCTTAAATGCGTTCATATCTGCATCACTTGTTCAAGGGTTTTCTTTGCAAGATCTTCATGGAATAGCCTTGCATTTTTACAAATGATGGCTTCTGAAATGCTTTCAGAGACTCATGGCATGATATGTAATAAGAACTTTTATGTTCAGAAACCAAAAAAATCACAAAAACAATGAAATTCTTCACAAAGAATTGTAGCCCGGTCGTCATTAGGCGGGAGACACTGATAAGCTGAAGCGCGCCACGCGGTTGGTCAGCGCATATGTGTATCAACAAACTCGAGAAGCGAGGCAAACCTCGAACACCGAGTCAAATTTTATGAAGAAATTGAGCTCAAAAAATGAAAAATTCGTAAAGAGGGGCATTCGAAAACTGAGGTTCCACTGTAAAAGAAAAGCCACCAAAGGTAAAAACCCAAAATCTCCTAGCTAAACAAGAGAGGTCGCACAGAAGGAAGGCAAACCCTGAAACCACTACAGTCAAGTGACAACATAATTAGCATAAGAAATGACAGCTCAGACCCCTGAAAAGGGTGAGCCCCTTCCCCCCTTCCTCCCAGACGAACAGGAGAAGGTGGGGCAAACAAACACACACTAGTTTTGAGAGATTTTATCGTTTATTTACATGGGGGTTTATTTACATTAGACAGGTTGCAAGGCTTTGGTCTATATTGAACTCATCAGTGGTTTGTTCTGACTTGCTAACTTTCTGAATATTATTCCTGGTGAGATGCCAAAATGTCACCATGCTTGTGGCTCTGTGAAGGGAGCCAGGTTCTGGCACTGGTCCCTGGTAGGACTAAAAACTCCATCGATGCGACCTGGTAGATGGGAACCATCTCGGTGTATATCTTAAGGGAACTACAAGAGGCTCCCCAAAGCATTATCAAAAAGATTACAGCTTATAACATGTACAGTGAAAATAACAATGTTCTTTCACCAAATAAATAAATATATATATACAGTATATATATATATATATATATATATATATATATATATATATATATATATATATATATATATATATATTTATATATATTTATGTATATATATATTTGTATGTTGTACCTAGTAGCCAGAACACAGTTCTTGGCCTACTATGCAAGGCCCGATTTGCCTAATAAGCCAAGTTTTCATGAATTAATTGTTTTTCGACTACCTAACCTCCCTAACCTAACCTAACCTAGCTTTTTCGGCTACCTAACCTAACCTAACCCATAAAGATAGGTTAGGTTAGGTTAGGTAGGGTTGGTTAGGCTCGGTCATATATCTACGTTAATTTTAACTCCAATAAAAAAAAATTGACCTCATACATAATGAAATGGGTAGCTTTATCATTTCATAAGAAAAAAATTTGAGAAAATATATTAATTCAGGAAAACTTGGCTTATTAGGCAAATCGGGCCTTGCATAGTAGGCCAAGAACTGCGTTCTGGCTACTAGGTACAACATACACATATATATATACATATATATATATATATATATATATATATATATATATATATAATATATATATATATATATATATGTCGTACCTAATAGCCAGAACGCACTTCTCAGCCTACTATTCAAGGCCCGATTTGCCTAATAAGCCAAGTTTTCATGAATTAATGTTTTTTCGTCTACCTAACCTACCTAACCTAACCTAACCTAGCTTTTTTTGGCTACCTAACCTAACCTTACCTATAAATATAGGTTAGGTTAGGTTAGGTAGGGTTGGTTAGGTTCGGTCATATATCTACGTTAATTTTAACTCCAATAAAAAAAATTGACCTCATACATAGAGAAAAGGGTTGCTTTATCATTTCATAAGAAAAAAATTATAGTAAATATATTAATTCAGGAAAACTTGGCTTATTAGGCAAATCGGGCCTTGAATAGTAGGCTGAGAAGTGAGTTCTGGCTACTAGGTACGACATATATATATATATATATATATATATATATATATATATATATATATATATATATATATATATATATATATATATATATATATATATATATATATATATATATATATATATATATATATATATATATATATATATATATATATATATATATATATATATATATATATATATATATATATATTATATATATATATATATATATATATATATATATATATATATATATATATATATATATATAATACACATATACAATAATAATAATAAGAGTTTTGTAAAATTTAGCAGTTAGTGTACATTTACTTTTCCATTGGCTGTGTGAGTGTCAAATTAATGAAGAGATGTAACACTAACTAGATGTGTTGCTTTATGATAGGAGTCCCCTGAGCCAGCGACGACACATGAAGACAGCCAAAGCTTTGAGCAGACCATATCAAGGTTTGAGCTTCAGTTCTCTGGCATGATCTACACACTAATGGAGAGAATCTCAGAAATGGGACGGGACAATTACAATGATGCATTGGTTAATGTAATATATAGGTAAGTAAATTAACCATATCTCAGTCCAATATATCATAGTTATTCTTATCAGTTTTGAATGTAATGGAGTTGAGGTTCTCCAGTTTGATATACAGTATAGTGAAAATTTCAAATTGAGCAGCAAGAATAAATTTTACTAGTACTATTTAAATGTGGTTTTTGAGAAATTTAATACCAAAGTTCATGAGATTTAATAATTCAGTACTAGAAAGTAGAAAGCTTATTAAGGTAACAAAAAGTGCTCATTGTGTTTGGTATGTAGAGAGTAAATTAGGATTTGTTACTGATATTAATATTTATGTACTGTATAATGGAGGGGTACTCATTTATGAAGAAAGACAATGTCGGGTAACATGTGAGAGCAACATAAATATGTATAGATGTGGAGAATTGCCTGCTTCAACTACTGTGATGCAACGAGTTTATTGTGACATCTCCCCTGTGTGCATGAAATCAAGTGTTCCAAAAAATAATTTTTTCTTTGTAAAATGATAAATTCCCTTCCCTGAACATATCTATGTAAAAATAAATACCAAATTCCACTTACTTTGGCTGTGGGGATGTGGACAAGGTGCACTTTAACATCATCAGGGGCTGGTCGCCCGTGCGTGAAGCTCCCAGACATGGTCACGCGGGCCATTCAAGCTCTGCGAGTTGCCACAAATATATTTTCAATTATTTGTTTTATGTATTTCCAATGCGGTTTTATTTGCTTTTTTATCGTATATGATGCATATTTGTGTCCTTCACAATATGTATACAGTAGAACATTCATAATGTTCCATGGAACTGTGATACATGTGCCAGTAATGTGTCAACAATAAATGTTTTTTGTTGCAATATTATTTGATAAAATTTCACTAAAATTACAATATGTACAGTTTCACACACTACACAGTAACACGCTGTATTACACACACTATACACACTTTATACCAAAACAGAGATGCATAACTAGGAAACAGGATTGGTTCAATAGAAATTGCGAGAGGGCTAGAGACCAAAAGACACAAAAATGGAATCAATACAGGAAGAGGCCGAACCCCCAAACATACCAGCGATACAAAGATGCGAGAAACAACTACACGGCAGTGAGGAGAGAGGCAGAAAGAAATTTTGAAAAAGGGATTGCGGACAAATGTAAAACAGAACCAGGTCTATTCTATAAATTCATAAACAACAAATTGCAGGTAAAGGATAATATTCAGAGGTTGAAAATGGGAAATAGATTCACGGAAGATGAAAAGGAAATGTGTGAAACACTAAACGAAAAGTTCCAAAGTGTGTTTGTACAAAATGAAATGTTTAGGGAACCAGATACAATAAGAATTCCAGAGAACAACATAGAGCACATAGAGGTGTCTAGAGACGAAGTGGAAAAAATGCTCAAGGAGCTCGGTAAGAACAAAGCAGCTGGCCCAGATGGCGTTTCACCATGGGTTCTGAGAGAATGTGCATCTGAGCTCAGCATTCCACTTCACCTGATCTTTCAGGCATCCCTGTGTACAGGAATCGTAGCAGACGGGTGGAAACAGGCTAACATAGTTCCAATCTACAAAAGTGGCAGCAGGGAAGACCCCCTCAATTATAGACCTGTATCATTGACAAGTGTAATTGTGAAAGTATTGGAAAAACTAATCAAAACTAAATGGGTAGAACACCTAGAGAGAAGTGATATAATATCAGACAGACAGTATGGTTTTCGATCTGGAAGATCCTGTGTATCGAATTTACTCAGTTTCTATGATCGAGCCACAGAGATATTACAGGAAAGAGATGGTTGGGTTGACTGCATCTATCTGGACCTAAAAAAGGCTTTCGACAGAGTTCCACATAAGAGGTTGTTCTGGAAACTGGAAAATATTGGAGGGGTGACAGGTAAGCTTCTATCATGGATGAAAAATTTTCTGACTGATAGAAAAATGAGGGCAGTAATCAGAGGCAATGTATCGGAATGGAGAAATGTCACAAGTGGAGTACCACAGGGTTCAGTTCTTGCACCAGTGATGTTTATTGTGTACATAAATGATCTACCAGTTGGTATACAGAATTATATGAACATGTTTGCTGATGATGCTAAGATAATAGGAAGGATAAGAAATTTAGATGATTGTCATGCCCTTCAAGAAGACCTGGACAAAATAAGTATATGGAGCACCACTTGGCAAATGGAATTTAATGTTAATAAATGTCATGTTATGGAATGTGGAATAGGAGAACATAGACCCCACACAACCTATATATTATGTGAGAAATCTTTAAAGAATTCTGATAAAGAAAGAGATCTAGGGGTGGTTCTAGATAGAAAACTATCACCTGAGGACCACATAAAGAATATTGTGCAAGGAGCCTATGCTATGCTTTCTAACTTCAGAATTGCATTTAAATACATGGATGGCGATATACTAAAGAAATTGTTCATGACTTTTGTTAGGCCAAAGCTAGAATATGCAGCTGTTGTGTGGTGCCCATATCTTAAGAAGCACATCAACAAACTGGAAAAGGTGCAAAGACATGCTACTAAGTGGCTCCCAGAACTGAAGGGTAAGAGCTACGAGGAGAGGTTAGAAGCATTATACATGCCAAAACTAGAAGACAGAAGAAAAAGAGGTGATATGATCACTACATACAAAATAGTAACAGGAATTGATAAAATCGACAGGGAAGATTTCCTGAGACCTGGCACTTCAAGAACAAGAGGTCATAGATTTAAACTAGCTAAACACAGATGCCAAAGAAATATAAGAAAATTCACCTTCGCAAATAGAGTGGTAGACGGTTGGAACAAGTTAAGAGAGAAGGTGGTGGAGGCCAAGACCGTCAGTAGTTTCAAAGCGTTATATGACAAAGAGTGCTGGGAAGACAGGACACCACGAGCGTAGCTCTCATCCTGTAACTACACTTAGGTAATTACTCAGTACTTCGGAAGTGAGTAATAATCAACAAAGTATTCCATGGTACACAGCGCGACCTCGCTCTCGTTGCACCAGGTACAGATAGACTTTCATTACTGTTTCTTCGCTCTGTGTGCTTGCAAATAACGCACTCCCGTACTCCCTTGGCTTTAGTACTTGTAGGTAGTATGTAGCCAAGCTTGTAAAGCATAAGGTAGTATTGAAAAGATTATAGGAAAAGATAAATTTGTAAGGTAGTCTTGAAAAGATCACTTTGTAAGGTCCCACACTGGAAGAGATTCAGCCAACCTCGAAGAGTGTCAGTCAATATGGAAGAGATTCAGCTATTCTTGAAAATATTTATGGAAAACACCATCATCGAAGCCACTAACACTGTTCATCAATGCTACTTGTATCAGATGCATCATCACTGAATGCAGAAAACGATTCATCTATGTATCATGTATATAAATTGGAGATGGCATAGGTGGGCAAGGGTGGAGCTCAGAGCTACAACTGGATACGCTCGCTGTATCCATAACTCAGGTGCTGTATCACTTGCATCCGACCTTTGTGTTAGGTCCTTATTGCGCCTAGCTTCACCAATATCATGACCCTTATGTTCTTCAAACAATAAGGTCTGAATTTCACCAACAGAGCACGATCTTTCAACACTTGTGTCGGACAGATGTTTGAGAGCCAGAGGCGCATGTGCCACCCATGGTTGCTCACAGTACTAACCCAGTCAGCAGCCCTAGGGCATTCTGGGAATTTTTTCCAAGATGGCTGCCTCTCACTGGAGGTCCTAAGAGTCCACTTCGTACACAACCTACCGCTCACACATTTTGAATGGGTACGAAAAAATCAAAAAGTGTTTTCTCGGTTGGCGCAGTTTCCCACCGACTGAGTTTTCTTGTTTGGCGCAGTCCAGTGGTTAAAGAAGAATTACAGGCAGAATTGCATGCCTGACAGTTTCCTGCTTTACATAAAGAGTTTCATTACTTTACATTACTATTCTACAAATGAGGTGGTAGAGGTACAGGGAGTAAAAATTGAGAAAATAAACTTTGTTATTATTCTAATACAGTGGAACCTCGATTAACGAGCGGCTCTATTAACGAGTTTTTCCAGTAACGAGCAAGCCACTCGCAGTAAATTTGTCTCTATTGACGAGCTCGCCTCTATTAACGAGCAAAACCACGTGGTGCTTCCTAGCGTCTCGCTGGTTCTCGCAAATTCTCGAACGCCTCCGACGCCAGTGTTGTTGTATCGCACACGACAAGCATCCCTCTGGATTTATTTGCGCTTCTCTTTGGGTTTTTAGTGGTTTTGCGACTACAATTTGTAACACACGATGTCTCCAAAGAAGCTGCTTGCTAAAGATAGTGTTGTCAAGAGGAAGAAAGATAAAATTACTGTGGATTTGAAGAAGGAAATTATAGCAAATCATGAGTGTGGTGTCTGTGTGACTGATCTCACAAGGGAGTATGGCAGGTCCTCATCAACAATTTACACCATTAGTAAGGGAATGAGGAGGTAAGGGAGGATACTGTCTCATCCACTGAGATCAGGGAAGTGTTGGGAATGTTTGAAAAGGTGAACGCATTCTTGGAAAAGCTGCTCTGATAAAGCAGTGACAACCCGGTGTGTGAAAATGTTTAATTAATTTATCACTTTGTGATAACACTTTCTGAAAGTGTTATCACTTTCGCAGGTATATGTCGCTTGAACGTGACACACTTTTTTCTCTTGAATGCACCCAAACACCGTGCTCAAGCGTCATTTGAGCAAATATTTCTATAAAATCCAATTCTTATCCGATCCACTTGGGGATTGTATACAGGTTTGCCGTGAAATTTCCGTTTTCTCTAATAGCCACATAGCCTATTTGGGAGAACAGCATTTTATTGTATCTTCATGGTAAGACCATTATATTGTTACCAAGATGAGTGTAATCAACGTAGTTTTTTATTTGGTGCTGGTCTAACGCATTCTTGTGTGACATTTGAAATGAAATTTGGGTGAAATTCCCAAGAAGAGAGAGTCCGCTTGACTCAGAGGTGGATTCTCCTTCCACACCATAACTCCTCTCCTCCTTTCCACCTCTCCATCGTCTCCCTCAAGCCAGCAACTACTCTTCATAAGGTAAAGTAAACATTAAAACACTACAACAAAACATTTATAATTACATGTGCAGTATTATATTTACATAAAAAAATGTCATACAAGTATGGATGTTTTTGGGAGTGGAACGGATTAAATTTATTTCCTTTATTTTAAATGGGGAAATTTGTTTCTTAAGACGAGTTTTCCAGGTAACGAGCTCGGTGCCAGAAAGGATTAAACTCGTTGATAGAGGTTCCACTGTATACATACCGCCATAATATACATAATATACATATCTAATATACCATACAGATAAACAAAATAGAGAATAACCTTGATAATTTGACAAATCCAATACCTGATATTTTCCTTGGTGACTTAAACCTGCCTAGTTTAAGTGGGAGAATAGCAAAGAATAATATTATACTGTACCAGGAAATCTATCTGGACATAACCAACCACAGGTAGAGAACCACTTAGATTCTGTGACACATTTTCACTCAACCAACAGATATCAGAGCCAACTAGGAACGAAAATGTTCTAGATCTGGTTTTCACAAACAATGAAGACATAATCGGGGACATTACGATCTCAGATACCACATACAGTGGCACCTCGACTTACGATTGCCCCTATTTACGATAATTTCGAGTTACGATGTAAATTTCATCGAAAAATGCGACTCAACATCCGATGGTGTTGTCGACTTACGATATTTCTTGGTACACGTTCAGGTCGACTGAGCGTGTGGTTCCCGGTCACGCGGCCGACCTGCCTCAGTTTACTACAGCTGCCCGCTTAGTGACGATCGCGCCTATAAGAAATTTCGCTTTTGTGGTGATTTTTTGCATTTTGAACATGAAAGTAATTATTATATATCACGCCATGAGTCCCAGGAAAGTCAGTGGTAAGGCTCAACATATGAGATCCCATGTAAGGATGACCATAGAGCAGAAACAACAGATCATTCGTAAATATGAAGAGGGTGTGTGGGTTGTTGGACTGGCTAGGCAGTACAACAAATCTCAGTCAACGATATCCCCCATACTGGCTAAGAAAAAGGACATTATGGGTGCTAAAGTGATGCATCATTACAGACAAATATTAAAACGAAGGGAAAACAAATGTCTCTTGACAAATTTGTAGTGAGACAAACAAGCACTGAGCCACAACCAGGTCCTAGTGGTATTCAGGCAAAATGTAGGAGAGAGAGAACATCACTGCCTGATGTGATAATGGAAGGGGACTCCCCTTCCGAACAGTAACAACTCTCCTCCTCCCCACTCATCACTATCTTCCATATGCCATCAAGAGCCCTCCATAAAGGTGAGATAAACTTAGGTACTGTATTGTAGTTAGAAAAAACATTGTATTCAGTATAAAATGTATTTGTATGTTAATATTTTGGAGGGTGGGGAACGGATTAATTCAAATCCCCTTATTTCTTATGGGAAAAATCGCTTCGACTTAAGATATTTTGACTTACGATCCGTCTCTGAGAAGAGATTAGCATCGTAAGTCGAGGCCCCATTGTACTCAGTTCACAAGCTCATTGAAGTGCAAACTACCACCAATGCTCCGAATAGACCTAAAACAATGATCAAGCGAGAGGGGTTATTCAGTAAATTTAATTTTAATAATAAAAGGATAGACTGGGAGAAAATAAACAGGGAGCTTATTAACATTCAATAGGACACTGTTCTAAGTAATACAAATCCTACACAAGGAATAGAAAACTGACTTCTAAAGCATATACAGTCTGACTGAATGCAGACGACACTACAAAAGAAGGAAAGAAATAACAGAAATGCTTAACACTTATGCTCGGTAAGAACTCAGCATTGAATCCTCCGTTAAATAGAGGAAAGTTCGGTAAGGACTCAGCATTGAGTCCGGGGTTCGGCAACGTAGCGATGTTTTCGAGAAGGTCTTGCCGTGGTTTTTGGACATTATATGCATATACTCCTGTAGGGAATTTCATTGTGAATACATTGATACCAAAATGAAAGACCTAGGACCAGAAATGAGGTAACGAAGTTGAAAAGAGTATACCCATTTTATTGCTCTTTATTAGTGCTCACTGGAGTAACGCTCCATCACTTTCTCTGTTTGCTGTGGGTGGTACACCAGGCTTTTGGACATTATATTTGCATATACTCCTGTAGGGAATTCTATTGCGAACACAATGATATCAAAATGAAGACCTAGGACGAGAATTAAGCTGTCAAAAGTGAAGAGTGTAAACATTTTATTGCTCTTGCGCGCTCCCGGGTAACACGCTCTCACTTTCTTGCAGGGGCTTTTGGGCTTTATATGCATTTAGTCCTGTAGAGAATTATATTGCGAACACAATGATACCAAATTGAAAATCCTAGGACGAGAATTGAGGTGACAAAGTTGAAAAGAGTATACACTTTTAAGTATTACCGTGCTCTCAGTATCCACTCAATTTAACGGCCTATATGGGTCTGTACCCTGATCGTTATTTCCGGAGCTCCGTTATTTCCGTAGTTAAGTCAGGTTGGGTAATTTTTCAAGTAACATTCAGGTAGGATATATTTTATACTGTATAACTAAAATTAAATAAAGTTCATTGTGTAATTGCGTTCCAATTTAGTGCCACGCCGACGATTAAGCCAGCTGGTGGCTGCTGCATGGATGATGTGTGAACATGGTCTGATCAAGTCCAGATGGGTGGGAAGAAATTGGTTCATTCCTTTGTATTGCAAAATATTTCATGTATCAATCAGTGATTGTTAATATTTTCTCAATAAAATTTTATATAAATGAACAAATATAGGAAATACCTCAACACCTCTCTTGCCCACATTCTCCTCCCACCATACTGTTTTTGCTTTTATTCACTATATACAGACGTTATATATAAGTATCTACATTTGTGTTCACCCATAATGAACCACTAAGTTGGCATGCTGAGTGGCAGTGCCAGTGGCAGCCCGCCACTGGCTGCTACTTCCTCCCTCCCTCAAGTCACCTGACTCACCCACATTCTCCTCCCACAATACTGTTTTTGCTTTTATTCACTATATACAGACGCTATATATAAGTATCTACATTCGTGTTCACCATAACGAACCACTAAGTTGGTATGCTGAGTGGCAGTGGCAGTGGTGCTGCCACTCCCTCCCTCCCTCACCTCACCTGACTTGCCACCATTCTCCACCCACCATACTGTTTTTGCTTTTATATATAAGTATTTACATGTTTTGTTCACCATAACTGTACATCTAAGCTTGTATGGTGAGTAAAGGCACAAAGACGTAGCTACTCACACAGTCAGCTGATGGCTGCCGCCCTCAAGGCCAGACGCACTAATATTTCTCCTCCAACAATACTGTTTGTGGTGTTATTACGCTATATACACACATTATATATAAATATCTACCTGTTTTATTCACCATACTTGTACAAGTAAACTGGTATGGTGCCCAAAGACCATCGTGGTCACCAGTACACAATATGATAAATCATGCAGACGACGCCATCGCCCTCACCAAAATGGCGGCTCCCAACCTACTCCTCTTGCTGTTTATACCCTCTATACACACGTTATATATAAGTATCTACATTTGTGTCCACCATAGCGAACCACTAAGCTGGTATGGTGAGTGCAGTCAATAAAAGGTGGCCACACACAGTCAGAAGACAACCCCACTACCCTCCCCTCCCACAGCATTACTCCTCCCTCCATGGAGCACAGCGCTAAATATCACCACAATCCTGCTATTATCAGAACTCTGGTCAGTTTTATCACAGTCAGGGGTCTTCTGTAATAATATCATTGCTACATAATAGCATGAACAAGTATATTATGGCATTTTTAGGCAATGCTGTGGTCACAAGCTGAACAGCAGTGCTGTGAGCTCATGCTGCGTGCATCAGGCTTGGTAGCTCACTCAATACTGAGGCCCCTAACAACTGGGAATTTGGCCCACGATTTTTTTAAAAAATGGCATCTGTTTACAAGAGCCCTGATGAAGGTGTGGTGAACCCCGTGTATCCGCGGGCCGTTTAAATCTTGCGTAGTACTCCAAAGCATCATATGATACTATGCCCAATTTTCTGCAAGTCGGTCAAAGCATCATATGATGCGATGCGCAATATAAGGGTTAATAACAATTGTTTTAAAATATTTTATTAATAATAATTTAGAATTTTCTTCATAAAACTGAATCATTTTAAAAGAAAGTTAAGATTTAATATACCACTCTGGATGATCGAGGTCAGTGGCCTGGTCGCCATGTGAGGGACTGCTGATGCCAAAACAAACCTAATACCGACTGTCGGTAATATCGACCACCAGACCGGTATACGAGGCTCCAGATACCGATCTCCCAAACCGGTCGTTATTACTGGCAGATCGGTATAAAAGAGGTTGTTAAATTGAGTGGATACTGGAGCAAGAGAGGAGCCTTGGAGTGGCGCAGCGCTCTCTTTTTTTCTTGTCGGCAGGTGGAGGGCACTGCATTTTTTACATTATATGCATATACTCCTGTCGGTAATTCTATTGTGAACACATTGATACCAAAATGAAAGACCTAGGATTGAGGTGATCAAAGTGAAAAGAGTGTACACATTTTATTGCTCTTGCGCGCTCTCGGGTAACTCGCTCTCACTTTCTCTGTTTGCTGCAGGTGGTAAGCTGGGCTTTTGGAGTTTATATGCATTTAGTCCTGCAGAGAATTCTATTGCAAACACAATGATACCAAATTGAAAATCCTAGGACGAGAATTGAGGTGACAAAGTTAAAAAGAGTATACACTTTTCAGAATTACCGCACGCTCCCCGGGAGCACGCGGAAATGCCCAGACCCACTAGAGTGAGAGGCTTGCTCTTCCAGAGGGCGAAAGTGGTAAGCAGAAATGACTTCCCATACAAAGAAGGAATAATTTAATCAGGGAGATTGAAGAAATCGAGCAGAGACTGAAGCATTCATATCAGATTGAAGAAAAGCAACTAGAACAGAAAGCAATTCAAGAAATAAAGAAAAACCTAAAATATTTCTTCACATATGCTAAATCAAAAGCAAAACCCACTGCCAGTAATGGATCTATTCGTACAAGTGAAGGTTCATACACTGAGGATGACAAAGAAATTAGTGAAATCCTAAAAAAAAAAAAAAAAACAGTATGAGGACATGTTTAGCACTCCAATAAACAGGAAGAAAACTCCTTGTGTTTTGACTCGCCATACCAACTTAGTGGTTCTTTATGATGAACTCATATGTAAATAGGTATATACAATATGTACTCGCCTAGTTGTGTTTGCGGGGGTTGAGCTCTGTCTCTTTGGTCCCGCCTCTCAACCGTCAATCAACTGATGTACAGATTCCTGAGCCTACTGGGCTCTGTCATATCTACATTTGAAACTGTGTATGGAGTCAGCCTCCACCACATCACTTCCTAGTGCATTCCATTTACTAACTACTCTGACACTGAAAAAGTTCTTTCTAATGTCTCTGTGGCTCATTTGGGTATTCACCTTCCACCTGTGTCCCCTTGTGTGTGTGCCACCTGTGTTAAATAATCCATCCTTGTCCACCCTGTCAATTCCCCTGAGAATTTTGTATGTGGTGATCATGTCTCCCCTAGCTCTTCTGTCTTCCAGCGACGTGAGGTGCAGTTCACGTAGTCTGTCCTCATAACTCATGCCTCTTAGTTCTGGGACTAACCTTGTGGCATACCTGTGAACTTTTCCCAGCTTCGTCTTGTGCTTGACTAGGTACGGACTCCATGCTGGGGCTGCATACTCCAGGATTGGCCTTACATATGTGGTATACAAGGTTCTGAAGGATTCCTTACACAGGTTTCTGAAAGCAGTTCTGATGTTAGCCAGCCTCGCATAGGCCGCTGATGTTATTCTTTTGGTGTGGGCTTCAGGAGACGGGTTTGGCGTGATATCAACTCCCAGATCTTTCTCTCTGTCTGTTTCGTGAAGGACTTCATCTCCCATTTGGTATCCAGTGACTGGCTTCCTAGTTCCTCCTCCTAGTTTCATTACCTTACATTTACTTGGGTTGAACTTCAGTAGCCATTTGTTGGACCATTCCTTCAGTTTGTCTAGGTCATCTTGTAGCCTCATACTATCCTCCTCTGTCCTGATCCTCCTCATAATTTTCGCGTCATTAGCAAACATCGAGAGGAATGAGTCAATTCCTTTTGGAAGATCATTTACGTATATCAGAAACAGTATAGGTCCAAGTGTAACGGGGGGTGGGGGAAATAGCTCTATCTTGTCCATTATTCCACCCCCCCAGTTAACTAACAAGGCCGGGCGAAACAGCTCTCTCTAGTCCGTTATCCCGTCCTCAGTTAGCTAACTATTCCAGAGCACTCCCAGAGTTCCTAAGGCAACCTCTCTCGTTCAACACCTTGTAACCTAGGTATTTGACTACCTAGGTGCTAAGACTACAAGGCGCCGTCACTTGATCAGTTACCCGAAACTCTAGAGAGAACTCTAGAATACAGAATCATTGCCACGAACGTATAAGAGAAAACGAGAGGAAAGAAATGAATAGTGAAGTAATTAGTGAGGGTTTGGGGTGAGAGGTAGGGAGGGGGGAGGAGCGAGGAGGGTCATTAGTTGAAAGTGAGAGTTCAGAGAGGGGTGGAGGGAGAGGTGTAGATAGGTAGAAGTAGAAAGTAGATAGTAGAAGTAGAAAGTAGATAGTAGAAGACGAAATGCTGCCACCATCCATTCATGATCATTACATACAAGACAAGGAATGGAACTTGTCTGTATCACAATATTCACCAAAGATGTTATCAAGAGATCATTATTAGTATGGTCCCATCTTTATCATGTACTCATTCTAAACCATGAAACCAGTAACCACAGAGACTTTCTCACCTCAACTCAAAATCTCTAGGGAACAAAATAAAGTCCATTTAAATAATAAATTCAACAATTATATTTTTCATGATAAGTATCATAACTTAAGCAATCCAATTAAAATGTTAAAGATTAATATTCAAAGTGAGTCATCCTCCAAGGATCTGAGAACACTACAACTGACTGCCCCTGATCATCACACAACACTTGTAAAACACGACCAAGTCACCTAAATGTTCACTCACCGAGGACTGAGTCTAAGTTGAATAGAGAGGGGGGGGGGGGAGTCTGCAATTTTCAGGCAGCGTCACCCCCCGTCTGGTGACGGCCTATCTCGACGGCTGGCCTCTGCTCTGCTCCGCTCGTCTGCTGTTCTTTAATGCTAATGCTTTCGAATCGATAGTTCTCCAAATATATATTGAGGGAACCTAGTAGCTAACTCCGCCCACAAGTAGATAGCCTCCGGCACTCTACCAAGCCACTCCTTAAACGTCGGCATGTTTGAAGGCTACCAGGCTCCAATTATGAGATTAGCAGAAGCAAGGTGAAATTCACATGATCTGACCTCAGGTCACTTGGGGTCATTAACTCTTTAGAGGTGTGAGATCTCCGGCAGACAACTGGCGCCTTCCCAAATCCCTGTCTCTGACTCATATTCTATATATATTTTAAATAAACTAAACCAAACACCTTACAGTGTTACACAAGGACTGATCCCTGTGGGACTCCACTGGTGACTCCCCGCCACTCCGAGACCTCACCTCTCACGGTGACTCGCTGTGTCCTGTTGCTTAGGTACTCTCTTATCCAGTGGAGTACCTTCCCTTTCACTCCTGCCTGCATCTCCAGTTTGTGCACTAGTCTCTTATGTAGTACTGTGTCAAAAGCTTTCTGGCAGTCCAGAAATATGCAGTCGGCCCAGCTCTCTCTCTCTTGCCTGTTTTTTGTTGCCTGGTCATAGAACTCAATTAATCCTGTTAGGCATGATTTGCCATCTCTGAACCCACGTCGATGTTGTGTTACAAAGTTCTTTTGCTCCAGATATTCCACTAGATTTTTTTGCACAATCTTTTCCATCATCTTGCATGGAATGCAAGTTAGGGACACTGGCCTGTAGTTCAGTGCCTCCTGCCTATCACCCTTCTTGTATATTGGGACTACATTGGCCGTCTTCCAAATTTTTGGCAGTTCGCCTGTTACCAGTGACTTGTACACTATGGAGAGTGGTAGGCACAGAGCCTCTGCTCCTTCCTTAAGGATCCATGGTGAGATTCCATCTGGGCCTATAGCCTTTGTCACGTCCAAATCTAGCAGATGCTTCCTCACCTCCCCACTGGTAATCTCAAACTCCTCTAGTGGTGTCTGTGTTGGTGTTCCCTCCCTTATCTCTGGGACTTCTCCTTGCTCTGAGGTGAAGACTTCCTGGAATTTCTTATTGAGTTCCTTGCACACTTCCTTGTCGTTTGTAGTGAATCTTTCTGCCCCTATCCTCAGTTTCATTACCTGTTCCTTCACTGTTGTTTTCCTCCTGATGTGGCTATGCAGCAGTTTGGGTTGAGTCTTTGCCTTGCTCGCTATGTCATTTTCATATTGCCTCTATATTATATATAAATATATGTGTAATATAAGTTATTACAATACTGTATATACACTATAATATATGTGTATATATTGTAATAACAGCAGAAACACTGTTTGATTGATCGTAGAATATAATATACATGTCACACATATGACCCTCATAATTTTGAGCATAGCAATGTTCCACACACATTGAACTATATAAATTTCACAAATTACACACTTTTGAATAATATTACAGCAAAAAACCAGAGAAGAAACGAATGAGAAACATAAAAATAATTGTCAAACATCATATTTGCGGCAACTGCTGCCCCACGTGTGGCAGTTCATATGCTGATTTGCAGTTGGATGCTCATTAATTCTAATAATGCTCTAATTTATCCATTCTGTGGATATTGATGTTCAAGTACAGGCGGCATCCGCGTTGCGTGCTCCAGGCCGCCCCGCGGCCGAGTCGTCATCGACCAGGAGGCCTGGTTGACAACCGGGCCGCTGGGTCGCTAAGCCCCGGAATCACCTCAAGGTAACGGGGTGACGTGACCAAGTGACCCCGAGTGCTACATCGCTCAGCATCCCACAATTTGCTCAACTTCCCAGCTTCATCACGGCTAAAGTATGTCACATACAATATTGTTTTTTAGTTTCCCGTGATCAGAGACTGCATTTTAACAATATAAGAAGAGAAAATAATTTTTTGGAAAGAATATATTTTTGGCACACCATGGGGGTTGTCATATTTTAATGCAGAGCAGGGCAGTGGTTAACCACTTTTGTAACACCGTGCCTGGGCTTCCGGTAGCAGTCACCTTACAGGCCTTGGAAAACCCTGTTGGGGCTCGGTGGAGAGTCATCCTAGTGGTCCCTTGGTAGCTGGCCCAGCCTTGGTTTCAGGCACTGCTTACTCGGTGTCCGAACCTGGGGCGTTTTCTGTGGCTCCACCTCTTTCAGCAGATTGCGGTTCGGTACATGGCTGGTTCGGTCTACTCCTCCGCTCTTTGTGTCTAGTCTTTTCTGGGGGGAGCCCCTACGGCTCCCCGGAGCTATCCATGGCTGATATGGATACCCTAACTATTTTGCATCAGTCGATGTGAGTGGAGTTCTAGGCCTACCGGGGACCACGAGCCAGAACCTGGCCCCCTCAGAGAGGCACGGGGAGCAATGGCCCATAGAAAGGCACATGTGATTTGGAGCATTCTGTATCTGCCATCGACCGGGACAGGCACCCAGAAAGGTAAGTGCCACAAAACAAACCCCTATTCTGGTTAACAACAAAAATCGACAAACGAGTGGACAGAACTCCTCCAGGAAAACGAACTAACAAGCATGACATCACGCGAGCTGCGCCGTATGTCTGCGCAGCTCCCCCCGCCCCGGGAGGGGGAAGGGGGAGCCCCAGACCCCCGCGCCGGGGATCCCCGCCCCAGTTCCTCGGCTGATGGGATAATGCACGGTCGTGTGGCTCCAGCTCCAGTCTTGTTTCAGTGCTGTGACTTGTTTGCAGTGCTGCTCTTACGGTGGTCATGTGAGCTGGAAGTAGTATTCTCAGGTACTCGGGCTGCATGTGCTTAGGGTCACCTTCCCTGAGTGCCCTGTAAGTGCCGCCCTTGGGGCTTGGGGTTGCCTTCCACAAGTCACCTTGGGTCTACCTCTGTTGGCTTTTCGCTGCTTGGCGATTGGCCGCCCCGAGGGTTTGGGGGTTTCACTCCCTTGTTTACCTTGAGGTAAGTGGTAGTTATCGCACTGGTGGGGCGCAGGGTACCGCGTAGCTATATTTCACCTATGACAGAGGCCGGCTCTGTTACCTCTGGGTACGTTGTCCACTTGTGTGGTTTTTTCTTTTATACTGTATTTGTTTTTGCCTAGTAGGGGGGTCTGCCTTGTGTTCCCCCCCCCCCTTATATTAGGTTCGTTTGTGTGGTGGCACCCCCTGCTTTGCCCTCGCGAGTGGACACGTCCCGTGGGTTCAGGTTTAGCAGTTTGCTTGGTAGTTTGGGGTGCCGGTTAGCAGTGCCCTGCCTGGGATAACCCTTAGCAGACCCAGTCTAGGGGCCCTGGGAAACCCCCCGGGGGCTCTCAGGTCCGGTAGTGGAGACCCTTGCGTTCCCTCTCGCTTTATGCGAGTTGAGGGTTGCTCTGTCCCTTTGTCTCAGGGTGACTCTCCTTGTTTTTGCCTCCGTCATGCTGCCTGCTGGGTCGGTGACACATTCGACCCTTGAGTCATGCGAGCTTTGTTGCTTGTTCGTGACTCCATTCACCCAGTCTGCTGATGAATTCCCGTGGGTGCAGGCAGCTCGTGCGTTGCAGGGTAGGATGTTGCAACGCGCTCTGGTTTGTCGCTTCCCCGGACGCCCTGATGCTGCCTCGCTTGTGTAGGGACCCAGACTTGGGGGGTTTTGGTCGCTTCGGCCTTGGTTCCTTCCACGCCCCCCTTGTTTTTCCCCCTCCTGCTTCCGGCCCCTACGCATCTGCAGGCTTCGGGGTCGGGGCGGGGTTAGAGGTTCTGAGACTTGGGCAGTTTCGGGGGTTGCCCTGTCCGGGGTAGCTGAGGAGGCATTCGAGTCTGTTCCTCCGGCCGATGCTCCAGGGTCTGACAAGTGGGCCCCTTCTCTTTCAGCTCTCTCGGCTGCCCCGGCTTTTTCTTGTGAGGCCGGGGCTTTGGAGGTCGATTCGGCCCCGGGGCCTGGTGCAGAGGCTCCTGGGTTGGGGAGGAGCGGCCTTGGGGCCTTGGGCTCCATTGCGCCCCGCCTGGATTTCCGTCCTTCTGAGCGGGGCTTACTGTTGCGAGGAGTGGGGTTTTCTTTCCCCCCTCTGTGTACGATTTGGGCTTGGGTTCTGCTCCTCCCCAGGTTCGGTTCCGTGTCCCTGTGGTTTCTTCGGTTCCGTCTTCAGGAGGTTTTCGGCTAACCGCATCTCTTCGCCTGCGGTGCGGTTGGCCTTTGCGGCTTACTCCTACGTGTCCTGGAGTTTGCCTCCATACTGGTTCCTTCTGTTCTGGACAGGTTGGGCTCCTTGTAGCCGTTTGGGCTCCTTGTCGCCGTTTGGGTTCCTTTGTAGCCGTTTGGGCTCCTTTGTAGCCGTTTGGGCTCCTTTGTAGCCGTTTGGGCTCCTTTGTGGCCGTTTGGGCTCCTTTGTGGCCGTTTGGGCTCCTTTGTGGCCGTTTGGGCTCCTTTGTGGCCGTTTGGGCTCCTTTGTGGCCGTTTGGGCTCCTTTGTGGCCGTTTGGGCTCCTTTGTGGCCGTTTGGGCTCCTTTGTGGCCGTTTGGGCTCCTTGTAGCCGGTTGGGCTACTTCTCGCCTTGTTGGGCTCCTTCTCGCCTTGTTGGGCTACTTTGCGCCTGGTTGGGCTACTTTGCGCCTGGTTGGGCTACTTTGCGCCTGGTTGGGCTACTTTGCGCCTGGTTGGGCTACTTCTCGCCAGGTTGGGCTACTTCTCGCCTTGTTGGGCTACTTTCTTTCGCGTCCTGCGCATGCGCCGTGGGAGTTTGTTTTGGTTCCGGGTGGTGTGCACACGTGTTCTGCTTCCAATTCTCTCGGGGGGCTTCGCCTCTCGCCCTTTTCTTAATCCAATCCGTGCCCCATTCCTTTGGGGGTGTTCTGGGGTGCCGCTGTGGGGAAATCATGAGGTTTTTCCCTGCGTTCTAGGGTGGGGAGCCTCCTTCGCTGCTCCCCTCCTCTCCAGCATGGGCGCACTGGCCGCCTCCGGCGGATATGGACTCGAACGCTTGCGTCATGGCCCTTCAGGGCCTATGTTCTGCAGGTGAGTTGGTGCGGTTTTGGCGTCTCCTTCGTCCTGACGCTGCTTTTGTTTTTGGGAGTAGGAATGGGTGTACATACGTACTTGAGAACGTGGACCGTATCACCCGAGGTGCCTACTGCAGGGCTATTGGCCCATACTGGGCAGCTCTTGTTCTCTCCACCTGATTCCTTCCTCGGTTCACGGCAGCCCATGTTGGGCTGCCTAATGTGTTCCTTTGATTGCCTGTTACACTGCACACGTTTCTTCTACCGTCCCTGTGGCTCAGTTGGGTGCTCGGTTTCCACCTGTGTCCCCTTGTGTGCCACTCGTGTACGATTTATCTATCTTGTCTGTTGCTTCCTCGGAGTGTGGTGACGTTTTGCTGCGGTTTTGGTACTGCAGCTGCGTGTCAGGGTTGGTTGTGGCGTTATGTTCGGCCCTTCCGTGCTCCCTCTGGGGCTCTCCTTCCTTGCCGGTCTTGCTGTGCCGGACCTGATTTTTCCATGTTTCTTGGTTTCACTGTCTTGTCCTCGCCTCATTGTGCTGGCTGGGGATGAGCTTGGGGTCTTCGTCTCGCCCCTCGCCTATCCTCCGGTTTCGGTTGAAGTTCCAGAGCCTAGTGGGCTCCCTTCCTTCGTGTTTTTCACGGTTGCCCCGGGGTTTTTCTTGACGCTGGGGCTTTGAGGGGACAGCTCGGCCCCAGGGCCTGCAGGGTGGGTTCCCGGGGCTGGGGTGGGGCTCACGTGAGGGGCCTCAGGCCCCGTTGGTCCCCGCCGGGGTGTTTCTACCCCTCGGGGGGGGGGGGGGGGATTTGCAGTTTTGTGGTGTGGGGTTTTCCGTTCCCCCTCTCCGCACGTGCTTTGTGGGCGTCGGCCCCTCCCTGGGCTCAGTTTCCTTGTCCGTTGTGCCCGTTGTTTCCGTCCTGTGGTGGGTGCTTTTCTACGATCTTCGCCCCTTTTTTCCGGGACGGGCCTTCTTCCGTCATGTCCCCCTCTTCTTGGGGTTCTGCATGACTTTTGGTCTCGGGTGCGATGGGGTTTTGGGGCCTTCGTCCTTTGTGTTTGCTTCTTTTTGTTCTCGAAGGTTCGGGACGGTTTTGCTCCTTCCCGTTTTCTGGTGCGTCTGTCGTCATTCGGTTGAGCTTCCCTCCGGTCCTTTCTAGGGCTTGTGGGTCCTCTTCCCAGCAGCTTCTGGGTGTTGGCCTTTTTGTTCTTTTGTGAATATCTCTTCTCTTCACACTGTCTCGGCACTACTAGTTTTCCTGGGAGCGATTTTGCTCCTCCTAATGAGTCTTTTCGCTCCTGCCCTTCTGCGGGATGTTGGTGCGGGGCGGCTCCTTATGCGAGTTCCTTCCCTGTCAGCTGCATTTGTGGAGGTGGACTTGCGCACTTGTGGCATTTTCATTTTGGTCCTGCGTTTTCTTTTTCCTCCTGGGGCTGTCATGGGATTGGCTTGCGGAGGATGTAGAGGCGCTTGGGGCCGTTCCTGGGTCTGGCACCTTGGTTTCTGCTGCTAGCTTTTGGTATCGATATTCCTTCTGCGCCGTTTCGCAGGTTGTATCGTGCGTTGTTACACCTCCGGCCTGCTTATGCACTGCCTGTGTCGTCCTGGTCTTTGGACAGGGTGCTCTCCTGTTTTTCTTCTCCTTGGTGGTTGTGGCTCCTTGGGGTCAGGTTTGCTTTGCCTCGGTTTTCTTTTTGTGTTAGCATTCGCCTCTGGGGGTTGTGTGGCAGAGCTTCTTGCTCTTCTCAGGCACAGTGGTTTTTGGCTCCTATGGTCGTGATCATAGGTTTCTTCGTCTGCGGCCGTTCTCCCTTTTTTCTGGCGAATGATATACCTTGGGTTGTTGTCTCGACTTCGTGTTGTGGAGTGATTCACCGACCGCCTCCCGGGTATGTCCCCTTGTTTTCTTAGGTAGTCTTTGGTGAGGTAGCTCCAGGGAGCCGTAGGGGCTCCCCCCAGAAAACCAGCGTTGAATGTAATGAAACGCCATTTTCTGGGCGAGTCCCGGAGGCTCCCCGGCACTCTCCCGCCCTCCGGTCGGCGTTTTTTTTTCGCGGTTTTGATATCCAGCCTCAGAACTGGGGCGGGGATCGCCGGCGCGGGGGTCTGGGGCTCCCCCTTCCCCCTCCCGGGGAAGGGGGAGCTGCACAGACATACGGCACGGCTCGCGTGACGTCATGCTTATTAGTTCGTTTTCCTGGGGAAGTTCTGTCCACCCGTTTGTCGATTTTTGTTGTTAACCAGAATAGGGGTTTGTTTTGTGGTGCTTACCTTTCTGGGTGCCTGTCCTGGTCGATGGCAGATATAGAATGCTCCAAATCACATGTGCATTTCTATGGGCCATTGCTCCCCGTGCCTCTCTGAGGAGGCCAGGTTCTGGCTCGTGGTCCCCGGTAGGCCTAGAACTCCACCCACATCGACTGATGCAAAATAGTTAGGGTATCCATATCAGCCATGGATAGCTCCGGGGAGCCTCCGGGACTCGCCCAGAAAATGGCGTTTCATTACATTCAACGCTGGTTTTTTGACACAGGTTCATCACTATTTGTATGGTGATCAAGTGGCTTTGTTGATGGTGTCCCACCTGCGAGCTTTGTCTCAGCAGTATCGTGCGGGGCTGGCAGAGCTGCTTCAGCTTGCGTTCGGAGTGGACGTCACCTCTACCCTGTTCCATAAGCTTTCTCGTGCTTTGTTTCACCTCTGTCCTGCTCATGGGCCACCTGAGGCATCCTGGTCCTTGGACAGGGTGCTCTCTTCCCCTCGGGTTGTGGTGGCCCCTTTGGCTCAAGATTGTTTTTCCAAGGCTCTGTTTCTGTTGGCATTGTCCTCTGGGGGTCAGGTTGGGGAGCTTCATGCTTTCCTACGGCACAAGGGTTTTTGCTCTTTTGATCCTGGTGGTCGATTTATTCAGTTGCAACCGTCTCCTTCTTTTCTGCTGAAGAACGAGATGGCTGCTTTCCGGAGGGGCCCTTGGGTCATTGATGCTTGGTTGGTTAGGCTGAGAGTGCATCATGTGTTGTGTCCAGTTGCGGCTCTTCGCCGTTATCTGCATGCCTCGGCCTCAGTAGCCGGGGATGCGCTTTGGGTTGATCCGGTTTTCCTCATTCCTTGTTCTAGGGCTCAGGGGCCAGATTCACGAAGCAGTTATGCAAGCACTTACGAACCTGTCCATCTTTTCTCGATCTTTGGCGGCTTTGTTTACAATTATTAAACAGTTAATGAGCTCCAAAGCACCAGGAGGCTGTTTATGACAATAACAACAGTTGATTGGGAAGTTCTCATGCTTGTAAACTGTTTAATAAATGTAACCAAAGCCATCAAAGATTGAGGAAAGATGTACACGTTCGTAAGTACTTGCGTAACTGCTTCGTGAATCCGGGTCCAGGTCTCTCAGGTCATCCACAGGGTTATTGAGTCTAGCCAGTCTGCAGTCTATCCTCGTGCCCATGATGTTCGTAAGTTTGCTGCTTTGGGTGCCGTCTTCAGCAATATGTCTTGGTCTGACATTCGGGTGCGGGGATTTTGGAGGTCGAACAGGGTCCTGGCTGCTCATTATTTGGTCAACATTCCTGGTCCTGGGCATTGGTGTGTGGCTTTGGGTCACAGGTTGCAGCCAGTTGTCTCAACCACCATATGCTACTCAACTTGAAGTTGAGTAGCATATGGTGGCTGCTTCCCGGGTAAGTCCCTCTTTTACTTATCTATGGTCATGTGGCTATAGGGAGCCGAAGAGGCTTCCCACAGAAAACCAGCATTAAATGTAATGAAACTCCATTTTCTGGGTGAGCCCCGGAGGATCCATGGCACCCTCCCTCCCTCCCTCCAATCAGCGGCTATTGTTTTGATGCTCAGCTTCTGAACTGAGGTGTGAGTAGCCTGGCACAGGGGGTCTGGGGCTCCCCCCTTCCCCTCCAGGGAAGGGAAAGGCTGGGCTGCACGGATAAGCGGCGCAGCGGATGGTAGTGTGATGATTGCTTGTTTGCCTGTTTCTTTGAGAATTAAGGGGAGTTCTGCCTCCCTGTTCAGTCTTTGGGTGCATTTTTCTACCAGGGTGGGGTTTTTGTTATGCCTACCTTTCTGGGTGCCTAACTCTGGTCAATGGCAGATATGGAATACCCCCCAACCACAGTGGGGTTTTCAGGTGCCTTTGCTTCCTGTGCCTCTCTGAGGAGGCCAGGTTCTGGCTTGTGGTCCCCGGTAGGCTGAACTCCATTGACTAATGCCGCAGACTAATACATCACATATTAGTTCGATAGCTGCAGGGAGCCGAAGGGGCTCACCCAGAAAATGGTGTTTCATTACATTCAACACTGGTTTTTTACTTGACAACATATATCAGTTGCAAGCTATCCAAAGGTTGTAATAATATAACTGAAGGCTCTGGGCTTCTTAGAATTGTTATTATGTGATATTGCTTACTGAGAATTCCATGTTAACCTTTTAGTTAGTGTGATGAAATTGATGTTCTTTTTAGCTTAAATTTCTTTACATTTATCTGCAGATTGGACTTCAATATGTACTATGCCAAGAAGCATGAGCACCTCCGAATGGCAACGTCTCCAGAAACATCACTGGATTATAACAGTGGTCCTGTTTCAGCTGAATATGATAGTCAACACATTTAGAAACTTCAGTGAATTTTCTTTTAGAAAATATTCAGTGAATCATGCAGCATTATTTTCCTGCATTTAGCTGACAGTCACAAATTTGACAGGCCTTTTGAGCACAAGGAACCTGCAGTTTGTCATTTCCTAAATTATTTATTATAATTTGAAGATTGCAAGAGTATACAAGTTAACAAACATACAACATTTAAATTGTTTTATAAATCCATAACTTTCGGCAAGATAAAGTTGGAAGAAAGCTGAATAGATTCCTTGGGTCATACTAAAGTACAGACCTGGATTAAATAAATAATTTAAGGATAAATGTAGCCTTTTGGAAGTGAAATACTTAAATTTTAATTTGCATGAGAGGGATGTGCATATACAAGTCTATTTATCTTCATAGTTTGAATCATTCATACTGGAACCATTGGGTTATAATTGTATTGAATATGCTAAGTAAAAGCAGGTGTATGTAACTAGTATTTATCTCTTTGGAATATTAATCTGTACAGGGTATCTATAAAATGCCATGTACTTCCCAGATGAAAAATGTTTGCCGAGACAGGATTTAAAGGATTTCTGATAACACAAAGTATCACTTTTGTGAATTAGTATAACTAAACATTACAAATATTAATAAAATACTGTAGTAAACATTGTACATTACAATATAATTTAACAGTAAAAATCTGTGTTTTTCTTAACATATTGTAATCACACCAAGACATTGATAAGTAGCCTTTTATTTTCTCTTTGTACATTAGTTATTTTGCAAGTGACAAACATTTGTTTCCATATAGGCTAGTTTTTTATAACTCATGAACTGTGCACCTGTTTCATATGACAACTCTGGTGTGTACAAAAAAAAAAAAAAAATTATGTAGCTTACCTTGGCTGTGGTGGAGAGGAAATCCTATGATAATGTCACCAATTCAAGAGCGCTGATGGATGAGATGCTCTGTGGAGGTCGCCCAGGCTTGCTCCTCATTGACCAAGGCAGCAAAAAGCACAGGGACATGAGTGTGCAACTGCAGCAACCCAACCTCATGAGAAAGCGCAGGGGTGTGAAGGCACCCATTAACCACTTAACTGCACCAACCAAGTATTCTTGGTCAACGGGAAACTGCCCCAACCAAGAAAACTCTTTATTTTTTTTTTTCTGTACCCATTCTAAATGTGTGCGAGGTTGGTTGTGTACGAAATGGACTCTTAGGACCTCCAGTGAGATGCAGCCATCTTGGAAAAAAATTCCAGAATGCCCTAGGGCTGCTGGCTGGGTTAGTACTGAATGAGGCAACCATGGGTGGTGCACACGCCTCAGGCTCCCAAACACCTGTCTCAGACATGGTGTTGAAAGACAACGCTCTGTCGATGAAATTCAAACCTTATTGTTTGAAGAACATAAGGGTCATAATATTGATGAAATTAGGAGCAATAAGGACTTAATACAAAGGTTGGATGCAAGTGATACAGCACCTATGAGGACGATACAGCGAGCGTATCCAGTTGTAGCTCTGAGCGTCACCCTTGCAATCCTATGCTATCTTCAATTTATTTAGATGATACATAGATGAATCATTTTCTGCATTCAGTCATGATGCATCTGATACAAGTAGCATAGATGAACAGTGTTAGCGGCTTCCATGGTGGTGTTTTCCATAGATATTTTCAAGAATACCTGAATTTCTTCCTGACTGATGGACACTCTTTGAGGCAAGTTGAATCTCTTCCTGTGTGGGACCATACAAAGCGATCTTTTCAAGACTACCTTACAAATTTATCTTTTCCTATAATCTTTTTAATACTACCTTATGCTTTAAAAGCTTGGCTACATACAACCTACACGTACTAAAGCCAAGGGTGTACGTGAGTTTGTTATTTGCAAGCACACAGAATGAAGAAACAGGAAGCGAAAATCTGTCTGTACCTGGGGCAACGAGAGCAAAGTCGCGCTGTGCACCATGGACTACTTTGTTGATTATTGCTCACTTCCGAAGTACTGAGTGTGTAATACAGTGTGTTACTGTGTAAATAGTGTGTGAAACTGTACATATTGTAATTTTAGTGAATTTTTAGCACGTAATATTGCAACAATAAGCATTTATTGTGGACACATTACTGACACATGTATCACAGTTCCATGGAACATTATGAACGTTCTACTGTATACATATTGTAAAGGACACAAATATGCATCATATACGATAAAAAAAAACAAATAAAACCGCATTGGAAATACATAGAACAAATAATTGAAAATTTATTTGTGGCAACACCCGGTGCTTGAATGGCCCGCGCGACCGTGTCTGGGCAAGTCATGCACAGGCGGTCCAGGCCCTGATGACGTCACAGCACACCTTATCCACGTTCTCACAGCCAAAGTAAGTGGAATTTGGTATTTAATTTTACATAGACATATTCAGGGACGGGAATTTATCATTTTACGAAGAAAAAATAATTTTTTGTGAACACTTTATTATAAGCACACGGGAAATTTCACAATAAACTTGGCGCAGCACAGTGGTTAAGGAACTCGAGAGAGCCTCCGAACCTCACGTCATGCAAGCGTGCGGGTACAACACAAGCCGTGCCAAGCTCCAAGAGCAAAGAAGGGGTAGTCTGCAAGCCAGGAAGACCCAGGAACCTTCTAATGCATCCAATATGGGGGACAAGAAACCGAACTGAAAAGAGGCTTTGTCCAAAAGAGAGGCAAATTCTGGGTCTCGCAGGAGGTAAGCATTGGTGGCCTCCCGAACCTCCGCAGAGGAAATCCGAAAGGCTGTTTAAGTATACCCTTAGTAAGTCATGGATTGTTTAACGTTTTAGTTGTGACTTGTTTCGTTAGCATTGGACAGTGGGTATTATAGAGGCTCATTTATGTTTGTATAGAGTACAATGTTTTTATGGAGTACAAACATTTCTTCAGAAATGTTTGAAGGTTGTACTGCTAGGTTGATGTTCACTATGTTACCTAATTCAGTCTCCCAGTTGATATTATCAATTTATCATCCTGATTCCAGACATGCAATGCCATTATGTCAACTTTTCGAGGATTTTATATTATTAACACACTTACCTTTAGGTGTTCTTTCACTAGCACTGCCACCCCTCCCCCCCCCCCCCCCTTCCTAATTTTCATGTCACGTTTCCAAACTGAGTAGCCCCTGGGGAATATGACCTCATTTAAAATATTTACTTCACGTTTCATCTCTGTTACTGCGACAATACCTGGAACCTTAAGCTGAATTATATCTTTGAACTCCAAACCTAATGCACACTTTAGCTAGTGTGCTACAACAGTTGAGAGCACAACAATGAAGGATGAATGTGGAACTGATATAATCTGTTACGAACCCAACTCCATCGTCGGAGCCTGGAGCAGCGACGTCAACGCCATCTGTGAGTCTGCTCCCTAAACCCCCACTAAAAGGACGACACCATCTGATGGTGGCAGTATGATACCTGCAAGAGACATTAGATTCCTGCCCTGGTCAGCCTGAAGAGTTGCTGTTGCTGACCTCTGGTGAGGTGGCGCCTAGAAATCAGCGCCATCTATCGTGATAGAAGTTGTATGTCAGTGTCAGAGTCTGTAAGTGGTATTTCCTAGTGTCCCAAGTACTGGCTAGTTTACTGATGACGTGTCTGTATCCACAGAGGCGACGTAGGGCTGCAGTGGTACAAAGACAGGCAGTCTACCTAGGGCAGCCTATTATCTCTCTACTTCATTCTGCTTTACGTGAGCAGTGAGCCGCCACCGAAAAGGAACTGAGTAGTATCTGCTGTCTGCCTGTGAAGTGGCAGTGACAGAATTCGGCGTATCTCGGGACTGGCTAGAGGAAGAGATGATCGACAGTTAGGTGCTACGGAGGAGTGTAACTAGCTAGTTGCAAGTAGCTCCTGCCAGGGGTTCGCTACCCTTGTATTTGTTCGTGTAGAGGCCCAGCAGTGCAAGGCTGATGTTCTCTGCCAGCACCAGGCTGGAGAGTGATTGTGGGCGTTCACAAGGAGCACCTAGTGATACTGTAGATAGGCTGGCCCATGGCTAGGGTAGACTCATTGGTGTTTCCCAGTACTGGTTGAGGACAGGTACTGTGTGTTGAGGAAACACTGGAAGTTGACAAGACTGCATTGTATGGGCATCGAGGAGCGCTTAGTGTCCTATGAGAGCGACACGTGTATATATCAGTGTAGTAATACTTCGTTTATGATTCCATTTAAGGTGATGGGAAAGTAATAATATGTGAATATATTGATAATTGATGAAGTGTCGTATTCCTTTCAACTCCCCCATGTTATTTTACTTGCATTACCAAGCCTACTCCTTGAAAGCCACTACCGACTTGGGGTCGGATACTAGTACTTTGGTTCCTCCAGCAAAGAACCCGGTTTCGACCCATAGTGGCCGTAACATAATCAGAGACATTAAAATAATTAAATACAATACTACTATCTATGCAGCAGCTCCACATGGTTTGGCTGGAGCAGACCGACCCAGATGTGTACTCTGTCAGCACCTGAATCTTGCCAAACTTCCTCGCCCCAATTACATCACATGCAATTTATTTTTATTTTTGCTGTGATCAGGGAATGTATTTTAACAATATCAGAAGTAGTTAAACCCCGGTGCATAAGGAAAAAAAATTTTTTTTGTCAGGTATTAATAGGTGTGCAGCCCAATGGTTAAACAGCTGCAGAGTATAGAGGTTACATTGGATTTTCATAAGTCAGGGACCCACAGTTCTACAGCATGAAAAGTCTTTCCTTCAAAAGCTCTTCATGTCATGCAAGAGATCATTCAATTAATCTAAATTGAGATGATACAAATTTTATTGCAAATGCAGTACAGTATAGATACAGTATATATATACTATTCCAGACAAAATCTATTAATGGAGTAAAAATGTATTAATCTAGAAATATGTATAATAAAACATAGATATTGGCAAAACTTGTCTTGCTTTTATATTTTAAAAGAAGAAAACAATTTATTCAAATATTCTTAAAGATACAATGTTGATGTTGCCATACATCATGCCTAGTGAACCACTTACAACAAAATAACAATATACATAAAAATATAAAAATAGGTTGTTAGTTATCCAATATCATTTAAATATATTTTATTAACTGATATTTATACAATATTAAAAAATCAATATATGCCATATACACTATCAAAGATTCTTGAAATGCAGGTTTATCTGTCAACTTTGTAAGAAAAAAACTGGGTTCCCTTGGTTCCAGCAATAATCATATACATTGGAGCCTCGGTACTCGTACGACTCGTACATTTCGGCACTTGAACGCTGTTCATGTTCGGTAGTCAACTGTTTGCTTGGCACTCATGTAAACGTGTCCCTGACTGTTATGATCTCAGGCTGCAGGAGAAACGAGTCTCCCCTTGAGAGATATTCTGCCAGGCCTGACCTAACTGAGAGGTTAACCCTTCAACTGCTCGGCTTCCAAATATGACCCTCCCCCTCTCCCAGTGAACAGAAAATAAATTTTCTGGATTTTTTTTTTTTTTTTTTTTTTTTTTTGAAGTGTCGAAAACCCTTCCCTGAGTATAGATATGTTAACAAAAAGTAAAAATTGTTCTTACTTTGGCTGCTATGGAGTTCGTAAGTTTGCGCGTGACGTCATCAATCCCTGGTCCCCCCCTGGCGTATGCCCCCGGGGCTACTAACATGCCAGGCTCAAGATGCGCTAATTGCCACGAATATATTTTTGTTCATTTTTTGCGCACAATTCCAAATACATTCAATTTGTTTTTTCGTGCCAATCCTATGTATAATGAACACGTACACTATATTATGGCAGTAGAACATCAGTACTGTCCGAAGAGACAGTGTTACTTCTTGAGGTTATCTTGAGGTGATTTCGGGGCTTTAGTGTCCCTGCGGCCCGGTCCTCGACCAGGCCTCCACCCCCAGGAAGCAGCCCGTGACAGCTGACTAACACCCAGGTACCTATTTTACTGCTAGGTAACAGGGGCATAGGGTGAAAGAAACTCTGCCCATTGTTTCTTGCCGGCGCCTGGGATCGAACCCAGGACCACAGGATCACAAGTCCAGTGTGCTGTCCGCTCGGCCGACCGGCTCCCATGCATAACGTGTACACATATGTTGCACATATTTCCCATGCATCATGCTAATTTATGTATATATACAATCTATTTACACACTATACACTATCACACACTATATACATTCAGCACCAACACACAGAACTCCACGGGTGTCAACTGCCACACCAGCCAATCTCCCTCACTCCTCCAACATCTTACTCACCAACATTGCTCCTCCCACCATACTGTTATTGTTTTTATTATACTGTTTACACATGTTATGTATACCTATCTACATGTTTTATTCACCAGAACTATGCAAGTAAGCCGGTATTGTGTCCAAACTTTACATTGGCCATCATACACTGCATGAGAAATCACACAGCAGCCAGCGAACGACGCTACTGATTACGTCACCTCCCTCACCAAAATAGCTCCTCCCAACTTACTCCTGTTGCTGTTATTACACTATATACACACATTGTATATACCCATGTACAAATGTGTTCCATCATAGCAAACCACTAAGCTAGTATGATGAGCAAAACAAGAGTGGCTGCCACACAGACAGTGAAGCTACTTCGATTCTCTCCCTCGCTCCCTCACCACAATTCCTCCTCCCACAATACTACGCACATATGTACATGGGTATATACACACATTGTATATACCCATGTACATATGTGTTCTCCATAGTGAACCACTAAGCTATTATGATGAGCAAAACAAGAGTGGCTGCCACACACACAGTAAGGCTACCTCGATTCTCTCCCTCCCTCCCTCCCTCACCACAATTCCTCCTCCCACAATACTACGTACAGTGCTAATTATCACCACAATCCTGCTGTTATCACAATACTGGTCACTAAATCCTGTAAATGAATAATTGACCACAAGTTTATTTTGTAAAGGAACGTAGGAAGTCGTTTGAAGAATCCTAGATGGACGAAATAATGCTGTAGTGCTGTGGCTAGTGCTGTGAACATCGTGAACAGCATTGAATCACTGATATTTGAACATTGTACACAGTCATTATCACACTCAGGCTCTTCTGTAACACTATCAAGGCTAAATAATACAAGTTACATATATATTTTGACATTATTAGGCGATGCTGTGGTCACAAGCTGAACAGCAGTGCTGTGAGCTCAATGCTGTGTGCGTCAGCCTTGGTTGCTCACTCAGTACTGAGGCTCTCACACCCGGGAATGTGGCCCACGACTTTTTTTAAAGATGGCGTCTGTTTACAAGAGCCCTGAGGAAGCTGATGTGGAACCCCATGTAGCCACGGGAGTTTTGAATGGAACGCTAAAAATATAAATACCCGGAGGCGAGTTGCGGACCCCCATCGAGGGCCTGCAGGCACGTTGCGCAGTTGAGGGGTTAAGGAGATATAGACCTGGATATTTATATAGTAAACACTCGATTGAACTTGACAAATAGTTTGCAAGTATAGGTAGTGAATAAGAATATAAATGAAGTAACTGGTCATGAGATGTAGGAGAATTTGCTGGGGGTGTGAGGCTCGCTTCTGAGGACGTTGACCTCACTTGAGCATCAGAAATCGTGAGGGGAAGTCGCGCTCTGTTGAGCTCCTGCTAGAGAAGAACCCCCTGGTTGATATACCTTCTAGAGGAAGGAAGTGTGCAGACATTTCAGCTGTGGAATCAATCTGGAAACATGTGGGCGTAAGTCCTGGATGGCAGGAAGAGTTGTGAAGCCGTCCTGAGACATTTTCAGTGGGCAGCTGTGTGAGCGCCCTGGTCAAACGTCGGCGAGTGAGCGCCCTCGCAGGAAACAATTTTGTGTTAAGCACATGTTAACCAGTTATTGGTGATTGCCTGTAGTTGGTCGTGTGCCCAGCGGCCATAGCAAGTATTTATTGATATGTTAGGCAAATTTTATTGAAGCAGAAAGATTAAATAAGAGAGTAAAGATGGAGGAACATCCTGGAGGGCGGAGCGACGCGTCCACCCTCTTCGCAGGCCCGTGGCTAACTGACAGGGCGATGGGCTCACGGCGAACGGTAGCTGCCTTGAGGGCTGCCCGGGCGAGGCGGAGTATGGATTCATCCGAACTGGAGGAGTCCCCTCACGGAGTTCGGGAAGCAGGGAGATGTCGGGTGAAACATTTATTGTGTGTAGTTCATTTCAATTATATGTTTGTAGAGGAACATTTTTATTGGCGTATCAATGGGTTGCAGGTTTGTCTGAGGAAGGAGTTGATGGGAGTACTTTGAAGCCAGAGTAGAAGTTAATGAGTGGAACTTCAAGGCTGTAGGAGTGGATGTTGTACCCTGTGGAAGAGCAAGCCCCATAGTGAGGAACTGGACCTCAAACTGTGTGAAGAGGAGCAGAAGTGAAGTTTCACATGCTTCTGTGGAATCAGTGGTGGAGTACCACTGGAGTCCAAGGAAAACTTCATGGTGCAGCAGCCTGGAAGAGCTGTAGAGGATTCTGGTAGATAAACCTGGAAGAACCTGATGATATCAGGGTAGTGTGGACTTCCAGATGTGGGAAGGAAGTGCTTATCGACTACTTGTAGGGAGTTGGTAGAGTGCTTGATTGTCATTAGCATGCCAGACTGCAGTGAAAGGTGGCTGATTGGTTATCATTTTTGTACCAAGGAATACTTATACTGAAGTTTATAGTTACAACTATAGGCTGGATTACCTTCAGAGATAAATATATTCTAGGGCTGATAGTGCCATATTTGTTTTACAAGGTTTAACCCACTTGGTGAGGTTGGTAGCATAAGTGGCAAGCCAGGAGTTGGGCTACCACTTGGTATAAGCAACTGATAAAGAGTCCTGATGGTATTGGTCTGCAACCAGGTTATAATATCATAAGGTGTTGAAGTTTATATGCTTATATATTGTACGTGAGTGCTCTATATATGTTCTGTGTTGTTATTAAATGTTTGTAATGAACAGGTGTTTACCCTTGTCCTAGTGAGGCTTCCCAGGAAGTAGAAAAAAGAGAGAGAGAGAGGAGAGAGAGTGTAGTGTGTGTGTGTGTGTGTGTGTGTGTGTGTGTGTGTGTGTGTGTGTGTGTGTGTGTGTGTGTGTGTGTGTGTGTGTGTGTGTGTGAGAGTGAGTGAGTGAGTGAGTGAGTGTACCACAGCTGTGGACAGGGTGTTACAGAGTTATAGTTCAAACAAAAGGGGAATTGAGGTCATATAAAAAATAAGGAGTGGGGAGTCACAGCGGCTCAAGTTGGGTGTGTACACGTGACAACAAGGCCAGTGTTGGAGCCGTACCCCCTGAATGTGTGATGCTGAGCCCCTCTCCAAGAACAGGAAGCATACAGGGTGATCTCCTGATCTAAGTATAAGCACTCTACAGGATTTTGGGTTGGTTTGTCCTTAAGAACGGGCAACCGACAACGACAACATCGTAATACTGACGCATCAGTTTCACCATAGCTGTTGTTCATTGTACAACACTACTACACTTCTCTAAACTTTCTTGTGTTTTCTTGGATATTTTTTATATTCTTAGTGTAAATAAGTCACCAAGGTACATAAGAAAGTGATAATAGCCAACCAAAAAGAAAATTAGTTAGAACCACACTCGAGATGAAAAAAGAAATCTTAACAAAATATGAAAGTGGTGCCCATGTGTCTGCTCTTGCCACAATGTTTGGTATGCCTAAGTCTAGTTCTCTAATAAAAAAGATGTGTGCAAAATGGGGAAGGGAATGTGCAAAGTTTTTGTGAACAAACAAAAAGCTGTTTGATAGGTGAAAGATGGTTTGATAGGATCACAGGGCTGTGATCATTATCACAGCCCTGACAAAGCTGTGATAATGATAGGTGATTCCCTACCAAAGCATAACATCTCTCTTCCTCTGCCTCACCACCTGCCATATATGACATCAACTCTCCTAGGTGCAGGTAAAGTGTATACTGTATTTGCATTTATTGCATCAATATATTTATTTGTGGTCTGGAACGAATTAAGCCAATTTACATTACTCCTTATGGGAAAAAACTGTTCAGTACTCAAACAGATTGGCACTCAACCCACCTTCAGGAACCAATAGTTTGAGTACCGAGGTTCCACTGTACAGTATTTGCTTTTAAGAGGTTTAAAAGTTATAGACCTCTGGTAATAAAAAAAATTCCATCAAAATTTGTAATTATTAAATGCATAACCTACATACTCAGATCCTAAAAAATTCATATATACTCTACTGTCTTCCAAAACATGCTTTTCAATGATATTCAAAACTATAAATATTTTCTGAGGCTATCCATATCTATGCAAGTTATTATCCAGAAGTCAGTCTAGATATTAGATACCACAATATAAGCACAAATACAACAACAAATCCTGCCATGTAACACATTGCTTTGCGATTCTGTCGACCAGACATCAAGAGATTTTTAACTCGGTTTGTACTGCCAGATAAGAGGCCTTCACCACTGGAGAAATCATTGCTGACACCATCCAGCAGTCTATTGTGTTCGTAAGCTTCATTTTCTATGTCAAGGGCAAGCTGAAAACAAAAAATATGGTAGTAAACAGAAAATCTAGTGTTGACTGTAATGAAATGCCAATTTCAGAGTGAGTTCTGGTAGGCTTCCTGAAGCTGCTATCACTTGATAGTGTACAATCTACTAAGTCACATCTGCTACAGGAGTTCTAAAGCCTACTGGGGACCAGTGCCAGAAGCTAGCCACTTCACAGAAGTGCAGGGAGTGGTGACATTTATGTATTTACAGTATGCCTCCACTAGGAAAGGCAGCGAGAAAACCAACAAAGCAAAACAAACCACTGCTAACTTCAAAAGACTGCAACCTCAAGAATTACCCCAACAATGTAAGCAAATTATCAAAATCTCTTGAAACTTGCACAAGCTTGTTTGCCCCTCCTTCCCCACTGGCTTGGGGGGAAAGGGGTGGTAGCTCCGGGTCAGCCAGCTACTAAACCCTCAGTTCTATGATAGATGTAGCCAACCCCCAATAACCTTGAAGGTTTATCAGGGAGCGACCAGGGATCACCCAGAAATTGCCTTTTCATTACATTCATTTCTGGGGGAACCCTTTATGGCTTCCTGAAGCTAATTACCCACATAATAGGAAAACAAAAGGACAATGACCAAGTAGGATGGTGCACCACAAGAACTAAGCTGAAGAAGGGACCCACAGCCTAGAGACATGACCCAAAGCCACACAAAAGTGCCAGGGCACAATGACAAGATACTGGACCGCCAGAACCTCAAAAACTCCCTCACCTGAATATTAGGGCTGGACATATTCTCAAACACAGCCGAGAGAGTGGCATAATTCCGAACATCATGGGCACGAGGGTAAACTGCAGGTAGGGCAGACTTATTAACACTGCAGATGATCCAAGAAAGAAGAGCCATGGAACAGGGGACAAAGGTGAGAGGACAACCTGCAAAGCATCCACTGAGACAGAATCAGTGGCATGAAAATAGTGATGGACAGATGTCAGCAGACACAATACATCATACACCCCCCGAACAAACCAAACAAGCATCAATGACCAAAGAACCTACATTTTAAATGAACCAATTCATACTTTGTTAGAAAAGGAGTCGACTGCAGCACGAAACAACTCACCCACCAGGGCCAAGAGAACAGAACCCTCACCATCAGAGGAGAGCTTGAAGCTCATCCACTCATCAACCTGAAGCAAGAGAAACCAAAAACTAAAGACTTAAAGAACATAGTTCAGAGACCAAGTAGCCTCAGGTGGTAATACGAGAAGGCTGGAGGTGAAACAACACACTACTATGAAACCTCAAATTATTGTCGCGAAGGTAGACTGCAGGTGGGACACCATCAACGAAGCCACCTGATCACCAAATAGAAGGCGATAAACACGCATAAAAAATGACATATGCGAAGAGTGGAGGAGAAGGTTCGAACCAGCTAAGTACGTCACCGAGCCGACCTACTAAAGCTGAAGAAAAATGCCCAGGTTCAGACACCGAGTAAGCAACGCCTGAAACCGAAGCTGAGCTAGCTACCAAGGAGCCAGAAGGATCACCCTACCCCCTGAAGGACTCCAACCTGACTAGGACCCTGGAGCAACAGCTGGATCAGGAAAAAGAGGTGCAGGAATCCCCCCACCTCAACCAGTTCAGCTGAAAGGCATCTACTCTGAGGGCCTGGCAATTGGGGAATGGTGCCACATACAGAGGGAAGTACCGAGACCACGCCAATGCGAAGAACCTCTTGTCTGGGTGCCAGAACATCTCACAAAGCTGCAAGAAGGAATCAGCATTGATGGTCCACTACATGGAGATGGGAGGGAACAGGGATAGACCATTATTGAGAACAGTGGACACTCCCTGGACATGAATGGCATGGAGATCCAAACCCGAGAACCCAGAAGAGCCACTTGTGCGTCCAGCTCTAAAGAGGCAGGTACTGAAGTGAAACTCCCCAGTTGAGACGATGAACCATGGGAGGATAGTCCGAATAGGAACTGGAGCAATCCAAACTCTCTGCAAACTCCCAAACTGTACTGCGACCCTGATGAAGGAGAGACCAACGACCCTGGTCAGGCCTGGTGAACACTGGTCACAAAGCCTCAACCCACAGCCAAGGCATCCAGGATACGTTAAGTGAAGTGCGGAGGAAGGTGCCAGGAAACTGAACCCCAAAAAGCCTGAAGAAGCCAGTGACACAGCAGCCTGCAGCAGGGCCAACAGAAGCTGCACTCAATGATCTTCGGCAGGCAGTGATAAGGGCTGCCATGAAGAAAACCAGAACAGCCTCTAAAGCCAAACCTTATCCCAGAGAAAACATGAGGCAGGCTAAGTACAGGCTCCCAGCACAACTTCTCAAGCATCCACTGAGCCACCCAAGGCTAACTTAATATCAACAGATGGCTGTGCTGCAGCCAGAGCACACCTGCAAGCAGTAGGGACAAGTGACAATTGGGCAAGAATCCCCAATAAGGCCCAGCCAAGTCCAAACCAATGTCAGAACCAACCAGGGACATCTGAATGCACCACAGGAATGTTGTAATTTACAAGTTAGGAGTAAGTATTAACTAGTGAATCAAGCACAACAACACTTAACAAATGATGGTTGAAAGGAGTGGTAGTACATGTGAATAGGCAGGTCACACATCGAGGCAAGGTCAAAGAGATTATGACAGCCTTAACCCGCCTAAGCCAATGTTTCAGCCAAGAAGTCACAAATGGTGATCCAAAGTTCTTGTAAACAAGGAGATTTACATTTAATATGATTATAATGTCTCTGGAAGATTGGGTGTGGTGGTGAAGGCTGTGACCGGCTGGAAGGCAGTCTTGTGGAAGTCGAGGTTCTATAAAGTATCTCTATATCTGCCTGTAGCAGCGACAAAGAAAAACCAGAAACCAAAAGAGCCGATGTGATCTTGCTGACCTGAGTTGAGTCTGCAGTAAGTAATTGTATAGGAGACTAACCAGGTGTAGTAGTGTTTTAGTGATGATTTAGAATTTGGGATTTTGGCTGAGATTACGAGTTGTAGAAGGTGGCCTGATAGGTCCAGTGCATTTATTAATAAGGGTAGCCAATTTAACCAAATTGGATATGTTATACAGGGGTACCTCAGTTTACGAATTTAATCCGTTCCTAGAGACGGTTCATAACCCGAAAATTCGTAAACCGAAGCGAATTTCCCAATAAGATATAAGGGGGAAATTAATTAATCCGTCCCAGACTCCCATAAAAATTAACTTCAAAGTAAATTTTATACCTAATTCACCCAAATCTTAAATACAAAAGTATGTACAAGTTGTTACTTACCTTTACTGATGACTCCTGTTGGCATATGGAAGACGGTGAGGAGGGGAGGGAGGAGGAGAGGGGTTACTATTTGGAAGGGGAGTTCCCTTCCATTATAACATCAGGCAATGATGACTTCTCTGAGGTACACACACACACTGGCACAATTTGCCTGCATTCCACTAGGACCTGCTTCTGGCTCACTGCTTGATTTTCTCACTAGAAATCGTTCCATTTAAGATTGCTTCTCCCTTCTTTGTAACTCTTGTCTGTAGTGAGACATCACATTGTCATTAATAAGATCAATGCAACGGCCTCCTAAAGCTTTATCTGGGTGATTCTTTTCAGCAAAACTTTGCAGTTCTTCCTATACTGCACACATTTTCTTAATGAAGAAGGGACATCCTCTACTGCTTCCTCCTCCTCCCCCTGAAGATTTGTTGTACTGCCTAGCTAGTTCAACAACACATGTACCATTTACTGTAAATCCTTCTTGAGGTTATCTTGAGGTTATCTTGAGATGATTTCGGGGCTTTAGTGTTCCCGCGGCCCGGTCCTCGACCAGGCCTCCACCCCCAGGAAGCAGCCCGTGACAGCTGACTAACACCCAGGTACCTATTTACTGCTAGGTAACAGGGGCATTCAGGGTGAAAGAAACTTTGCCCATTTGTTTCTGCCTCGTGCGGGAATCGAACCCGCGCCACAGAATTACGAGTCCTGCGCACTATCCACCAGGCTACGAGGCCCCTTGCAAAGAATTCAGGCACAATAGTCACTAGGAGGGAGGCACTGGTAAACTGAGGCACGATCGCCAGTGCCACCATGCTCTAGGTCGGCCATACGCGTATCAACAAACTCGTTTCCTGAGGTAAAGTTCGTAACCCGATTCAAATTTTCCAAAGAAATCGAACTCGTAACCCGAAAGGTTCGTAAAGAGGGGCATTCGTAAGCCGAGGTACCACTGTACTATCAAGTACAGTATTGTTAGAATCTATTTTATATTCAGTAATTAAATTACAAAAACTGACAGCCTGTAATCACCTTCTGTATATTCTCTCATGTGAGTTCCAGAACAACCCTATTGGAATGCTTCAAGGGTTCCTTGAAGAATTCAATGCTTTACTGGTCTAAGGTGTCACCGATCCAACAAGCAGCACAGCGAAAAGAATAGAGGCAAAAAAGAAGAGGCGAACAAGAGAGCCGAGGCCCACACCAAAATCCAAAGAATGGCCCTAAAACAGCCTCTTGACATAGATCGGGTGGTGAAGAACGAGGCCACCATCCCTGATGCATGGGAGCAGTCAGCTCTGGGAGTGCAGTCAACGAAGGCACAGCAGAGGCCAAGATCCCCACAAGAGGCCCTCCATCCAGAAAACTAACATGACGGAAACCAAATGGAAATTTACACAAAGTTCAACCACCGCAAGTGCCCCTGGTAACAAAAGCACTGAAGCATGGAGCTCAACGAGACCCTTGCACCGAGAAAAAAACAAGAGTAAACAGGCAGCTACTAAGGTCCTCCATAACCAGGCACATAAGAAAGGTCCTCCATAACCACCCACACAAGGAAAGTTCATTAGCCAGGAAGACACCGGAGCCTCGTAAAATGATAAGGAGAAAAAACCCAAACCCAAAAGAGGAAAAGGCCAGCAAAGAGACATAAACCTGGTCTCTCAGGAGGAATGTGAAGAATGCCTCCTGAGGCACTGAAGGAGGAACCCAAGAGTAAGGAAACCTCCTAAAGGACAATACCAACAGGCCCAAAGGAACATAGAACTGAACCTTGGGGAGAGGCACATAGTAACATACATACAGTGAGGGAGGCCACAAAACAACCCACTCCTTTAACAGTGAACCCCTATAAAGGGAACAAAGAACCATCAGGAGTCGATGAAACATCAGTATGAGATTTCCACAAGCCCTGGAAGCTGTTCTTGAGAGGCCCCGGGGCTGAGCTAGCATCCACTCCCACTGCCCAGGATAGAAAAGTGGAGTCCAAGAGAAGGGTTACAAAAGAAGAGGCCAGCTGAAAAGAAAAACCTCAAAGCCCCAGTGGGACTAGCTGGCTTAACTGGCTCCCAGGCCTGAATCGGAATGGGCAGCTCCCAGAGCTGGCAGAGCCACATTATGAGCTAAGCACTTGCCCCAACCAGGAAACCCTCGGAAGTTCTAGGGTCGGAAGCAGGGGAAGGGGGGGGGGGGGGAAGGAAGATCAGAGAAAGGGCTAACCACACACAAAGGAAAGGGAAGATGCAGTCAGAACCAAGGGGGAAATCACCGACGTCCCTCATTCCAAGACCTAAACACCGGGTCAGGGGAGCTCCAGAGCATCCAACTAGGCATTCCTGTATAATCTAGACTGCCAGAGACAAACTAATCCAACACAAAGCACAAGCTGCCTGAAACACTCAAAGACATCAGAAGGAAAAAAAAAAAAAGATCCCCCATGGGGTGGCCAAACTCCAACGGGCTTGGGGCCAAAGGTGTCACTGACTTCACAGGCAGCATAGCGGAGGCAGAACAAGTGAACATCAACGCATACCACAGATGACAAACAACCCCTCAAACTTGTACAAGGCGAGAACCGATTTAGAGGGGAATATCTACAGGACCACAAACCTGGAAGGGGATTCCCAGGGCCTGAAGCATAAACCAACTTGCATTGATACCTGCTTGATGGAGTTATGGGAGTTGTTCTACTCCCCAAGCCTGGCCCAAGGCCAGGCTTGACTTGTGAGAGCTTGGTCCAACAGGGAAGAGGACACGCAGGGAAGAGGAGGACACGAGGAGGACCAAGCAGGACATCCATGCAGAGGGATCACTACAGTTGGACCTAAAAGTAACCCTGACATGGCCTAATTTACACGGTTGTGAAGGCCGACCTCAGGATGCTGGAAACGTTAAGCAAGCAAACCTAACAGTGCTCTCCCACCAGCTAACATTGCACCCGACTTGGGCCAAAACAGTGAAGCCACAAGACACCTGACTCACCTTGGATGAGGGTTACAAGTGAGGCGGACCTTTCAGGGAGGGAATACCAAACACTACAGTGAAAAAATTCTGGAAATGTAAGGACAGAACTAGGGGACCACTCATGGAAGGTAACCCTGAGCACATGCAACTCCAAGCACCACTGACTGTAGTGCATACCTTGTCACCTCTTTTCCAAGCTGGCTCCAGTGATCTGCCTATTCAGCTAAGTGGTGTGGTGTTTGCCCTTGGTGGCATTTACTACTGTGCAGTGTAATTACCTAAGTGTAGTTACAGGATGAGAGCTACACCACGAGCGTAGCTCTCATCCTGTAACTACACTTAGGGGAATTATACTGCATGGTAGTAAATGCCACCATGGGCAATCACCACACCACTCAGCTGTATAGGCAGAACACTGGAGCCAGCTTGGAAAAGAGGTGACAAGGTATGCACTACATCAGTGGTAGAACTAACAGCTCAGATCCTAGCAGGTGGTGAGCTACTCCCTGTTCCCCTGCCAAACAAATGGGGGCGAATCAGCTTGCACTAGATTCTAGAAAATTCTGTAATTTATTTACATACAGTAGTTGGAGTTCTTTCAGAAGGTTTCAAGGCTTCGGTCTCTTTTGAATCCAGCAGTAGTTTGTTTTGACTTGCTGACTTTCTAGTTGCCTTTCCTGGTTAGGTTGCAACTGCTCCCTGCAACTCTGAAATTTTAGCTCTGGTCTCTGGTAGGCCTAAAACTCCATGGCTCATGTAACCTAGCAGATGGTGCCATCTCAGCGTGTAGCTTCAGGAAGCCACAAGGGGCTTCCCCAGAAAGGTAGGTATATTAGGTAGGTAGGCAAGTATATTTTACTTGCCTAAATGTGCTTCTTGGTTATTATAAAGATATTTTACCTTACTACTCAAAGTGACAAACCTGTAAATGCAGTAGAGTGAATGTTCATACTTTGATAAACAAAACTACATACTCACTGATCGCAGTGTTGATACTTTTCCAGCAAGAGCATATGACCTTTGCTGGTTGCGACTGTCCAGCTCACTCTCTTCAGCCCCTGCAAGTCGTTCAACTTTTATTAATTAACTCTCAATGAAGTCTCTGCTTCTTTCTGTTTCTTGAATAATAAATACTTTGTTATAAATGCAAATTGTTAAAATCATCCTAGGAAAACTTTTATTTTATTTATTTATTTATTTATATACATGAAGGTACATTGGGTTTGTGCAAGTACATAACATTGGTGTTCTTAGATTCTTGTAAGGCCACTAGCACACATACTAGATATGTCTTATATTCATAGCATATATTGTCTAATAAAAGCATATATTATTGATGATATTCATAGCATTTTGGGCTGGTCCTTATCTAATAGATAAGGTAAGATGAATAGGTATATTGTAGCAAAATTGGAGTTCAACATAATAACTTCAATATAAATAGAGGATGATTATACTGATGAAGATGCATGTTTTAATTACTAATATTGGAGGAGTGCATAGCACAAGATATAGTGTGAGTTTGAAGAATAAATAGAAAATTGCGAGGATGAAATTAGGTAATTTTTGGTTTTACTTTTGAATAAGGCAGTTTGTTGGACAATTTTTTAATTCATTAGGGAATGAGTTCCATAGACTGGGTCCTTTAATTTGCATGAAGTGTTTGCACAGATTTAGTTTGACTGGGAATATCAAAGAGAGATTTATTTCTGGTGTGGTGCTCATGGGTTCTATTACATCTACCAAGGAAGCGTTTCAGATCAGAAGTAGCATTTAGGAACAAAATTTTGTACATGTAAATAGCACATGTGAATGTGTAGAGTGAGTGTATGTTTAACATGTTTAGGGACTTAACCAGAGGGGCTGTGTGCTGCTGGAAGAGAGTTTGCTATAGTTCTTATAGCAGATTTTTGCTCGGTGATGACGGGCTTGAGGTAATTTGCAGTGGATGAACTCCATGCACAGATACCATATGTAAGACAGGGATAGAGTAGCAAGTGTATAATGAGAGGAGAGCAGAGTGGAGAACATAATATCTGATTTTAAAGAGTATGCCGACAGTTTCTAAGACTTTATTTTTGTTGTATGTGGGTGTGTTGAATGTGGGTGCTGAAGTTTAGACTGCTGTTAATGTATAGGCCAATGAAACTCCATTCATTTGTATTGCTAATGTTAACATTGTCTTTCTGAAGTTGAATTAGGTTAGATGATTTACTTCCAAATAAAATGTAGTAGGTTTTTTGTATGTTTAGTGTGAGTTTGTTGGTTGATATCCATGAGTGGACTTATTTTAATTCATTATTTACAATATTATTTAGTGTGTGAGGGTTGGGGTCTTGAGTAAATGAAGGTAGTATCGTTTGCAAATAGTTTAGGCCTAAGAATGTTAAAAGCATTTGGCAATTCATTGATGTATACAAGAAATAGGAGAGGTCCAAACATGCTGCCCTGTGGCGCTCCTATGGTTAATGGTAGAGTGGGGAGGTTATGTCATTGATGGCTACATATAGGTTTCTGTCACCAAGATAGGATCGAATACAGTTCAGAGCAAGGCCTTGGATTTCATAGTGGTAAAGTTTAAGTATGAGGTAGTTATGGTTTACAATATGAAAGGCCTTTGTCAGGTCAATGAAGAGACTAATTGGGAACTCATTTTTGTCTAGGGCTGTGTAGATTATATTAAGTAGACTAATAATGGCATCATTGGTACTTCTTTTGGAATGGAGGCCAAACAGGCAAGGACATAATATGTTGAGTTTCACGAGGTAGAAATAGAGCTCTTTGTAAAATTATTTTTTCAAATATTTGTTTATAGTATCAGTAGATCTGATATTGGTTTGTAATTGTTTATGTCACCTGTCTCGCCTCATTTATGAACTGGCGTTACGCGTGCTTTTTTTTGTCAGGAAAGTATGACAGTAGAGATTTGTTGAATAGCAGAGCTATAGGTAGTGCAAGAGCAGGGACAGCACTCTTACACAATGGGGCCTCGACTTACGATGCTAATCCGTTCCCAGAGACGAATCGTAAGTCAAAATATCGTAAGTCGAAGTAATTTTTCCCATAAGAAATAAAGAGAATTGAATTAATCCGTTCCCCACCCTCCAAAATATTAACATACAAATACATTTTATACTGAATACAATGTTTTTTTCTAACTACAATACAGTACCAAAGTGTCTCTTACCTTTATGGAGGGCTCTTAATGGCGTATGGAAGATGGTGATGAGGGGGGAGGAAGAGAGTTGTTCCTGTTTGGAAGGGGAGTCCCCTTCCATTATCATATCAGGCAGTGATGTTTTCTCTAGGGTACTCTCTCTCCTACATTTTGCCTGAATACCACTAGGACCTGGTTGTGGTTCACTGCTTGTTTGTCTCACTACAAATTTGTCAAGAGCCATTTGTTTTCCCTTCATTTTAACATTTGTCTGTAATGATGCATCACAGTGTCATTGAATAGGATAAGGCAACGACCTACTGCAGCTTAATTTGGGTGAGTCATTTCAGCAAAGGTTTGCAATTCTTCACATGCTGCACACATTTTCTTAATTGTTGAGGAAGAGACATTCTGTACTCTTGTTTCTGCTCTATGGTCATCCTTACATGGGTTTTCATATGTTGAGCCTTACCACTGACTTTCCTGGGACTCATGGCGTGATATATAATAATTACTTTAATGTTCAAATTGCAAAAAATCACCACAAAAGCAGAATTTCTTATAGGCGCAATCTTCACTAAGCAGGGCAGCTGTAGTAAACTGAGGCAGGTCGGCCGCATAACTGGGAAACCACGCGCTTGGTCGACCCGAACGTGTACCAACAAATATCGGAAGTCGATGACACCATCGGATGTCGAAGTCGCATTTTTCGATGAAATTTACATCGTAACTTGAAATTATCGTAAGTAGGGGCAATCGTATGTTGAGGTGCCACTGTATTTCATAGAAGGTATATCACTAATGTTCCCAGCTTTGTTTTAAGTGAGTGAATTATGGATACAATGTTGGGTTGACTGGTAGTAGAGAGTAATTTACCAGACAAATGTATCTGATATACTGGACACAACAGGCACTGGCCTGTTGACAGGTTCATGGGAATGAACAGGTTCCCTGTCATTCCCGTGTCATGGATAAACACTAAGCCTTGCAGCTAAAAATCGTCTTATGGCCAAGTAAATACTGTTCGACAGATGCTTAAGCAACCCCTCCCCCTTCAACACCATTCGAGGTATCACCTAACAAAGACCTGCTGGAAGAATTCTAACATCCAGTGACCCCCATACAATAGCATCTTAGAACTCTAGGCAATCAAACAAAAATTTGTAGCCTAACAGCAAAAACTACTCAACCCAGTCAGGAAAAATGCAACAATATCTTCCAATGACCTCTTGCCTAGTAAAAACCCAATTTCAATGAGCCCACTAACCCAATGATTACTGGCACCTCTTAGCCAAGCCAGCCTCATGTCCCTTCACCCAGCCAAAAGATCTAATCAGAAAACTTTAAAAATCTATAAATTTCTGAGGTCCAACAGGTATTTGTACCAGGTATTATGTCAATCTAGGTTGATGAAGAGTCGGCCGAGCGGACAGCACGCTGGACTTGTGATCCTGTGGTCCCGGGTTCGATCCCGGGCGCCGGCGAAAAACAATGAGCAGAGTTTCTTTCACCCTATGCCCCTGTTACCTAGCAGTAAAATAGGTACCTTGGGTGTTAGCCAGCTGTCACAGGTTGCTTCCGGGGGGTGGAGGCCTGGTCAAGGACCGGGCCGCGGGGACACTAAAAAGCCCCGAAATCATCTCAAGATAACTCAAGATACTGCCTTACAACAGTATTCTTTCCCAATAGGAAAAATTGAGACACGTTTTTTATCAACCTCCAGGCAGCGTCCCCTAGGCAGCGACCCCCAGGCAATGCAAGATTCAGATATGGGTCAATGCAAGATTCAGACATGGGTCAATGCAAGATTCAGTCATGAGTCAATGCAAGATTCTGACATGGGTCAATGCAAGATTCAGACATGGGTCAATCCAAGATTCAGACATGGGTCAATGCAAGATTCAGACATGGGTCAATGCAAGATTCAGACATGGGTCAATACAAGTGTCAGATATAGGGCCTGTGGCTGAGCGGTCAGCGCTCTGGATTCGTAGTCTTATGGCCCTGGATCGATCCCTAGCAATGGCGGAAACAAATGGGCAGAGTTTCTTTCACCCTGATGCTCCTGTTACCTAGCAGTAAATAGGTACCTGGGAGTAAGACAGCTGTTACAAGCTTCTTCCTAGGGTGTGTGTGTATGAAAAAAAAAAGTCGATTGATTGACAGTTGAGAAGCAGGCCAAAAGAGACAGAGCTCAACCCCCCACAAGCCCCCCACTAAGGTGAATACAACTAGAAAAATACATCTCCCCAGTGTCAGAGTTAGACCAGATTTCTCTGCCTTTTAGTTGACCAGACGGGTGGCGGCCCAACATGGCGACAGCTGGAGATGCGTGCAGCATCTCTCCTACAAACATTCACAATACCTTTGAGGGTTTAAGAAAACACTGTCACATGGCAAACATATAGATCATGATTGTTGCCCAGTCTTAGAGAAGGATTGAGATGGACGTTTCCAGGAAAGTAAACATCACAGTTAGGCAAACAGATTAAAGGGGCCATGCCACAATCATACAGAGGTAAACAGAGACCACCCCAGCCCTTTGCGACCTGAGTATCAACATCCATCACTCAACCAAGTTAGGACAAGTTCTCCTGGTTTGCAGACATTCATTATTGCCTTTGATGACGAAGATAGGAGTGTTTTCGGAAATAGCAGGGCAAAAAGTATCCTATATAATGCCATTCCCAATTTATTTAAGATCAAAGTGCACAATATTAGACCTAACAAACAAAGGAACTTAATCGCAATGGACTACAAACACAGTGAGGAACTAGATCTTTCAGACATTACTGACATCTGTGGATACAAAGTTAAATGCTACCAACCACTAGGAAACCGATTAGTGAAACATGTAATCCGACATGTTGTAGACATTAGTGCAACTTCCCTTTGACACAGTATCACATAAAGACTGGTGTACAAGCTGGCAGGAGTGAAAGGGAAGGTACTCCACTGGATAAGGGAGTACCTAAGCAACAGGATACAGTGAGTCACTGTGAGAGGTGAGGTCTCGGAGTGGTGAGGCGTCACCAGTGGAGTCCCACATTTATCAGTCCTTGGACCTATACTATTTCTGATATATACATAAATGATCTCCCAGAAGGAATAGACTCATTCCTCTCAATGTTTGCTGATGATGCAAAAATTATGAGGAGGATCAAGACAGAGGAAGATTGTATGAGGCTACAAGATGACTTAGACAAACTGAAGGAATGGTCCAACAAATGGCTATTAAAGTTCAACCCAAGTAAATGTAAGGTAATGATACTAGGAAGAGGAAATAGGAGGCCAGACACCGGATACCGAATGGGAGATAAAGTCCTTCACGAACAGACAGAGAGAAAGATCAAGGAGTTGATATCACGCCAAACCTGTCTTCTGAAGCCCACATCAAAAGAATAACATCAGCGGCCTATGCAAGGCTAGCTAACATCAGAACTGCTTTCAGAAACCTGTGTAAGGAATCCTTCAGACCCTTGTACAGTGGCACCTCGACTTACGATTGCCCCGACTTATGATAATTTCGAGTTATGATGTAAATTTGATCGAAAAATGCGGCTTGACATACGATGTGTCTCGACTAACGATATTTGTTGGTACACGTTTGGGTCGACCGAGCGCGTGGTTCCTGGTCACGCGGGTTGACCTGCCTCAGTTTACTACAGCTGCCCGCTTAGTGACGATCACACCTATAAGAAATTCCATTTTTGTGGTGATATTTTGCTTTTTGAACATATAAGTACAGGTAATTATTATATATTGCACCATGGGTCCCAAGAAAGTCAGTGGTAAGGTTTAACATATGAAAACCCATGTAAGGATGACCATAGAGCAAAAACAAGAGATCATTCGTAAATATGAAGATGGTGTGCGAGTTGTTGAACTAGCTAGGCAGTACAACAATTCTCAGTCAACGATATCCACCATACTAGCTAAGAAAAAGGACATTATGAGTGCTAAAGTGGCAAAAGGCGTATCAATAATCACGAAACATAGAACAAACACTTGAGGATGTTAAACAGTTATTATTAATTTGGATACACAGCAAGGAGTTAGCGGGTGATAGTTTCAGAGGCCATCATTTATGAAAAAGCAAGGAAATTGCATGAAGACCTTTTAAAGAAAACCCCTGGAACGAGTAATGCAAATGCAAAAGAGTTTAAGGTGAGCAGGGGGATGGTTTGAGAAATTTAGAAAAAGAAGTGGCATTCATAGTGTTGCGAGCTGGTGGAGAAACCCAGCGAAGAACTGACCACCGAAGAACTTCACAAGGAGCAGCAACAAGAGACAGCTGAGGAAATTTCTTCAGGGGAGGAGGAGACAGTACAGAATGTCCCTTCCTCATTAATTAAGAAAATGTGAGCAGCATGGGAAGAATTGTAAACTTTTGCTGAAACGACTCACACAAATCACGGTGCAGTAGGCCGTTGCCTTAACCTTTTTAATGACACTGTGATGCTTAACTACAGATAAAAATTAAAACACATGGAAAAACAAAAATTTCTGGAAACGTTTTTAGTGAGACAAACAAGCAGTGAATCACAACCAGGTCCTAGTGGTATGCAGGCAAAACGTAGGAGAGAGTGTACCCCAGAGAAAACATCACTGCCTGATGTTATAATGGAAGGGGACTCCCCTTCCAAACAGTAACACCTCTCCTCCTCCCCCCCACCTCCTCACCATCTTCCATATGCATCATGAGTCCTCCACAAAGGTAAGATAAACATATGCACTGTACTGTAGTTAGAAAAAACATTGTATTCAGTATAAAATGTATTTGTAAGTTAATATTTTGGAGGGTGGGGAATGGATTAATTCAATTCCCTTTATTTCTTATATGAAAAATTGCTTCAACTTACGATATTTCGACTTACGATCCGTCTCTGGGAACGGATTACCATCGTAAGTCGAGGCCCCACTGTATACCACATATGTAAGGCCAATCCTGGAGTATGCAGCCACAGTATGGAGCCCATACCTTGTCAAGCACAAGACAAAGCTGGAAAAAGTTCAGAGGTATGCCACTAGACTAGTTCCAGAACTAAGAGGCATGAGTTATGAGGAAAGGCTGCGTGAACTGCACCTCACGTCGCTGGAAGACAGAAGAGCTCGGGGAGACATGAACACCACATACAAAATTCTCAGGGGGAATTGACAGGGTAGACAAGGATGGATTATTCAACATGGGTGGTACACACACAAGGGGACACAGATGGAAGCTGAGTACCCAAGTGAGCCACAGAGACATTAGAAAGAACTTTTTCAGTGTCAGAGTAGTTAGCAAATGGAATGCATTAGGAAGTGATGTGGTGGAGGCTGATTCCATACAGAGTTTCAAATGTAGATATGATAGAGCTCGAGCAGCTCAGAAATCTGTACACCAGTAAATTGACAGTTGAGAAGCGGGACCAAACAGCCAAAGCTCAACCCCCGCAAGCACAACTAGGTGAGTACTTCAGGCACATGGCATTCAAATCTTCCAAGTCAAAAAATTTATGCGAAGAACAAACGGAGAACTGAGTGATACAAACACTGCCCTACTTACTTTTCTAGACTACATTCCTTCTGATAGGGATTTGTTTGACGGCTTCCTCCAAAAACTAGAAGTATACATACCACGTCCCACTCAGTGTTTTAGATGTAAAGGTTTTAATAATACATCAAAAGGCTGCACCAAAGACATGTGGGAAATGCTCTGATTTCCATTACACACACGACTTTGCATCAGATATACTCACCTGCTCAAACTGTGGTGGCAGTAATGAGTTTACATTCAAACAATGTCCTTCATACATAGCAGCAACAGCAAAAACTAAGGTTCTCCCCACCAACAACCTGCAATACAGTAGTGCATTGAAACAACCTAACTCAGTCCATCATCAACCACTATCTCACACTCAACCACAACCTTTGTGTGTACCTGATATGTCTGCCACTGACAATCCTGCGCCTCCAGTCAAATCATCTCCCACAAAACGTACAACTGAGTCCCGATCTTGTTGAAACTCTTGTCACTCACATTGAAAATGCACTAGAAAAGATGCTGGACCGACTTCTAACTAAATTCTTTACACAAGTAACTCAACCTATCTCCAAGGCTGACCCAACAGACATCCCATCGACATCTACAGACGATGACATCCGCCCAAACACAGCTACCATTGCTGGATACACATCGTTTGAACAGATGATGAAAAAACTCCTAAATAACTCCTTGCACGCCTTATCAAAGTCACTCCCCAGGATGACTTGCCACAAACCCCAACCACCGGCACCAGAAGTAAGAAATCCTCAGTTGTACAAACCTCCCAACGACCTGGCACGTTGACTGAAAAACCACATAAACCACACACTCCCACGACACATCCTCCAACCACTCCCAGATATTCAACACGGTGAATTACTGGCATGTCAAAGAAGACCGATGTAATCACATCCCAGGTGTAAAAATCCGAGATACAATATAACAACACTTCTTCAACTAACCTATCTACCCCAACCAAACCTAACCTAACCCATCCCAACCCAGCCTAACCTAACCTAACCCACCCCAACCCAGCCTAACCTAACCCCAAACTAACCCATCCCAACCTAACCTACCACACCCTAACCTAACCTAACTTAAATTATTCCATACTAACCAAATTTAACTTACCCCAACCTAACCTACCCTACCCCACCCTAATCTAACCTACCCCACCCCAACCTAATCTAACCTACCCCACCCCAACCTAATCTAACCTACCCCCACCCCAACCTAACCTAACCTAACCTTATACACATTAAACCCATGTTACTTAATGTATTCTAACTCCTTTCCATAATCTACCCCTAACGTACATTGAGAGGGTGTGTTAGCTGAAGCTCCGATTGTAGTAATACTATCATAGCAATATGGAAGGTGTAGTGAAGGAACTGATGAGTCTAGTTGGAGCTCTAAGGACAGAGTTGGACTCTTTACGGGAGGAGGAGGTACAACAGCTGAAACTACATCAGGAAGAAACAAAGGAGGAGACCAGTATTAAAAAGACCTCAGAAGAAACAAAGGAGGAGACCAGTATTAAAAAGACCTCAGAAGAAACAAAGGAGGAGACCAGTATTAAAAAGACCTCAGAAGAAACAAAGGAGGAGACCAGTATTAAAAAGACCTCCACTTGGAAAGTCGTAAAGGACAGAGGTCTCAAGAAGATCTTGAGAAAGCCGCCTACAGATATCCTAAGGACTTCTAATTCATTTGCCATGTTGGAGGACGAGTGCTGTGGTGAGCCTGCAGTTCATTCGAAAGGGAAATCAACGAAGAGCAATGAAGCGCAGGTCCCTCAGAGTGCTCAGAAAGTAAAGGAATTACCTAAGCAAATTTTGGTTGTAGGAGATTCCCAGATGAGGTATTTAGATAGGACTTTTTTGCCAGAGATAGGGGGAACAGGTTAAGGGTTTGCTATCCAGGAGCTGAAATTGGCGATATTATAAACAACATGAATGATATTATGGCTAGGAATGGGAACAAACCCATTATTTGTGTTAGTGCAGGTGGAAATGATGTTGGACGAGTTAGGAGTGAAGACCAAATTCAGAGGTTTAAAACAGCCATAGAATTAGTTAGGAGCAAGGGAGGAAGCCTGATCATGTGTGGCATTCTTCCAAGAAAGGGAGTTGGAAATGAATGGTTGTCGAGGGCACTTGGTGTCAATTGCCGGCTGGAAAAATATTGCAAATCAAATGTAATATCTTTCATAGACAACTGGGAACACTTCTATGGAAAAGATGAAATGTATGCTCGGGATGGTGTGCATCTATCGAGGGCTGGGGTTGTTGTTGTTGCGAATTCGTTGGAACCCGTGGTTGGAGGTGTTTGTTTGGGTTGGGGTTTAAACTGTTAGTAGATAGTAGTATGGGAATCGATATGGAGAAAGGAGGTAATAAAAGTGCGTATTTGTGGGGAAAACAAATTGGCAAAATGATCAGGGAAAGAGAAGGGTCTCAAAATGACAATACACTTAGGGTATATTACACTAACAGTAGAAGTCTAAGAAACAAAATAAATGATTTAAAAACTCAGAAGTCTGCACAGAAAAAATAGACATTATTGCACTTACCGAAACGTGGATGAATGTAGAAAATAGAGAACTACTAGCTGAATACCAAATAAATGGTTTTAAACTATTCCACAAAGATAGATATATTAGACGAGGAGGGGGAGTAGCCATATATGTAAGGGAAAATTTGAAATGTTGTCTCAAAGAGGGAATCAAAACTGAGGCACACACAGAAACTATTTGGATAGAATTAAATGAAAACGCAAATAATCTTATAATAGGAGTTATATACCGGCTACCAAGCTTAGACAGGTTGGAAGCAAAGCACCTATGGGATGAAATATCTAGAGCATCTAGGTCTAGCAGTATTTGTGTCATGAGTGACTTTAATTTTAGTGGAATAAACTGAATTAACAGAACAGGGAATAACGAAGCAGAAGATTTTATAGAATTAATTGACAACTGCTTTCTTACACAACACATTAAGGAACCAACGCGGGAAAATAATATTTTAATATTTTAGATTCAGTGTTAACTAACAGGAAAACACAGATTAATGACATCGAAATTGGGAGTGTACTTGGGAACAGTGATCACAAAGAAATCAGATTTAGCATAGAATGGAATAGATCTGTAGGAGAAAATTCTGTTAAAGTGCCAGATTTTCCTAAAGCTAATTTTAATATCCTAAGAAATTGTTTGGGTCAAATAGATTGGAAAGTCTTGGGCATAAGGGGTGGGTCGGTCTTGGAGCGAGACGTGAACCCAGCGATAGGTGACATAAAAAGGGATTTCAATGTGGATTCAAAATATAACATTTAAAAATATTCTAAGCAAAGCACAGGAATGTAGTATACCATACAAATTGAATAGATCGAGTACTAATGACCCAAAATGGATAACAAAGGATCTGAAGAACCATATAGGTAGAAAGAGTGTGGGGTACAAAAAGATTAAGAATGGGGAAGTCAGTTTAGAACAGGAATTCATACAACTGATTAGAAATGTCAAAAAAATGAGATAAGGAGGGCAAAGAGAACTATGAAGCTCACATAGCAGGGCAAACAAAGACAAATCCTAGAGGGTCTTTTCAGTTATATCGAACAAAGATTAGGGAAAGGATAGGTCCATTAAAAACTGAGACAGGTCAGATAATGGATAATGATAAAGAGATGAGTAGTATATTTAATAAATATTTTATCTCTGTATTTACTAAAGAGGAACTTAATAATATGCCTTCAGCTGTACAAGTCTATGTGGGTGGGGACGAGGACAGGTTGACTAGTTTAGCAGTTACCAGGGAGGATGTAATTAAATAAATAGTAAAACTCAAACCAAACAAATCCCCAGGGCCGGATTAAGTGTTTGCCAGGGTGCTTAAACAATGCAAAGAGGAGCTTTGTGAACCGCTGTCTACCATATTTAATAAATCAATAGAGTCAGGCAGCGTGCCAGAGTCATGGAAGGTTGCTAATGCGGTACCAATTTTTAAGAAAAGAGATAGATCACTTGCATCAAACTATCAGCCAATTAGCCTAACGTTTATGGTGGGAAAATTACTTGAATCGATAATTGCAAATACAATTCATCTGCATCTTGAAAAACATAAATTAATAAATGATTCTCAACATGGTTTTACAAATGGCCGTTCATGTTTAATAAATTTGCTATCTTTTTATTCCAGCAAAGTTGAGGCAGTTGATCCTGGCAGTAAGGATTGTGATGTTGTGTACCTTGACAAAGCAAAGCTTTTGATACAGTGCCACATGAAAGACTGATTAAAAAGATAGAGGACCATGGTATTGGGGGTGTTAAATTATGTTGGATTAGGGCATGGCTGTACTAAAGAAAACAGAGAGTTAGTAAAAATGGGGTTAAGTCAGACTGGGAATATGTTGTAAGTGGAGTGCCTCAAGGCTCTTTCCTGGGACCTCTGTTGCTCTTCATTGACCCATGTCTATATTCTAGTCAGGTTTAATAAACCAATGTATAAATCACAATATAAACCCTGAGAAATTTCCTGAAATTATGCTAAAAGTGACATATTTCTATCTAATGCAGGAAGAACCGCACGTCTATGGGTCATCCAATAATGTTAGCAGACTTCTAGATGTTACCACTGCTGGGATTAGGCTCGGCTAAAAGTACCTCTGGGAGTTTGTAACATCTGCTGACGTAGATTTGACTAAATGTAAACTCTGTCAGCAGAACTATTCGCATACTTTGCGTCATTATATAATGGAATGTGAAAAAATTGCGGAATTTAGAGATACCATCAATAGAGTCCAAGAAATGTGCAAGTACTTCATTCATAATGATGTGCTGCCCAAAATCTTAGCGAAGTATAAAAAATTTGCTTACTGTAGGTAATGCATACACATGACTGTAAAGCTGCCGCCCAGTTGGGTGGGTGTGGAGGAAGACTAGTAACTGTGTGACTCACCATAGATGTAAAGTGCCTTGTATAGTGACTGTTGTGAGCCTCTTGTTGATCACTTGTGACACAACGATCATTGATGTGTGTATTTGTGTGGGTGATTAGATACGTATGTGTATGTATATATGTATATGTATATGTATATAATATATATATATATATATATATATATATATATATATATATATATATATATATATATATATATATATATATATATATATATATATATATATGTCGTACCTAGTAGCCAGAACGCACTTCTCAGCCTACTATGCAAGGCCCAATTTGCCTAATAAGCCAAGTTTTCATGAATTATTTGTTTTTCGACTACCTAACCTACCTAACCTAACCTAACCTAACCTTTTTGGCTACCTAACCTAACCTAACCTATAAAGATAGGTTAGGTTCGGTCATATATCTACGTTAATTTTAACTCCAATAAAAAAAAATTGACCTGATACATAATGAATTGGGTAGCTTTATCATTTCATAAGAAAAAAATTAGAGAAAATATATTAATTCATGAAAACTTGGCTTATTAGGCAAATCGGGCCTTGCATAGTAGGCTAAGAAGTGAGTTCTGGCTACTAGGTACGATATATATATATATATATATATATATATATATATATATATATATATATATATATATATATATATATATATATATATATATATATATGTCGTACCTAATAGCCAGAACGCACTTCTCAGCCAACTATGCATGGCCCAATTTGCCTAATAAGCCAAGTTTTTATGAATTAATGTTTTTTCGACTACCTAACCTACCTAACCTAACCTAACCTAACTTTTTCTGCTACCTAACCTAACCTAACCGATAGAGATAGGTTAGGTTAGGTTAGGTAGGGTTGGTTAGGTTCGGTCATATATCTACGTTAATTTTATCTCCAATAAAAAAAAATTGGCCTCATACATAATGAAATGGGTAGCTTTATCATTTCATAAGAAAAAAATTAGAAAAAATACATTTATTCAGGAAAACTTGGCTTATTAGGCAAATCGGGCCTTGCATAGTAGGCTGAGAAGTGCGTTCTGGCTATTAGGTACGACATATATATATATATATATATATATATATATATATATATATATATATATATATATATATATATATATATATATATATATATATATATATATGTCGTACCTAATAGCCAGAACTCACTTCTCAGCCTACTATGCAAGGCCTGATTTGCCTAATAAGCCTAGTTTTCATGAATTAATGTTTTTTCGACAACCTAACCTACCTAACCTAACCTAACCTAACGTTTTCGGCTACCTAACCTAACCTAACCTATAGAGATAGGTTAGGTTAGGTTAGGTAGGGTTGGTTAGGTTCGGTCATATATCTACGTTAATTTTAACTCCAATAAAAAAAAATTGACCTCATACATAATGAAATGGGTAGCTTTATCATTTCATAAGAAAAAAATTAGAGAAAATATATTAATTCAGTAAAACTTGGCTTATTAGGCAAATCGGGCCTCACATAGTAGGCTGAGAAGTGAGTTCTGGCTACTAGGTACGACATTATATATATATATATATATATATATATATATATATATATATATATATATATATATATATATATATATATATATATATATATATATATATATATATATATATATATATATATATATATATATATATATATATATATATATATATATATATATATATATATATATATATATATATATATATATATATATATATATATATATATATATATATATATATATATATATATATATATATATATATATATATATATATATATATATATATATATATATATATATATATATATATATATATATATATATATATATATATATATATATATATATATATATATATATATATATGCAACAATGATCACAAAAACACTGATCCAAGTATGCAGAATAACCACATATGAAAAATAGAAAATGCTTAACGCGTTTTCGGCTAATTCGCCTTCATCAGAGCAAAGTAGAATAGAGCAAATTCTACTTTGCTCTGATGAAGGCGAATTAGCCGAAAACGCGTTAAGCATTTTCTATTTTTCATATGTGGTTATTCTGCATATATATATATATATATATATATATATATATATATATATATATATATATATATATATATATATATATATATATATATATGTCGTACCTATTAGCCAGAACGCACTTTTCAGCCTACTATGCAAGGCCCGATTTGCCTAATAAGCCAAGTTTTCATGAATTAATATATTTTCTCTATTTTTTTTCTTATGAAATGATAAAGCTACCCATTTCATTATGTATTAGGTCAATTTTCTTTCATTGAAGTTAAAATTAGCGTAGATATATGACCGAACCTAACCAACCCTACCTAACCTAACCTAACCTATCTTTATAGGTTAGGTTAGGTTAGGTAGCAGAAAAAGTTAGGTTAGGTTAGGTTAGGTAGTCGAAAATACATTAATTCATGAAAACTTGGCTTATTAGGCAAATCTGGCCTTGAATAGTAGGCTGAAAAGTGCGTTCTGGCTATTAGGTACGACATATATATATATATATATATATATATATATATATATATATATATATATATATATATATATATATATATATATATATATATATATATATATATATATATATATATATATATATATATATATATATATATATATATATATAAAACTGAAAACTCACACCCCAGAAGTGACTCGAACCCATACTCCCAGAAGCAACGCATCTGGTATGTACAAGACGCCTTAATCCACTTGACCATCACGACCGGACATAATGAGGTGATAGCCGAGGCTATTTGAACCACCCCACCGCCGGCACTCGGATAGTTATCTTGGGCATAGCAAGCCTCGGCTATCACCTCATTATGTCCGGTCGTGATGGTCAAGTGGATTAAGGCGTCTTGTACATACCAGATGCGTTGCTTCTGGGAGTATGGGTTCGAGTCACTTCTGGGGTGTGAGTTTTCAGTTGCATATGTCCTGGGGACCATTCAGGCTTGTTCGCATATATATATATATATATATATATATATATATATATATGTGTGTACATGTATGTATGAGAATGTGTACATGTATATATAACATTAATAATTTTGCAACTAGCGTAAAAAATTGTTTATTTGCTTAGCTAAACGAACTAGAGGGTTCAGTTCCTGAACAGATTATGTGCCTCTGTAATCCTTTACATCACCGCCCACGGGATGGGTATGGGGTGGATAATAAAGAAAGAAATTGAATATGGATAGCACTTCCTACCTCCCCAACTAGCCATGTTGGCAGCTGTGACTGTGACTGTTGCTGTTGTTTGTTTTCACTTGTAATAAGGGATCACTAAACTGCTCTCTTGATCTATCAAGATTAGATTTTTTTTTCTACCACAGACGTGGCCACACATTTACAATGCTAACCAGCATATATACATTTTCTTCTGTCCTCCATGGACAGGGTTAGAGAAGTGTTAAACATATAGTTCAAGGGTTTATTGAACACTCAACCACAGAAGGTGATTCGGTGCTTTTAAAATGCTAAGCTAACCTACATACGTAAATACATAGATACACAGATTTACGTATGCCCTACATAAAGTGTTAGATATGTCTTTTACATAGTGTCATTAATGTACATTCACAAAGGTGAAATGTAATTCTGATCAGCCTCCATATATACTTTATACCCATACATATACATACACACACACACATATACATACATATATACACACACACATGCATTCACATACATTTGTCTCATTTACTCTGACAGGGTGAGGTAGCTGATAAAGAAACTATAGTGTGCAATTAAGCACTTAATCACTGAAGGTGATGAAGGTGCTTTTACAAGCTCAGATGTATAGTTACATCATATATATACATTGTATGATTGATATATTACATGGTCAATCTTGGATACAAGTTCAATATATCATCAAGTGTTCCAGTACTCATATAGTAACTACAGAGTTCAGCATACCTTAGCCCAGGAGGGCGAAAGTCAGTCAGTATGGGACATTCTACAATATAATGTTCAAGAGAGTGCATGTTTTTTCTTTCACAAAGTTGACACATTGTGTACTCGACATTTGGGTTTTGAGAACCTTGACCTTGAGAACAACCTTGAGAACATGACCTTGAGAAGAAGTATAGGTTAGGAATTGTCTCCAAAGAATTCTCAAAGAATTACTCATTATTGCTGTCTAAGATAATTAGACGAGCCAAAACTAAATACTACGAAGATAAATTTACCCAAATAAAGAGCAACATTAAACAAACTTGGAGAACAATTTCTCAAATATTGGGATCAAAGAAGTCTTTAAATAACAAACCGACTCTCCTGTCTAATAACGATGGTCAGCTTTCAGCCTCTGATTCTGCTACTGAGTTCAATAGGTTCTTCTCTTCCATTGGTTCATCCCTTGCAAATGATATTCCATCTTCCAGTACAGACATTAATGACTATCTTTCAAGTAACTATCCACAGTCTCTGTACCTAAAGCCTATTAATTCCACTGACGTCAATGAGATAATCCTTTCCCTTAAAACCAAGTCTGGTGCCCTTGAGGAGATACCAACTTTAATTTACAAAAAAGCCTCCAGATCTTTAGCCCCTGCTATTGCTTTGCTCTTCAACAAGTCACTTGAACTCCAAACCTTCCCAGATATTCTAAAAAAAGCGAGAGTAACGCCTGTCCACAAATGTGGTAATCTCACAGATGTTAACAACTACAGACCTATATCTATCCTGCCAAACTTGTCAAAAATTTTTGAAAAACTAATCTATAAGCAGCTTTACTCATATCTAGCCAAACTCAATATACTTAGCCCTTGCCAATATGGCTTCAGACCCAAAAAAAGCACTAACGATGCACTTATTAGTATGCTTAACTCGATTCATACAGCTCTTGATAAAAATGAGTTCTCTGTTGGGTTGTTTGTGGACCTGCGTAAAGCTTTTGACACTGTCAACCACCAAAACCTTCTTCTTAAATTACATCATTATGGAGTCAGAGGACACTCCCTACAATACCTCAAATCCTACCTTACTGACAGGCTCCAATATGTTTCTGTGAATAACACAATTTCTCCCACCCTACCCATCAACATTGGTGTTCCCCAGGGCAGCATACTTGGCCCTCTCCTCTTTCTCATCTACATTAATGACCTTCCAAATGCCTCCCAACACCTCAAACCAATTCTATTTGCTGACGACACAACCTTCATTTACTCCAGTCCTGATCCCCTTGCTCTAAATGCCACAGTAAATACTGAGCTAAATAAAGTCCATCTGTGGCTAACTGCCAACAAACTCACCCTTAACATTGACAAAACCTTTTATATTCTGTTTGGCAATAAATCCTCTAATCAAATAAATCTCAAAATAAACAATACCCAAATTTGTAACAAATTAGATGGCAAATTCCTTGGCATTCTCATTGACCACAAGCTGAATTTCCAGGGACACATTCTAAACATATCAAAAAAAGTTTCAAAAACTGTGGGCATTCTTTCTAAGATCAGATATTATGTACCACGCCCTGCCCTGGTGACTCTCTATTACTCCCTTATCTATCCATATCTCAACTATGGTATTTGTGCTTGGGGCTCTACTACCCAAAATCACTTACGTCCTCTAATTACTCAACACAAAGCTGCTATTAGGACAATATCCAACTTCTGGCCCCAGACATCACTCGGTACCCCTACTTAAATCTCTGAATATGTTAGACATTAAGTCATCTGCACATTCTCTCATGTGTATTATACATATATAAAACGCTAAACTATAATGCCAATCCTGATCTCAAAAGCTTCATAGAAGGTTGTATCAGAACCCATGAGCATCACACCAGAAATAAATACAGTTTTGATATTCCTAGAGTACGACTTAATCAAACTAGAAATGCTCTACAAATCAAGGGGCCCAGAATGTGGAATGACCTTCCCAACCATGTTAAAGACTGTACCTCTCTCAACCAGTTTAAGTTAATAGCGAAGCTATACCTAATAAATTCCCTGTAACCTACCTTACCCTTCTATTGTCAACCAATGTCTGTTTTTTTCTTTAAAGAGCGCTGTTTGTCGACATAATTGTATTTGTGCTGCTTTTTCATCTATGTTTTCATTTCTTGTTTTCATTCTACTCATTATGCTCAATTAGTATTAAGCTTGTCATTTAAGTTTATCATGCCCGAAACGCTTTGCGTAATAGTGGCTTTAGGCATTGTATGTACTAGCTATACCTATAAGTTAAACAATCCTTGTAACTATTTATTGTATGTATGTACCTTACCTAAATAAAATTGTATTGTAAAATTGTATTGTATTGTATTGTATTGAGAAAGCTGCCAGATACGTCTATATCCCAGGCGTATTCTGGCCACTATAACATCACATTGCCGGGTTCTTGTTCTATTAGTCCCATATGTGAATGTCTCCTCACGATATCTATCATAATATTTAATGCTACAACATTCAGGTCTTTGAGAATTTGTTAGGTCGGTGAGATTTTCATTAGATATTTGTTTAAGTATTCTCTTTGTCACTGCTAATGAAACACCCATATCAATTTCTACCACTGGTTTTCTGCAGGCTGACTAAGCAAGCATATCAACAGTGTCATGCCTTGAGATGCCAACATGTGATGGTATCCATAGGAATTTAATCTCAAATCTGTTTTCTTTGGCAGCTAAAACATTCATTCGAATATCACTGACTATTTTCTGGGTGTCACAACTATGTGCGTTCAATGCCAGGAGTGCACTCTGCGAGTCACAGTATATAAATCCACTGCCTTTGTCTTTTAAAAATTCAGTGGCAAGGTATATATGCCTGCAAGTTCGGTTTGAGTTGTAATTGCCCAGTCATTGACGCGCTTCATTGCTGTATGTACGAGAGAAGATTGTTCAAATATGTTACATGCACATCCGGTACATCGTCCACCTTCTTCTACAGAGCCGTCGGTATAGCACTGATAAACATCGTTACCCATACTCTGAGTACTTTCAGTGATTCTTTTCAGTGTTAACTGTTTTAATAATGTAGTGTGCACACTATCTTTCTTGGGCGCATTTACAAAATCAACTGATAAATCCCAGTTATCCCATGGAGTAATTGGCTGATTAATCATTAGTTGAGTTGGGTACATATTTAATATTTTGATGGAGTTGGCTACCTTGTAGAACCAATGTACATAATCAGATTTCGTTCTTCTTCTATAGACCTCAGGTGAGTGCAGCATATTAGAAAGTTTAGCTTGAAACTTCATGTGTTGTCTAGATCTACTCAATGCCTTCACGCCGAAAACTGTGCTAATAGACAAAATTCTCTCACTTACGGTAGGTAATTTTAACTCTGTTCTCATATTAACTATTCTCGTGGACTTTGGAGCCCCAAGGATGAGACGCATAGGTTCATTTTGCAAGGTTTCAAGAGATTTCAGCTCTTTGTCAGTATACAGTGTGAGATGTAGAGCATTGTAGTCAATCACAGAGCGTATAAATGATACATAAAACATTCTAGCAAGTCTCACGTTAAGTCCATGATTGACACCAACAAGGACCCGCAAGGGCTTTAATCTCTCCCAAAGTCTCCTCTTGAGAGAAGAAAGGTACCCAGGGTCGTTAATGGGGACACCAAGGTATCTGTAAGACTCGCAGTTCTCAAGTGCGCGCCCATCTATATGATAATTGGCTGGTGGAATACCACATGGAATGAGGGTACGAGTTTTCTGTACAGAGATAAGGAGGCCACATTCCTCAGCTCTAGTAGCAAAAGCGTCGAGCAGAACTTGCATTCTAGGCTCGGTGGCAGCCTGTAAACATATATCATCAGGCAAGTACTTAGCTTGTACATTCGTTATTGTGTAATCTTGATACCATTTTGATATACAATTAATAAAGTGGTCATGCAAGCCATATGGAATATTCATTTTCCGTCTCTGATGTCTATTAGGTACATCACACTGTACCTCATAGGAAGCAGAAACTGCATAGTGATCACTAACCAAGTGATTTACCAACGAACATTCCATCCTATCTTGCACAAGGTTTCTACCCGTTACATAATCAAGTCTGCCTCCCAATAAATGAGTTTGGGTATCCAAACACCAGATGTATCCGTAGTATACACGGTTAATCTGTTGTCATAAACATATTTGATAAATTTGCATCCATTATCGTTGTTAGTACTGTCTCCCAGCGTAATATGTCTAGCATTAAAATCTCCCATGTATATTGTCCCATGATTGTCTAGATCTGGGAACAATGTTACATTGAGTTTCTGGCTTCTGGCATATACGTTGAGGAATGAAAAGTGGCCTGCTGCAGTTTGTACATGAAAGTGATGGTACTGTGTGTGTACATTGTGTGACGTGCTCACAAGAATGTGCAGTAAATCACTTCTGACGTAAGTTAATAGGCCTGTGGCGTTACTGTTATTATAGGATGCATACCCTCTGATTTTTGGTGGGGCTTTGTTTATCATATTGGACGTGTAGGGCTCCTGTAAAGCAATTATATCTATGTTGTTACTGGTAACATATGTAATTAGGTCATTCAGTCTTTTGTTGATGCTACGAATGTTCCAACTGAGAAACCTAATGGCTCTTGTGTCAACAGCAGCCATCGTCTTGGTGTTGTTCCTCCCTGGGACTGGTGGTCCCATTGTTGTCCTTGTCCCACTTACACAATGTGTCAATAAGTGACTCTACGACGTAAAGAGCCACACCAACCTGGCGTTTGGTATCGTCAGGAACATCTGGTGACATCATCAGTTTCTTGATCACTGAGCAACTCGGGATGGTCCGCGAGTGAATGCTCTCTGTAAGTCGTATGGCATAATTACTGTCACTCAGAGTATTATCTTTTTGCTGCTGCCGCCGCCGCTGCCGCCGCCGCTGCTGCTGCTGCTGCCGCCGCCGCCGTCACCACCACCACAGGAACCTTTACCAGCGCGGGCCACGGCTGTGACACAGCTGCATGGAGGCTGTTGTATCTCTTGTGAAGGAGCCTGACGTAGAATGACGTAGGAGCCTGTATAATTTCAGTCAGTTCTGCTACCTGTGCTTGCAAGGTAGCCAACTGTCCATTAACTGTTGTATCAGGCTGTTGTGTGTTGTCAGGGGCGTTGCTGGTACTGTCACCACTATGGGATGGGTCAACAGTACTAGAGCCAGCATCAGTAGACACTTGTTGTGTCTCGGGTACTTGCCTCCTTGTGCCAAGGGAGGCTGGCCGTTTGGTACAATCTGAGTGCCAGATGGTGACTCCTTCCATACCACATCTGAAACACTTCAGCGGCGGTTTAGACGGAGCCACAGATTCAGGATGGTGCCCTGCTTCTGTTGCAGTGTTCTGTTGCTCCTGTTCCTGCTTTCTTTGGTCTCTGGCCTTCTTATACTGACAGTCCTTCAGTGGATGAGGACCGGAACAGAGAGCACACTTGGGTGTGGGGCACAAGCAGTACTTAGCTATGTGGCCACTGCCACAGCACTCGTAACACTCCACAGGGTTCGGCTCCCACACTCTGAACGTGCTGGGGCGCGCATACAACCCACCAAACCAATACTGGGCAGGTGGCGAATCAGGCTTTTTCCAGACTATGACTATTTGATCAGTAGGCTTACCATTCATGGTCAATCTTCGTGCTCTGTTTACCCCGTCTAATTCATAGGCCCACTCTAGTGGATACCTGTGACTGTACCTGTAGACTAGGTATTCATCCATCTTCTTGTTCCGTGTTGGATTATCTAGAGGGGAGAGCTTTACATCACCTATTTTCCCTTGTAGAAGAGCCTCCACAATCTCCTGCTTCTCTCTTGAAACATACACATATGGAGAGTTGACATGTGGACGTATCACGCCTGCAGAGCCAGGTGGGTACACCACGCCCAGTTTCTTACTCTACACAATCCTGTCAGCCACACTCGTGCCTTTAGGGAAGGTCAGACTGTGTACTCGCTCCTTGGTGCTATCGGACGCCTTCCACCCTTGTTGTTCTTCCACCACGCCACCCACCCTGTTGTTCACCAGGCTTCTGTTTCCCTTGTTTCCTTCTCTGGCTCTTACTTACCACCGCCTCAAACCCATCATTGGGTGGTGAGGTGACAGTGTCACTGGTCACGGTAGGGGAGAGCCCTGAGGGTCCAGCAGCTACCTCCTCCATACCTGCTTCTTCAGGCGGCATTAATTGTTGCTCTAACCTCTTCCGATACCTGGTTAGCATTAATAATCATATGATGATGATTAACACGACAGATGGCAGAGCAGGCAGCATGCCTTACCAGTCATCAGCGCCAACAGTCATAAACCTGCTCTGAGGGAAAGAGCACTCTCAGTGGGTTTGAGAGTCCTCAGACGACTTGTATAAACACTTGGATATTCCACTTGGTTGGTTGGGACTCGCAGAGGGTAGCCCTCAGTGACTTATTCTCCTATGTGTGGACAGAAGGTCCCCCTAAGACAGCCTAACCCTGCTACAAGGGTGAACAGATGCCCAAGTCAAGTGGCCCCCCAGATTTTACAGGTAACCGCATGGGCCACTGGACCGTTCCACTTGACCTGTTGAAATGGCGAAATGAGAAGAATAAGAGATAGTGGGGAAGATAAGTCTTATAACTAGGAATGTACAGGTGCTCTGTACAAAGCTGGCATCATTGAAGTGTCGGCGGCTGTCAACCTCCCGCCAGGGAAGGGATAGGGGGGACCGTTGGGTCAGCGCTCTAACCGCAAGGGTCAGAGGTCCGTGGGGGACAGATTACGATCCCACAACTCTCCTTGCTGTTTGTTGCCTGACGCTGTAGATGCCCTGTGGTTCTTGCTAGAGTCTTACAGTGAGTCCCAGGTACACTGTACAGGCGATGCTGTGTTATTAGCACCAGCAATGCATCAAACTAATGTTTGGTAGGCTTCCCCTAAGGAAGCCTATCAAGTCTCCGTGGTGTAGTGGTAAGACACTCGCCTGGCGTTCCGCGAGCGCTATGTCATGGGTTCGTATCCTGGCCGGGGAGGATTTACTGGGCGCAATTCCTTAACTGTAGCCTCTGTTTAACGCAACAGTAAAATGTGTACTTGGATGAAGAAACGATTCTTCGCGGCAGGGAATCGTATTCCAGGGACCTGCCCGAAACGCTACGCGTACTAGTGGCTGTACAAGAATGTAACAACTCTTGTATATATCTCAAAAAAAAAAAAAAAAAAAAAAAAAAGCAGTGGGGGCAGGCTAGCCTGCCTTCGACCTCAGGCGCCACTCCCTAGTTCACTCTAGGGTTCCCTTGATACTAGTGACTTATGCAACAGTGCTGGAACACTCAGCAGCACAGTAGTATTGTGACGATACAACCCCGGCGATCACAGCACAAGGTTGGGGACGAGGGACTTGACCCAAAGAGGGAGAGGAGGCGCGCACATCCTCTCAGCTCAAGGCCTGGCCAGCGAGTGTGTATCAAGATTAGTGATAAGCAAGTTTAGTTATACATAATAATACTAATAATAATAATAACTTATTTATACAAATTACATTTGAAACGTGATTAAGTGTTGTACTAGTAGGTACCCAATTATAAATTAAATAAAGCCACTATTTATTTATTTATATATTTATTTATCAGCAGACTTCTAGATGTTACTACTGCTCGGCTTAGACTCGGTTACAAGTATCTCTGGGAATTCTCATTATCTGCTGATGTAGACCTGACCAAATGTAAACTGTGTCAACAAAATTATTCGCATACCCTCCGTCACTATGTGATGGAGTGCGAAAAGATACGTGAATTTAGAGACAATTCTATAACCAATGTTCCAGCGACTGTGTAAATATTTCATTCAAAATTATCTGCTACCAGAAATTTTAGCCAAATATCCCCAGTTTGCTAACTGTAGGTAGTAACTGAGTGATTGTAACCTATCCACCGCTGCCCACTGGATGGGGGGCGGTGTGCAGGGCAAACATATAAATTGTGACACTAGCTCTCCACATATGTCAGTTGCTTAATTTAGAACCTGTACTTGAGGTCGATCTCGAACCCATTGTTGATGTGACGACTTATATTGAATTTTGTAACTAGCTCATCAAGATTGTAACTTGCTTAGCTAAATGAATTGTGGGGTTCAGTCCCTGAGCCCATTATGTGCCTCTGTAACCGTTTCCACTACCGCCCACAAGATGGGTATGGGGTGCATAATAAATGAACTAAACTAATTTGTTCATTTTGTGTTTGTCTTGTATTGTCTTGTTTATATTTTTATTCTCTCCCCCCCTTTTATATCAAAATTTTATTTTGTAATTGCCTTTTTTGCCTTGTTTTCCTACAACCAGCCTTCTTATGCAAACAAGTACAGACCCAGAACTAAACCTCTTATCCACTATCTATGACAATCATCACTTTAATGATCAAAATTGCAGATATTTTACAGCACATGATGTAAACAATATATTAACACATAATCACAATATCTCTGTAATTAACTTGAATGTAAGATCTCTAAGCAAACACTTCGATGATGTTAGTGCCTGTTACGACCCTGGGTTCCTCAGTGGAAACCAGAGGTCAAAATTGAGCTAATAAACTGCCTTTTAGTATTGGAAAAGCATCACGAGGTGCATTTGTTTGTATCTTCCCTGCCAGACGTAAGACTATTCTTGTTTCTCAAAGAGCATTTAAAGACTGAGCTTGGGGTTGATTATTAAATAATAAAATAGGCACCAACCATGTTACTAATACTTTCTAATCATTTGTAAAGTAAATCTGAGTAAACTTGGGATAGGAATGCTGTATGATTAGTTGAGTAGTCTGCTGGCAGCGAGTGAACTGAGGAGAAGAGTGCAGATGTTCGCTCTCTCTGGCTGGCGTTCGTGGTGTCGAGATCTCTTCTGAGCTGCCCTGCAGTTCTCTACCTTTTCTCCTCCTCCTTCCTTCCCTTACTTATTTCCCTTACCTTAAGTTAAGTATATCCTGTGTTGTAAGTGTGCCTACTCTGGTAGTAAGATTGGTGAGACCTGGGGGTAGTATTTGCCAGTGTTTTGGGTACCCATAAGTGTTGTGTTGTGTTGTATTAGGGTACCACGTGGTCTCACTACCCTAAGCTGCATCAAGCTTCAGTTCTTAACCAGTAATACTTTACCCTAGCTTGTTCTCAGTGTAACCCTTGTATCCTGCTTAGGTGGACCAAGGCTTTTATCGTAAGATAGTGTGGTAAAGTAATTATTATTGTTATTGGTGTGAATGTATATGGGGGTTGTTAAGGGGTTAATAAATAATTAAGTTAGTTAAAGGAGTATCCATTTTTCCTGTGTAGGAAATCTATGATCAACCTCTAGGCTGACTATTGCTGTAATAAGCCACTGCAAGTTATTTCTCTATATTTAGTGGGGGCCGGGCCTTTTATATCTCCCATATTTGATAACTCTTAATGCTAACTACTGTCCCCTACACCCATGTTATACTATATCCCCCATAGTACAGACTCCCCTATGTAACATGTGGTTGGCCTGACCGGGAGGAACAGTAAATTGAAAAAAATTAAATTTTTGAGTGCCAAAACTAAAAATTCTTGTTTTCCGCAGAACGGTTGTGTGTTCGCCTAGGGTCCAGCTCATCTAGCAAAGGATTTATTTTTACTGACTGGACACCTAGCTGGATCTCTTCACGATTGAGGTAAGTGTGGCCTTGTGTTACGGGCTGTGCAAATTTTCGTTTTTTCCAATTTTTATTTTTTAATTTTTTTTTCTTTGGCTAGGAGCTAAATTAATTAGTGATGGCATCTGAAATGCAGGAACTGGCAAAGGATCCTTCAGTGGTAGAGATAAAGAAACTTACCAAGTCTAATTTAGCATTGTTAGGCAAGGAATTTGGCCAAGAATTAAATGACGTGGATAAAAAGTGGACTTTGGTGAATGAAATATTACAACATTGTATTGATCAAGAACTATTGGCAAGTGATACACCTTTATGCCAGCCTAACTATTGGCAAGTGATACACCTTTATGCCAGCTAGCCAAGCGGAAAGTGCAGCTCATAGGGACAGAGAGATAGCTCTAGAGTTAGCAAAAATAAAATTAGAGGAGCAAAGACTCAAAACCGAGGAGCTAGAATTAGAGCGAATGCCATTAATGGACCTCCACCTGCCGGGGATTCAAACCCCAGGCATTATGAAAAAAAAGCATAATTTGCCTGAATTTTCAGAGTCGGACCCTGAAAGGTTTTTCAACCATTTTCAGAGATTGGCCATGTCCATGACCTGGCCAAAGGAAGAGTGGGTGAAAATCCTACAGGGAAGACTTAGGGGTAAGGCCCAAGATATTTTTTAAAATATGCCTGACGAAGAGTGTTTTGAATATGATAAAGTCAGGGAACGTATTTTGCGGGCATTCAGAATTACTCATGAAGCTCACTGCCAAGCTTATCGCAACCTTAGGCCTACTCACAACCAACTGCTCACTGAATTTGCTAGTGATCAAATTAGATTGTTTGATAAATGGATTCGCTCGGCTAAAGCCGAAACATACGAGGCATTAAAAAATGCCGTGAGTAGGTACTCAGGAGTTAGTCAGCTTGTTTTTGGGTTGCATCCTGGGCGATGTTAGTAATTCAGCCTTAGGGTGGGTGGGGACCTTGATAAAAGCCAAATGTGTAGAAATAAATACACTCTGGCTTCCTGTCCTCCGACACAGTGAATTATTTCTCTACCAATAAAACGGTCTCATCTTAAGTACACCTCAGACTGTCATCTTCACCAGCTCTAATGCTAAATATAGTAATATTAAAACAAAAATGTCTATAGTCTAACTCAGCTACAGAGTATGCAGTGGAACCTTGGTTGACGACCACCGCTCTTTACAAATTTTTTGGGTTACGAGCCCAATTGCTTCGTAAAATTTGACTTGGTTGATGACCTTTACCTTGCTTGGCAACTTTGTTAATACATGAATGGACTGACTTTGCGCATGGCGCACTTCAGATTACCAGTGTCTCCCACCTAGTGACGAATCGTGCTTGAATTCTTTGTGAAGAATTTCAATGTTTCTTACTTTTTTGGTTTCTGAACATAAAAGTTATTATATATCATGCCATGGGTCTCTGAAAGCATTTCAAAGGACATCATTTGTGAAAAAGCAAGGCAATTGCATGACGATCTTTAAAGAAAGCCCCTGGAACGTGTGATGCAGATATAAAAGCATTTAAGATGAACATGGGATGGTTTGAGAAATTTAGAAAAAGAACTGGTATTCATAGTGTTGTGAGGCATGGGGAAAAACAAATGTCTATAGACATATTCTTAAGACAAGCAAGCAGTGAGTCACAACAAGGTCCTAGTGGTATGCCTGCAAACCGTAGGAGAGTGTACCCCAGAAATGTCATCACTGCCTGATGTTATAATGGAAGGAGACTCCCCATCCAAACACTAACACCTCTCCTCCACCCCTAACCCCCTTCCTCACAATCCCTTTCACCAACAAAAGTCATCAATAAAAATAAGTTATAACTTGTACATATTGTAGTGCCAAATATTTGTAGTATTATGTTTGAAATGCATTTTGAAGTTAATATTTTTGGGAGTGTGGATTAATTCACTTTACAATATTTCTTATGAGAATATTTGTTTCAGTTTGCAAATTTTCGGTTTACGACCTGTCTCTGGAAATCGATTAAATTCAAAAACAAAGGCACCACTGTATTACATTTGAAATAAATTTCCACAGAACAAAAAATAGAAAGCACATTATTTACATATATATGAAGAAAAAACACATTTAAAGCTTTGTTTTATCTTTACTATGCTAAAGAGATATTTCTGTATTTATAAGCAATTAAGTTTTACTACAGTGATATCTTCTCTAGTTCTTGTTTGAGCATTTAGATTATTTAGTACATTCTAACTTTCATAAAAGATCAATATAATAAAATATCTTTAGATCTTTATCCTTCATGATCAAGTATTTCTCAAACAATATATAACATAATTACCTCTGAAGGACATCCAATTGATATTGTGATAGCACATTGTTAGAATAAAAGTAAGTTAATATACCATTATGTGCCTCATTATCCTTTAACATTCTCTTAATCATCTTCCACACTCAAAGAATTTAGCCTATCATCTGCATGTATCATCTTGTGTTTATTCATATTTCCAAGCCGAGTGAATCTCTTCCCACATTCTGGGCACGCGTGAGGTTTGTCACCAGAATGCATTAACATGTGCCCTATTATATTTCCACGAGTTCTAAATTTTTTGCCACACTCAGCACATTCAAAAGGTCTCTCATCCGCATGCACCATCCTGTGAGTCTTCATAGATTTAAGCAGACTGAATCTCTTCTCACACTCTGGGCATTCGTGAGGTTTCTCACCTGAATGCACTAACATGTGAGTCTTCAAAGTTCCACGCTCTCTGAATCTCTCCCCACACTCTGAACACTCATGAGGTTTGTCTCCTGAATGCATTAACATGTGAGTCTTTACATGTCCATGCTGCCTGAATCTCTTTCCACACACTGGACACTCATGAGGTTTGTCACCTGAATGCACTAACAAGTGCCTCCTCATATTTGCAAAATAATTGAATACCTTCCCACACTGTGGACATTGGTGAGTCTTTATCTTCATGATCGATTTAACTTGTGTGAAGGTTTTCTCCTCTCGATGACTGCACGAGTTTTGATGACGGGAGACGGGTGGGTACTGGGTCATGTTGACGGTTAGGCAAAGCTTGAGTGTTGTTTCTTAAGAGTCAGACTTGATGTGAGCACTTGGTGGTCAATGGTGGTGCTTCTTCTTTATGATAGCTGCAGTTTGTGTCAAGGTTTGTGCCCTTAAGGCTCACTCTGAATATCACCGGATAACGCTGCTAAAATGGTGGCGGTCGCTTACTCTCCCGTCACACAAGCGTTCCAATGTTTTTTTTCTTGTTCCGCATATCATTCTTCCTACTTCTTATTTTTGTTTATGCTTGGTCGTTTACAATTAACATTTATCCTGATGTTTTACAATCAAAGAATGTACTTGGAATTGTTTCTTTAAACATGATGCGACACTATTATACTTTTTGAAGGAAACAGCTCTCCCATGGTGGATGGGGATACAAAAAACTCTGAACATTGACAGGGGACTGGTCAAGTCGTCTACTGCAGTTTCGGATACCGCACTAGAAACAACTTCGTTCACTGAGAAGTTTGTACATACAAACCATTTCTCTCGTATATGCGCTGGTTTGTGTTCGCTGCTGTTCTCGTCTGAATAAATACATGACACTTCATCATATAATTAGCGCACTGTTTGTAATTACTTTGTTTGTTAACAAAGTGAACTCCTATCAGAGAAGGGAAGGGAAAAGAACTCTCAGGGGGGGAAGGGGGGGGGGGGAGCGCCAAGCTATGAAGACTTTATAGCACTTGGAAGGGGTCAGATTAAGGATTTGGGATGGCACAGGGGAAGGGAAGGAATGGTGCCCAACCATTTGGACGGTCAGGGATTGAACTCTTATCAGAGAAGACATCCATTATTAGAATAACAAGGTGCAAACCATGTTCCTTACAGTTGAAATCTATTTATTTATATACAAGAAGGTACATTGGTATGTGAGAGTACATAGCATTTATTAAGAGGTACATTGTAGCAAAATTTGAGTTGACGGAGTGGGTAGCACAAGATAAAGTGTGAGTTTGAAACACATTTAGAAACAAGGTGCCGTCGAAGGAGGCTAATTTATTATGCACCCTATACTCAACCAGTGAGTAATGATGCAAAAGATAGATTTCATGGTCATAAAAGTCTTAATCAGACCTCAGTGGCTATTTTTACATTATCATTTACAACTAACTTAAGTAAAATAATACCGTAGTGTTTGAATGACGACGCTATCCAAACTCTTTTCTCCTTTCACCAGTCAGCCCGGCAGATGTTGTGTCCATCATACACTCAATAAAAACCAAGGCAAGGAACACCAGTAAAATTCCGTCCTTTGAATACAAGAGTGCCTCTCATGCCTTTGCGCCATCCATAGCTCTTCTGTTCAACAAATTAATTGGTTGTCATACTTTCCCTGATATCCTTAAAAAAGCAAGAGTAACGCCAGTCCATAAAGGACGTAATCCGGCGGACATAAACAATTATAGACCAATATTAAACCTACTCATTCTATAAAAAATATTTGAAAAAATTATCTACAAACAGCTTTATTCCTACCTCGTAAAATTCGACATACTCAGCCCCTTCCAGTTTGGCTTCCGGTCCCAAAAGAGCACCAATGACGCAATCATTGGTGCATTGGTGATCATTGATCTGCCTTCTACAGTCTGCGTGGTGCAGTGGTAATTAAGGTACTCGCCTGGCGTTCCGCGAGCGCTTTGTCATGGGTTAGTATCCTGGCCAGGGAGGATTTACTGGGGCGCAAATCCTTAACATTAGCCTCTGTTTAACGCAACAGTAAAATGTGTACTTGGTTGTAACAATTAACGATTCTTCGCGGCAGGGGGATCGTATTCCAGGGACCTGCCCGAAACGCTACGCGTACTAGTAGCTGTACAAGAATGTAACAACTCTTGTATATATCTCAAAAAAAGTCATTAGTTTCCTTGACGTAATCTACTTAGCTCTTGACAAAAATGAGTTTCCGATTGGACTCTTCATTGACCTAAGAAAAGCCTTTGATACTGTTAATCACAACTATACCTCTTACTTAAACTCCAGCATTATGGAATCCGAGGCCTTGCCCTGAACTATATCCGATCCTATCTTAGTGACAGAAACCAATGTGTAGCCATCAATGATACAACCTCTTCCACTCTACCAATAACCGATGGAGTGCCACAGGGCAGCATCTTAGGACCTCTTCTATTTCTTATATATATAAATGATCTGCCTAATGTCTCTAATATTCTTAAACCTATACTGTTTGCTGATGATACTACCCTCATCTATTCAGACCCCAACCCACATACACTAAACAATGTTGTGAATAATGAGTTAAAAAAAGTCCACTTATGGATGTCAACTAACAAACTAACACTAAACATAGAAAAGACCTACTACATCTTATTTGGAAGCAAATCATTGAATGCAATTCAGCTACAGATAGACAACATTAACATCAGTAATAAAAAGATGGAAAGTTTCTTGGCCTATTCCTAGACACGAGACTCAACTTCAGCACCCATATTCAACACATAACTAAGAAAGTCTTTAAAACAGTTGGTATACTCTTCAAAATCAGATATTATGTTCTGAACTCTGCTTTCCTCTCACTATATTATGCACTAATCTATCCCTATCTTAATTATGGTATCTGTTGATGGGGGTCTACCACTGTAAATCACCTCAAGCCCATCTTCACCCAGCAAAAATCTGCTATCAGAATAATAACAAACTCTGCTTTCAGACAACACTCAGCTCCATTGTTTAAATCCCTTAACATGCTAAAGATTAACTCCCTCCACACATTCTCTTGTGTCAACTACATTTACAAAACCCTGTTCAAAATTCAAATTAAAAAAATCAAATGTTTATTCAGGTAAAGTACATACATACAAGGGGTGATACAAATATTGCTGAATTTATAGATAGAGCTAGTACATACAACGCCTAAAGCCACTATTACGCAAAGCGTTTCGAGCAGGAAAAACACTAAAGACTAAAACTTAATACTAATTGAGATTAAAGTATAAAATGTGTTGAAACAATATAAAAATAAAAAAGGGGGAACATGGTGTCACGTGGAGGTGGGCCGGGGCTCTGCTAGCACTCAGCTGCTAGGGTCTCAAAAGGCCGAATACTCAGCCCCTCCGACTCCCGGGATTCATCGGAGTCTCCTTGGTCACACAGGAGAGGACCAACAATGCCCACCTCCGCAGGTCTTTGCTTCCACCACAAAAGGGGGGGTGCCACTGATTCACCCTGGAAGCCCTTCAGTCAAACACGGGGAAACTGTTGTTAACAGTTCCGGCCTAGACCCGTGGAGGAGTGAAGGAAGACTCAGGCTTACCTTATAACAATAACCTCCCTAAGTCTTGCCTGCCAGACAAAAAGGTTGCAGGAACTCCTTTCCTGCCTGTCTCCTCTATCTTCTTCTTAACAAGGTCGCCAGCTGGGTTAGTATATCTGCACCCCAGCAATGCAGTTCAGTGGGTATATTATATATTGTTTGTAGCCAGAAGATTGCTACTCCCATAGATCTGCTACTAGACTGTCGGCCCAGGGTACTCTCCCAGGAAGGTCTGTGTGGCTTTACCTCTCTCTAGCCACCACGTTACTATAGTTGCCACCATTCAGGCACTGATACTGATCGGATGGCTAAGAGTACACTTTTATATAAGTCCGTGCTGTCTTTACCACTCTCCAGGCAATAAGAACTTCTATAGAGAACGTAGTATTCCCTAGGTGGTACTATGATAACCTTCGTGTATGCTCATAGAGAAATATTATAAATGGAGGCACACTTAAACACAATGATAAAATGTGTGAATTTACTGATGCAAATTACATGAACACACAATCACAAGTAATACATGAATATGAAAATAAGGATAATAAGTCTGGAGATCGTCAGCCTCTTCTTCCACGACCGCCAACACTCCTTCAACTGGGCAGAAAGACAGGAGTCCCACACTCTCTCACAGGAGGGCCTCTTCACCACGTCGGCGCCTCTTCTTCACTGTCCTGCCATCCATACACACTGTTCCCTCTGACAGTCCTGGACACAAGCTGCCTTGCAGCCTGTTCTACTACTAATGTATTAATGTCCTATTTCCACATACATAAGTAAATATTGTGGCCTAACTAGCCTACTTACACAAGGGGTAATGGGAGGGAAAATGATCTACCTTACATTCCTGGCTCACGACGCCTGTCCCTCGATGGTGTGAGGTTCGCACGCTTCCTGAGTCGATCTTCGACGATCCAGGAACGTTCCACAGGTCCTCAGGTGTCGTGGAGCCTTCACGTCGTCGCCGTTCCAATCCCTGAGATTCAGCTACCCCAATCCTGGTTCATCGATGGGCGCTGAGCTAATCACTATTTTCCCACACTCGCCCCTTCCACAAGGTGTTGCTCCTTGTCCTAGGCACGGTGTCGTCCTTCCAAAACCCTCAGTGGATGTGACCCGGCCACAGCTAGGCTTGCCCGCCACACCTTTCCAGGCCCTCAACGTCCAGCGTCGCCGCCCAGCGTCGTCGCCGAATATTTTCCAAGTTTGGCACTCTTTTGCTCAATAAACTTGGTTCCTTTTTGCTTCCCAGAAGCGCGGGGTCTCCAATACGTGAGATGGGCTGCGATAGCCAGCTCTAATCCACTAAGAAAGGCTTGTAGAGCCTCAAATCCTTGAGAGCTGACCGAGGTGCGTCCTCTCACTTCCAAGGTCAGGTCAACTCTGACGTTGGTGTTACCCGGGGCACTCGGTGACGTCATGGCGGGCCCTGATTGGTCGCCCGCGACCTAAGTCGGCCAATCCGCGATCGGCTAGTGTCCCTTCCAAAACGTCATATCTGCAGTAGGGGATACTCTTTCATTTTATATCAGGGTGCCAATTTCCCCTTACTTACAACTTATAATGTAACTTTCTTCCTTAACTGAAAGCCGGTCTGGTCGCCACATATATCGATAGACTCCCTGAACCTCAGAGAATCAGTAGGGAGAGCTGATATGACTCTTAAAGCAGGCAAACGAAAGAAATAGAAGAGGGCACCGTAACAATGGCAGAAAAACAGCAAAAATACAATTTGGTCGACAAACAGCATTGTTTAAAAATAACAGACATGGGTTGACATTATAGGAGTAAGGTAGGTTACAGGGAGTTAATTAGGTAGTGCTTAGTTTTTATCTTAAACTGGTTGAGAGAGGTACAGTCTTTAACATAGTTGGGAAGGTCATTCCACATTCTGGGTCCCTTGATTTGTAGAGCATTTCTAGTTTGATTAAGTCGTACTCTTGGAATATCAAAAAGTTATTTGTTTCTGGTGTGGTGCTCATGGGTTCTGTTACAACCTTCAATGAAGCTTTTAAGGTCAGAATTGGTGTTACGAACCCAAGTCCATCGTCAGAGCATGGAGCAGCGACATCAACGCCATCTGTGACTCCGCTCCCGAAACCCCTACAACATGGACGATGCCATCTAGTAGTGACAGGACTATACCAGCCAGAAACGCTAGATTCTTGTCCTAGTAGCTCGAGAGGTAGCTGGGGCTGACCTCTGGTGAGGTGGCGCCTAGAAAATCAGCGCCATCCATTGAGCGAAAAGGTGTACGTTTACGTCAGGGACCGTAAGTGTTGTTTCCTAGTGTCCAAGTGTACTGATGACGTGTCTGTATTCACAGAGTCGACGTAGGGCTGCTGTGATACGAGGACAGTCAGTCTACCCAGGGCAGCCAAGGTCTCTACACCAGTCTGCTTTACGGAAGCAGTGAGCCGCCGCCGGAAGAGAACTGTGAAGTGTTCTACTGTCTGCTTGTGGAGTGGCAGAGACGGGGTTTGCCACACCCGGGGCTGGCTAATAGAAGAGACGACTGACTAAGGTGCTGAAGAGGAGAGTAACCAGCGAGTTGCACGAAGCTCCTGCCTAGGGCTCGCTACCCTAGTATTTGCACGTGAAGAGGCCCAGCAGCGCAAGGCTGACGGTATCTGCCAGCACCGGGCTGGACTGTGATTGTGGGCCTTCACGAGGAAGCTCTTAGTGAGACGGTGGTTTGGCTGGCCTGTGGCCAGGGTAGACTCATTGTTGTTTCCCGGTACCTGCTAAGGATAGTACTACGGATGAGGAAACACGATAGCTTACAAGACTGGATCGCCAGCATCGAAGAGCACTTAGTGTTCCATAAGACACTTTTGTACAAATTAGGTGTACTAATACTTTTGTTAGGATTATTTGCGAAGTGATGGAAAAAGTTATCATATGTAAATATATCGACATTTTATGAAGTGTAGTATTCAATACAACCCTTCTTTTGTTTTACTTGCATTACCGAGCTCACTCCTTGAAAGCCACTACTAACTTGGGGCTGGATACCAGAAACTTTAGTACCACCAGAAAAGAACCCGGTTGCGACCCATTGTGGCCGTAACATAATTGGCATCCCCAGCGGGATCCGACCTCTTGTCAAGTACGTTTGATAGGGGTGGTGACGTAGTGCAATCCCCTGTGAATAATTCCCCTGTTATTTTTTAGAACGTTACATGTGCGGTTCCTAGTGTGATTAATTGCTATATTGGGAAGTGCGATGCTCGGTGCGATTAAGTGCAGTATTGGCGAGCGCGGTGCTCGGTTATTATAAGTGCCTAGTGTCAAGTGAAGCGGTGTGTTAAGTGCTCGTGCACCACTTGGTGATAAAATGGCAGAGAGAGAGTGACCATTGAGGATCTAGACGATGTTCAGGAATTTCTGAACAAGGAGGACTGTCTTGCTAGATTGAAATATCTGGGAAAGCAAGAACTAGTGCTAGTGAGTGCCTATCTAGAGATCAAAATACGTGAGAGTGATTCCCGTGTCGAAATCTTGTCGAAGGTTCATAAGCACTTAAAGGCCGGGGAGAAGCAGGAAAGCGAGGCACAGAGTGCAAAGGAAAGTGTGGTGGCTTCCACTGAACAGGAAGATAAAGGTAGTGACGGTGAAAGTGGTGCGGGTGAACTGAATATAAGTTTTCTAACTGTCAAAATGCGTACCTTAGAAATAAATCGTGAGATAGAGTGGAAGAAGTTAGAAATAGAACGAGAAATGAAAGAATAGGAAATAGTGAAGGAAATGGTTTTAAAAGAGAAGGAAATGGAAATGAAACATTTGGAATTACAAGAAAGGAGAGAAGAACGAGAAAGAGAAGGAAAGAGAAGAAAAAGAGAAGGAAAGACTACACGAGTTAGAAGTGCTACGATTAGGTGGTCGGAAGGAGACAAAGAAATCGAGTAGTTTCGATCCGGTCAGAAATATAAAGATGGTCCCAAAATTCAACGAAAAGGAAGTTTCGAAGTTCTTTGCTGCCTTTGAGAAGGTTGCTGCCTCTTTGGATTGGTCAAAGGAGAATTGGGCCATCATGATACAGTCCGTCTTGACTGGGAAGGCCGAAATTGCCTACTCCACGTTGTCCCTTAATGATTCCAGTGATTACGATGCGGTGAAGAAGGTAGTGCTCATGGCTTATCAGTTGGTGCCTGAAGCTTATAGGCAAAAGTTCAGGAACATGAAGAAAACTCCGGAGCACACGTTCACCGAGTTTGCGAACATCAAAGAACGGCTTTTTCAGGAGTGGTGTGCATCTCGAAAGGTGAAGACGAAAGAACAACTCGAACAGCTCGTATTGTTGAAGGACTTTAAGGAATGTCTGGCTGGAGACCTCAAGACATACCTAGAAGAACAGCAGGTGGAGACCTTAAGTGCAGCAGCCACTATGGCTGTGGAATACATCTTGACACATAGGTCTTCTGCTTGGTATGTCCCGAAGAGTTACCCACGCCTGTTTGGCAAATCTCGACCGGAAGAAGGAAGACCCATCCCACAGAGTGCTTTGAAGACGCCCCCAGGTAGTCCCCGAAGGACTAGTCCTAACGGACCGACATAGCGTAGTCCAAGGAGGAACGTAGTGTGTAGAACTTGCGGGCAGAGAGGGCATGTTGCTGCCAGGTGTCGAGGAGGGACAGGTAACGACCCGCACAGAGAAATAATGCTGATGAGTTGTAGGACACCACCAGTGGGAACCCGGTCTCTAATGACGAGTAGAGAAGGACCAGGATTGTTTGCCCTTCACACTTCAGGCGGGTATGTAATGAGTGATCATACTGGTAGATCAGTTGTAGTGCTCAGAGATAGTGGAGCAGCCCAGTCCCTGATCGTGAGACTCGTTACCCGAGGGAGTGAGTGTTGATGGGAGACAAAAAGTTGTCCTAGTTGGGTTTCCTTTGACGCGGTACGTTGCCCCCTTAGTGCAAGTACACCTAGACTCGCCCTACTTCAGTGGCACATGTGCGTTGGCAGTAGTTGATACCCTGCCTATAGCTGGGATAGACGTAGTACTAGCCAACTACTTGGCAACAGGTTGGAACTACGATCATTTCAAGATTGCGGACGAGCCAGCCGGAGCAGCTAAGGTCTCTACACCAGTCTGCTTTACGGAAGCAGTGAGCCGCCGCTGTAAAAGAACTGTGAAGTGTTCTACTGTCTGCCTGTGGAGTGGCAGAGACGGTATTCGCCGTACCCGGAGCTGGTTAATAGAAGAGACGACTGACTAAGGTGCTGAAGAGGAGAGTAACCAGCGAGTTGCACAAAGCTCCTGCCTAGGGCTCACTACCCTAGTATTTGCACGTGAAGTGGCCCAGCAGCGCGAGGCTGAAGGTATCTGCCAGCACCGGGCTGGACTGTGATTGTGGGCCTTCACGAGGAAGCACTTGGTGAGCCTGAGGTTTGGCTGGCCCGTGGCCAGGGTAGACTCATTGTTGTTGCCCGGTACCTGCTAAGGATAGTACTACGGATGAGGAAACACGATAGCTTACAAGACTGGATCGTCAGCATCGAAGAGCGCTTAGTGTTCCATAAGACACTTTTGTACATATTAGGTGTACTAATACTTTTGTTAGGATTATTTACGAGGTGATGGAAAAAGTTATCATATGTAAATATATCGACATTTTATGAATTGTAGTATTCAATACAACCCCCCTTTTGTTTTACTTGTATTACCAAGCACACTCCTTGAAAGCCACTACTTACTTGGGGCCGGATACCAGAACTTTAGTACCACCAGAAAAGAACCCGGTTGCGACCCATTGTGGCCGTAACAATTGGCATTACAGTTCAGCGTTATACCAATATATATATATATATATATATATATATATATATATATATATATATATATATATATATACTTTTTCGGTCATATTTAATAATATATGTCTACAGGAAAGACTGCTACCAAAATATACTAATATATATATATATATATATATATATATATATATATATATATATATATATATATATATATATATATATATATATATATATATATATATATATATATATATATATATATATATTAGTATATTTTGGTAGCAGTCTTTCTTGTAAACATATGTATTAAATATGACCAAAAAAGTAAGATTAATAATTCTAACACGAATTTTCTCAATATTTCTTATTTTTTTTTTCACTGTCGATGGTAATTGAAGACTGCTACTAAACTATACTAATATTAAAACGCACGACCCAGCAGGAAGGAATCAAGCCTTCACGATAAAATATCGCCAAGATCTGATTCGAAATCAGATACACAAGGCAGAAAATGAAATCAAAGACAACAAAACGCAACTACTTCGTGCTACAAACCAATGGAGAAACAGCAACATCGACGAAAATCTCCGTACAGCTCCCTAAACAAATCAACCATCACTTTGGAAGAATATAGACATTCTAAATTAGTATTAGAGGCAACAGGATGTAGGTCATTAAAGGATTATCTCCTTGTTTATTTGAAGTGTGACGTTGGTTTACTGGCTGACATTTTTACTCACCACAGGGTAATTCTAAATGATATCTATTCATTTGAAATGACTCATTACTGTAGCCTTCTGGGCTACTCCTATGACTGCTTCTTGAAAAGCAGCAAAATATCGTTGGAGTTAAGTGCAGATGTAACGTTACACAATCTCCTGTCACAAAACATACAAGGGGGTTTTACAACTGCAGTTAGGAGTTACGTCAGAGCTAACAACTGCTACATCAACCCATCTTTTAACCCCCAGGAGAATAGATCTTCATTCTTACTGTATTTACCCCCTCCCCGCTCAGCTCGTTGTCGCCGTGTGGGGGCTTAGTGGGCGGCTGCCGGAGTGTGATGCTCCTTGGGACAGTCCTCTGTCCTTTTCTAGCCTTGTGCTCCTGCTGCCGTCCTCTCCAATTCTGCTGGGCATCTTTTCCTTTTCCTTCTGTTTCGTTTTTCTCCCCCCTCTTCTCCTATCTGCTTGCCGTTTCCTACCGACCTTTTGCTCGTTCTGGTTCTTCCCTTGGACTTCTTCTATTTTGACGCCCGGGTGCTTGAGGAGGCATACTCATGCACCCGTAGAACTGCAGTACCCGACGTCGAGAGCGAGGGGAACCTTTTATTGTCAATCCCCACTTCGTCCCTGAACCCGATCTCGACGGACTGTCGGTTTCTTAAGGTGGCGTTTGTGGGGCATATACTCGCGACGCACCCCTAGGAGGCCCCGACAAGATCGGCGATAGCTTCTTGTTGGGTGTCCTGCCTCTAATTGTGGCTCCATGGTGGGTGTGGGGGCACATTCGTGAGTGAATTCTTTCTTTCGTCAAGATGATTACCCCTGCTTCGGCTTCTTCTGGTTTACCTTCTCAGGCTCGTGGGGTGGGCGACCAAGCCCCCGAGTCGGTCCGTATTGGAAGACCGGGCTCTGTAGCCTCCGCTGCATTGGGCCCCGACCTTGCTCCTCCTTTGGCCTCTCTGACTCCTTCCTCTGGCTCCCCTCCCTCCTCTGTGGTTGGGTCGAGCCCCAAGCCCCCAGTGGTGACTACCTCGTCCCCTGGCGCGGCTCCTTCTCTAGTTGTAACTACTGCGCCTTTTAACCCCTCTCTCTCTGGGGGTTCTCACCGCCGTCCTCGTCACGGCCGCCCTCGCTCGATTCCTTCCAGTTCTGCTACCTATCAAGCCTTGTTTGGTCCCGCTTCGTGGGCCAAATATTTTGATCTCCTCCCTCTTGATTCTGCGCCTCCTGACGATTTCTCCCTCCATCGACATCTCATTGATTCCGTGGATGCCTCCATTACTTTCAACCCCACTCGTCTCGGTACACGTGTCGTTGCTGCTCCTTCTCAGGATGCTGCTTCCCGCTTGGCTGCCTTATCCTGCCTTGGCGAGACCCCCGTTCGGGTCTCGAAGAACGTTCAGTTGAATGCCAGTGTTGGCACTATTTTGCTCCCGCCCCATGTTGCGACCGGTGTTCGGGACCTGCGCGACTGCCACGACGATATTCGACATATCCTCGCTGCCCAGGGCCACTCTATTCTCCAGGTGGACACGTTTACTCGTCCCCCTCGTGGTAGCCGCCGTCAACCCCTCCGGGTTGTGAAGATTACCTTTGATGGTAGGACCCTTCCACCCTCTGTCATTCTTGCTGGTGCCAGGTGCTCTGTCCAGGAGTACATTCCTTCTCCTCGTCTCTGCAACAAGTGCTGGAGGTTTGGGCATGGTGCCCTCCGCTGCTCCGGGACTGTCTCTCTCTGTCCTTTGTGTGGTGGCAAAGGTCACTCTAAGTCGGAGTGCGCTTCTCCCCAGGCTCGTTGCCTCAACTGCGGTGAGGCCCATCCTACCTTCTCCCGTGCGTGTGTCCATTACAAGCTTGAGGCAGCCGTCCTCAACTTGAAGCACCGGGAGCGTTTATCTTTTCCTGAGGCGAGGCGCCAGGTTCGCCGGCTCCCGCCTTATGCTAATATCTCTTATGCTCGCGTGTTGCGCTCTTCCTCTCCTCGTCCTTCCCGCCTTCCTCAGACTCACAACCGTTTCCGGGCCTTGGACCCTGATACGCCCACTGCCCCCTCCTCTGTTCCTTTGGGTTCTCTCCCGAAGGATCCTCCTCCTGGTCCTCTGTCTGGGGTTCCCCTTCCTTCTACCCGGTCTGTCGTGTCTTCTGTGTCTTCTTCCTCGTCCCCCTCCGATCCTCCTTCCCATCCTCTTCCTCCATCTCTCGGCTCTCCCCACCGCCTGTCGGTGCGGGCGGATGTCCATCGCTCTCCTAACGGCCGTCGTGTGTGCTCTCGTTCGGCTTCTCCTGTTGAGACACTGGAATCCGTTGCCCGGTACGTAGTTGCTGGGACACCTGTCTCTTTAAGTCAGAAGCGTAAGCCTGGCTCCTCTCCTTCCTCTTCCCCGGCGGGTAAGAAGGCTTCGCTTTCTTCCTCAGCTCCTCCTTCTGGCTCTGTTGCTCCTTCCCCTCCCGTTTCAGTGCTTGCGCCCCCTGTTCCTGCTATGGAGGTTTCTTTGGCCCCTGCTTCCCTTTCGGTTGCTGCTCTTGCTGGGGTGCGCTCCTCTCTTTCTACTCCCCCTCTTCCTGCTGCTGTCCTTGACTGCTCCTCTCCGTTGTCTCCTCCTCCTCCTCCTCCTCCTCCGGACCCTGCCCGCCCACCTCTGATCTGTTCTCCCGTTTCCTTCCCTCCGTCTTTGCTCAGTTTACCCATGCCCCCTAACCCTGACTTTGCTGACCCTGATCCCGACCCTGATATTCTTTAACGTGCTCTGTTGCTCTTTCGCCTTTGTTTCTTCCTTGTTCTCTGTTTTTGTCCTTTCTCTTCTCGTCGTTGTCCATTCTTCAATGGAACGTTCGAGGTTATTACGCCAATTTCCTCGAACTCCAACTTCTGGTTTCACGGTTTTCGCCCCTTTGTGTCTGTCTCCAGGAGCCAATGCTTGGTGCTCGTCCTGGTCGTTTTCGTGGCTATTCCTTTCTCTCCCCCCCCCCCCAGCCATTGCTGGGGCTTCTAATTCTTCTGCTCTCTTGATTCGGGCTGATGTTCCCTTTGTTCCTTTACTTTTTCCTTCGCCTCTCCATTGTTCTGCTGCTCGTATCTTTGTGGGGAAATGGTACACAGTTTGTTCCATTTATCTCCCCCCGAGTGTCCCGCTCTCTCTTCCTGATTTGAAACACCTCCTAGACTCCTTGCCGGAGCCTGTGCTCCTGCTGGGTGACTTCAATTGTCGTCATTCTCTTTGGGGTGACGTTCTGACGAATACCCGGGGTCGCCTCCTTGAGCCGTTTCTCCTCTCTTCTTCCCTGTCTCTTCTGAATTCTGGTGAGCCCACTCATTTGGACTCTCGAACTCGCACCCTTTCTTGTCTTGATCTTTCTCTCTGCTCTTCTTCTCTTTACTTAGATTTCACGTGGCAGGTTCTTGATGACCTCCATGGAAGTGATCATTTCCCCATCCTTGTTTCCTTTTTCTCTTTTCGCCCTTCCCTCTCTTTCCCTAGGTGGCAGTTTGCTAAGGCGGACTGGACCCTATTTTCCCTCAGTGCTACTCTCTCTGATCTCTCCCTTCTGCCTCTCTCTCGCGCTCTCCTCCTTTTTCATGACACTGTCTTCGACGCTGCCCTCTGCTCTATTCCTCGCTCTTCCTCTCGGGGTCCACGGAAGTGCGTTCCCTGGTGGAATGCGGACTGTGCTCGGGCTGTCCGCTGTAAGCGTGCAGCCTGGAAGAAGCACCGCCGTAGGCAGACGACCGATTCTTTTCTTTTCTTTCGGAAAGCGAGTGCGGTGGCCCGTAGGGCCATCCGTACGGCTAAACGTGAATGTTGGGCATCTTATGTCTCGACAATTACGTCCGAAACCCCTCTGGCCCAGATCTGGAAGCGTATCCGCAAGATAGCGGGTAAGTTCGTTCCCGATGTTTCACCGGTCCTTCGCCTCCGTGATACTCTTGTGGCGGACCCGTTGCAGGTCGCTTCCGAACTGGGTTCCCACTTTTCTTCTGTTAGCTCTGGTCTTCATCTTCCCCAATCTTTCCTTCTTCGTAAACCTGTCCTTGAGTCTCGTCCTTTAGATTTCTGCACTCATCTTCAGCTTCCCTATAATGATCCCTTCTCTCTCTCTGAACTTCGTTCTGCCCTGGCCCTCTGCGGTTCTACGGCGGCGGGCTCCGATGGTATTCATTATGAGATGCTTCGCCATCTCCCTCCGAGCACGTCTCAGTATTTACTGAGTCTGTATAATCGGATCTGGGAGTCGTCGTCAGTCCCTGAGGACTGGCTCGATGCCGTTGTCCTCCCTGTTCGCAAACCGGGGTCTCTGGGTACTTCCCCTAAGGACTTTCGCCCTATTGCTCTCACAAGTTGTGTCTGCAAACTCTTTGAACGTATGGTTAACGTTCGTCTGATGTGGTTCCTGGAACACCATCACCTCCTCTCCCCTTCTCAATTTGGTTTCCGCAAGTGCCGCAGCACGACAGATGTCCTGGTGAACTTGGAGGTCTATATTCGTACTGCTTTTGCTGCGAAGACCTCCGTTGTTGCCGTCCTTTTTGACCTAGAAAAGGCTTACGACACCACTTGGCGTTATCATATCCTATCTCAACTTCATTCTTTTGGCCTTCGTGGTCATCTCCCTCTCTTTCTCCGCAGCTTCCTCTCTCGTCGTTCCTTTCGGGTGCGCCTTGGTACTGCTCTGTCTCCCTCTTTTCAGCAATACGAAGGTGTGCCCCAGGGTAGTGTTCTGAGCACTACTCTTTCTCTGGTTGCCCTCAATGGTCTTCTTTCCTCTCTTCCTTCTGGTGTCTTCTCCGCTCTCTATGTCGATGATCTTACCCTTTGTTGTCAGGGTGATGATTCGCCTCTCCTTCAACGCCGGCTTCAACTTGCAATTGATGCCGTGTCGTCTTGGGCCACAGGTCATGGCTTCAAGTTCTCTACTTCTAAGACTTGTGCCATGACTTTTACGCGGAAACGGGTTGTTCTTCGTCCCTCTTTGTCACTTTATGGTCATCCCCTTGAATACAAAGATTCCGCGAAGCTTTTGGGGTTATTCCTTGACACTCGTTTGTCTTGGTCTCCCCATATCTCTTACCTCCGTGTTGAGTGCTCTAAGGCCCTTACCCTCCTTCGGGTCTTGTCCCATACTTCTTGGGGGGCAGATAGGCGCACTCTCCTTGCTTTACATTCCTCTCTCGTCCTGTCTAAGCTCGATTATGGTTGCCCTGCTTACTCGTCTGCTTCTCCTTCTACTCTTCGCCGTCTTGATGCTTTGCACCATACTGGGTTGCGCCTCAGTTCTGGTGCCTTTCGTTCGACTCCCGTCCTTAGCTTGTATGTTGACACTGGCTTCCTGTCTCTCCAGGACCGCCGTGATCGCTACTGTCTTCGCTATCTTGCGCGGTCCTTGCAACATCCTTCCTCTCGCCTCTGTCGTGCTTTAACTTTTACCCCTCCTGCGGTTCCTGTTCCTCTTCACCACCTCCCTCTTTCTGTCCGGTTATCTCGCCTACAGGATTCTCTTTCCGTTCGTATTTCTGATGTTTCTCCTCGTGTTGTTCCTTCTTTGCCCCCGTGGAGGGTCCCTCTTCCGCGGTTTTGTACATCCTTGACTCGTATCACTAAAGCTTTTACCCTTCCTACGGTTCTAAAACGCCTTTTCCCCGAGCACTTTTCTTCTCACTCCCGCTCCGTTTCTGTCTTCACCGATGGGTCTAAGTCAGCGGACGGTGTTGGCTACTCTGTTGTTTTTCCTGATCGCACTTATATGTGTCGCTTGCCTCCGGAGACTAGCATCTTTACAGCGGAACTTTATGCTATTCTCTATGCTCTTCGTCTCCTGCTTTCTCGTTGTCAGTCTTCCTTTGTGGTTGTTGTTGACTCTCGTAGTGCCCTCATGGCTCTCGGGTGCTTTAATCCAGTTCATCCAGTAGTTGTCGAGATCCAGCATTGGCTGTTTCTCGTTCACAGTAAATTTAAGTCGGTTGAGTTTTGTTGGGTTCCCAGCCATATTGGCGTGTCTTTCAATGAGCGTGCGGATGCTGCCGCTAAGGAAGCTGTCCGCTCTTGTCCCATCTCTCGTAAAGGCATTCCGTATTCCGACTTTTACCCGGTTATCCATTCCTCAGTCCTTACCCGTTGGCAGGCTTCTTGGTTGTCTGTTACTGGTAACAAGCTACGTACTCTTAAATGTTGTGTTTCCTCGTGGCCGTCCTCCTTCCACCGTAACCGGCGGTGGGAAACAGCTCTGGCGAGGTTGCGTATTGGCCATACTCGCTTAACCCATGGTCACTTGATGGAGCGCCGCCCTGCTCCTTATTGTCCTAGTTGCATTGTCCCTCTTACGGTCGTGCATGTCCTTGATGTCCTGACTTCCAGGACGAGCGTGTGTCTTGCTTTCCGACCGCCCCTCGCGGTCACCTGTCCCTCGATAGAATTCTTGGTGACTCGGATACTTTTGATATCGTTCGCCTTATGCGTTTTTGTTCTCGTATTGGCATCCTTGGTGATATTTAGCGCCCTCTGATTATTTTGCGTATTTGATGGTGCTACATAGCCTTCCCGGTTTGGTGCCTTCTTTTGATAATTACTTACTTACTTACTGTATTTAGATTTCAACTCACTTTTTGGGAGTTGTATGACTAAAAAATTACCCTATGGTGGTCTAAGAAGGTTGTCATCTGATGAGATGACCTTCTTCATTAGTGAAGGGAAGATAATGACAGAACAGCCATTCTCTTCTAACAAAGGGTACTGGCTCTTAATTGACACCAAACACATAAGACCTGACATAGCTAGACTAACAGATGATCTACCCCTATGTTTACACCATAGGGGGATAAGTATGGAGGATATCTCTCCTCCTAGTAGGGGACTTCTGGAAACAAATAACATTACAAAGCTCCCTAAAAAAATTACTAAGCTGGTTGGGGATCATCTCCCCAAAAAAACATTATTTCATATCTCTACACCTCTTACAGCTATTTATTGAGATAGGTCTTGAAGTAGAGACTATACACACTATTTACGAGTTCCGCCAGTCAGATTTTATGGCAGAATTTGTTAACACCAATGTTAACAATAGAAATGCCTCCACCAGTAACGATAGGAAAACACTATTTAAACTGTTAACTAATAGTGTTTTTGGTAAAACACTACTGAACCCAGCCCATTATGCCATTGATACCAAACTAGTGATTTCTGCTAGGGTCTTTTTACGGGAGGTGAAGAATCCTCGCTTTAAACGTATGGTACATTTGGGTAACAATATATTATTGTCCGTCAGTTCCAGACCATTCATTAAAATTACTCACCATAATTACATTGGGTTCCAGATTCTTGAGCTAGCAAAATACAGTGTGTACCATTTTTGGTACAGGGTACTTAAGAAGCACTATACAGATAGGGCAGCACTGATATACAGTGATACAGATAGTTTCATCTTCAGTTTAATGACTGAAGATGTCTTTAACGAGATGGGAAAAGAACCCCTTAAGTCGTGGATGGATACTAGTAACTTCCCTGAAATTCACCCCTTCCATGATCCTTTTAAAAAAGGTGTTTTTGGGCTTTTAAAGTCAGAGGTTTCAGACACACACATCCTTGAAGTTGTAGCTCTCAAACCCAAAATGTATAGTTTGCTGTTGCACGACAATTCAAATTCCATTACCGCTAAGGGTATCCCCCGTGCTGTGCAAAGATCTTTAACACATAACCATTTTAAAAGAGACCCTACACAGTAATGGAGTAGTAAATACTTTTCAATATTCCCAAATTAGGAATGTAGGGGGGCAAATGGCCACCACCCATAATATTAAGAGGGGTTTAAGCGCATTTGATGATAAACGCTTTTACTTAAATAAATGCAAAAGTCTAGGCTATGGTCATCCAGACATATCACCTGAACCCCACCCATCCGCCTCAGCCCAAGGGGTGTCCGCTGGAAGTGAAAGTGATGACGTCATCGAGCCACAAGGAGAGGAACTGCGACACCCTTCCAGTGAGAGTGAACATTATGACGTCAGTACCCCCCTAGGAGAGGAAGAAGAACCACAACACCCCTTTCTCCCTCTGGATGATGATGAGTCATCATCATCCCAGGAGGGAGAGGAAGACCCCACAACGGACCTGTGGGCACGGAGGAGGGCTTTAGTTAGACAATATTATGGAGGGTGGGAGGAGGATTTAGATTATGACTACGTTTAAGCCACTATGTACTTTTGTTAATATAATGTATAAAACATATGGGTTATTTCTTTTCACCCTCTTTTATTTTGAGTATATATATATCCTATATAGCTCCAGACATATATATGCATATAGTCCTGGAGGGGCCATTCAGACTTGTTCGATTATATATCCTTAAATACTTCTATATAACCCCCCTAGGAATAAGGGGGGGTAGTGTTTAAAGGTGATAGCTGGAGTAAGTGAAATATGGTGGGAGGTCACCGTAGACTTCAATTATTAATTACCACCTCTGAGGTGGGACTATCTATCACCCCGCCTCTGATTTCATTGTCTGATAAGTGGCCCGTATGGAGTGGGACTATCTGTCACCCCGCCTCTGATTCCATTGCTTGATAAGTGGGTCTATCTGGCACTTAAACCTCTACTGGCGCGGTAATTTTAAGGATTTATGCTGGAACTGCAATGGTCGAGGCCATTGTAGGACATCTTGTACAGAAGTTCAGCATATGGCAGACCCAGACCGGGTCGGCGGTAATGATGGCAGACCAACTTTTGAAGAGAAGGTCGATGGGTTGTGGTTGACTGCGTTTGTGGATACCGGAAGTCAAGCTACGTTAATTAAAAATTCAGCCTTCAGCAAACTAAAAGATATACAAGTTAATGTTGACTTTCTTGCCACAATCTCTTGTGATGATTAATTGTACTGGTTAATTTATAGCCACATGTGTTCTAGACTCTCGTGACAAGTGTACTCCTCCTGGAGCAAGGTTTTCACAAAATGGTCTAGCTGAAAAATGTATTCAGGAATTCAGGAAAGGCACATACATACAAGTGATGTTACATTAATGGATCAATATATAGATAGAGCTAGTACATACAATGCCTAAAGCCACTATTACGCTATTATAGGTACGTAGGTAGCTCCAACCTCACCCTTCTTAGCCGAAAATTTATATAGTTGGCTGCACGTTTGTAAAATTCTGGACTTACTCCTCAACGGTTGCTGCTTGTTGGTTGGTGAGATTCCACTAAAATAAGGATAACTATGCAGTTATTTTCCTTAAAGGAATTTATTATGTTTTTAAGATTATTAATTATTTTGGCTGGGTGTCGAGTTGGATGTATATCATTGCCACCAAGATAAATAATTGTTAAATGGTGTGGGCCAGTCTAAAGCTGGTGTTAATGCAGGATTATAATAAAAATTGGGAGCAGTTGCCCCAAAAGACCTAAATATTCTCACTTCAGTGTTAAGTATGTGACTCAGTGTTGTGGGCAGCTGATTATGGTCGCACTATAGCCACTTTATACATTAGGTCTTAGCCTAGCAGGGTTGGAGATGTGTAGTTAAATTGTGGTTGTAAATTAATTGAGTTAGGTTATAAAATGTGGTTGTCTACTGACAGCTATAAATATTAATATAATTGTAGATAGGCTAACTCCTGACAATACTCTTAATCAAGAGATATAATATTATCAATGTTTGTAATTTATTAGTTTTTTTATTATACTGATTATATAGACACAGTAATTTAAATTTAATGAACTGATCTCTCCAGTTCCGAGGAGTCATAAAAAATTTTATGGGCTCTGATATGGGCTCTGAGAAGCAATGAAAGTTTTAATATTGATTCTGGTTCTTTATTGGATCACAAACAAGATCCTGGTTCGTAGGACCATAAAAAATGTGGGGGAATTATCTGCAGCATTTAATCTCATATAATATTTAAATAAATTATTAATTAAAAAAAAACTTAGAGAAGTGGACTGTAAAACTTCTAAATATTGTGGAGTGATTCCCTTACACATCTTTTGGGGGGGTAAATTCAATAATGTTGATACTACTTATAACAGATATGAAAATGGTATCATGAAAAAATCAGCAATAAATTCCAAGCATGGGGTTAGTACGCTAACTATTAAGTTATTAATAAACTGAAAGCTTAGCTGTCTAATAGTGAACGTAGAATACGTCAGACAGCTCTCCATAACCCATCTAATCCTGTCAATATATGTTGTCTCGGGAGACATGTGATTCACCAGAACGGGGTATGCTTCTCTTGTAGATAGCTCCATGCAGCAAAATTAATCTTATATAATTTCTATCTAAGAGTGTATATTTACACACATACACATTGAAATTGGAGATAACTGGATATGAGAAACACACTTATGGGTGTTTTTTTTCATGTTTATACAGCATAACGGTAGGGCACCCTAATGAAATACTAAATCATGGCCACAACAAATTATTAAAGGGATACTTAGCCCACCGAACGCGGTGTCTGCAATAAGATGAAGCTGGCAGCTCAGTCTGAGGTCCGATAATGCACGGATGTTCCTATTAACAGATGATAATGCTGGCCAGCTTCAAGACACGAATCCAATATGGCTCTGCTCTCAGCCAAGTCTCTCAGCAAGTGAGTAGGGTGACGCGCGCGCCACCTGAATTCTCCACAGTGTATTAATTCGGCATATAATTCACAATATTTTATGCTGGTTTCCTATTAAATGGAAACATTGCCGATGTTATTTTACGTCATAGTAACGTACTCTAGGTAACAACAAACTGTTTATCGCTGTGTATTTCATTAATCCTAAGTGACGTTAGATGAATTACCTACATACGCAGGTGATATCCAGTTCAATACTTTGTTTACTGGTTTAGCTGATCGTAGCTGTGGCAAACTTTATATACAAATGATATGTTATCTGTCTACTGAATTAAATCAATTTCCAATCGATATTACCTAGTATATTAAACAAGGTTCAGACTGGGTTTAATTCAGTTTATGTATATATAATTTATTCTCGTGGGGGCGGGGTGGCTGATGCAATACCGGTCCTGATATTAGGAAGAATTTGACTCTACTACGCTTCTGGTCAGCAGTGTTTGTAACTTATATTTCCTAATACAATAAATACATCCTATCTTACTAGGGATTAGTATTTGGGTGTCAGAAATTTCCGACAGAACTTTCTCGTGGTCCATCACTATATTATGCAAGTTTCTAGTGATCCATCACTACATACTGGTACTTTCTGGTAGTCCATTGCTACATATTGGTTATTTCTGGTGGTCCATCACTACTTATTGGTACCTTCTGGTGGTCCATCACTACATATTGGTACTTTCTGGTGTCCATCACTAGATATTGGTACTTTCTGGTGTCCATCACTAGATATTGGTACTTTTTGGTGATCCATCACTACGTATTGGTAGTTTCTGGTGGTCCATCACTACATACTGGTATTTTCTGGTGGTCCATCACTACATACTGGTACTTTCTGGTGGTCTATCACTACATATTGACGCTTTCTGATGGTCCATCACTATATATTGACACTTTCTGGTGGTCCAATACCACATAATGGTACTGACATTGACGCTTGATACATATCTCAAATGACGTGATACAAACTTGACACGTGTTTCTAATGATACAATATTTGCTTGAAGCATCTCTGTAATGACATGATATATTGCTCTCATGACATGATTTAAGCCTGAGACATCTCTCTCTTATGACATGATACAAGCTTGATACATCTTTCTAATGACATGAATTATGCTTGAAACATCTCTCTAAATGACAAGATATAAGCTTGATACATCTATCTAATGACATGCCATGAGCTTGAAACATCTCTCTAATGACATGTCATAAGCTTGAGACATCTCACTAATGACATGATTTATGCCTGAGAAATCTCTCTAATGATATGATACAAGCTTGAGACATAATCTCTATAGTGACAGGATTTAACGTTGACATATGTCTCTAAAGACATAAAACATGATTTAACAATAAAAACTATTTTTGAAGATCTATATACGTTTGAAACATGTTTCTTAGGATATGATATAAGCATGAAGCATGTTATTTAGAACATGATATAAGCTTGAAACATATTTCAGAACATGATATAGGCATGAAATATTTTTAGAACATAATATAAGCAGATTGAACATTGATTTAAGGTTAGTCAAATAGGTCAGCTGCAGCGGTATTAAGTGTGCAACTCCCCTCCTACCAATTGTGGTAGGCCGTGGATGTGTGGACTGGCCAGAAATTAAGACAGTAATTGCCTATGTGGCAATATCGAGGCCCGCAGAGGGGAGCGTTGTAAGGTAGGTGTGTTGCCCACAGTATCTGGCCCCAGGCACCACTCGTGTGTAAAATAGTCCTTGTGCCCTCCCTACCCAAGGTCGCGGTTTGTGTATGCGACTGGTGTTTACACGAGAGCCCGTACAGGGGCACCCCTCTAGTATACAAATTTTTAAATTTTAAATTTTGCCCCGAGGGGTGAGTTTATTGGGCAACGCCACTCATCTTGTGAGTGGACATACCGCCATAGCAGCATGTACAACACTCCCCAATAGGAAGAAAACCCGCTGGGTTGTTCATCCTGTCACTTGTACCCAGACACAGCTGGGACTTGCTTAACTGTTTCAAGTGAACAGCTCCTCAAACAAGAAGAACATCTATCAAACATCTATCAACCCTTAAAGGCTTATGTTATCTTGCGGGTGCAACATGGGAAAATCTTTTAAGAACAGTATCAATATTTGACAAATAGTGTTTTCCTAACTCAAACAATGTGGGGTTTATTATTCTACACATAGTTCTGATTTCTTTCAGGTGTTCACATTCACGTAGATAGTGTTCAAGGCGGTGTCCATCACTCTCACCACAGATTCTGCAACTTCACTTATCAACTGTTGTTTCCATTCCATATCTCCATGGATATTTGTATCCAAGACGGATTCTCGCTATTACTGATTCTCTCCCTCGTCCTCCTCCTCTTGGCCATAATGATTGGGATTGCCAGCTGCAACCATGTTGTACCATTCGTACAGATTCACTGGTTTGTGCTTCTATCCTCCTTTCCTCAGTTACCTTGTCACGGTAATGTTGCCTGACAATACCTCTAACTTGTAGTAGAGTCTTGGGTATGAAGTATTCAATATGGTCTTCTTCAGCGCCTTCAGCAGCCAGCACATTTGCTTGTTCATTCCCACATATTCCAACATGGAAGGGGATCCACTGAAACTTGATGACTCTTCCCTGATTGGTAAGTACTCTCACAGCTCTCTTAATTTCAGCGGCTATTGCAAGATTTTCTGCCCGATTTTTGTCAACACGAGCTACGGCACATAACAGCAGACTCATGTACTATCGTTTCCCCCAGTGAACACATCAACTACCTGTGAACACAACACCACTAGTGAACACAACACCACTAGTGGACACAACAACACCAGCAGTGAACAGTAACAACACTAGTGATCACAACACCATTGACCACTGGCACCAATACACACAGTAACACCAGCACGTGACGGTGGTGTAACACCACATACAACACCACCAGTGCACACACTCTTCACCAGCAACAACACCGCACACAGCACATCATGATGACCAACACTTCCACGATGGATAACCACAGTGAAGAAAGTCTCACTATCCTTCAATGGAACTGCAATGGAGTTTCGCGGTAGACCTAATGACATCATACAATACGTTCTCGAACACCAAACGGACGTCACTAGTGCTACAGGAGACACTGGTTGGTGATGACTTCAACCCAAGGTTCTGCGGTTATCGCAAGTTTTCCCTGCCAGGAAACAGGGGACAGGAAACGGAGTCTTATTACCTATGTCAGCAAGCAACAGACCTGCACAGATTATTGATGATCTTCACATGGGGGATGAGTATGAATCGTTGGGGGTGACCCTTCACTTAAACAATAATGCCCTACATATCATCAACCTATATGTGCCACAGAGTAAACTTGACCTGGACACATCTACCTGAATTTACTAACGACGATCCTACCCTGCTGGTCGGTGATCTTAATGCCAGACACCCGCACTTTGAAGCCAACTGTCATCAGCCCAATGTTAATGGACGGAAACTGTCACTCTATATCAGGGGAAGTGAAAACCTTAGAGTCCTGGGTGATGAACAGTCAACTCACCTCAGAGGAGGAAGATTAGACTATTCTCTCTTACTGAATGCACAGGACACGGATGCCAGTACACACATTGTACACAGTTTATGCAGTGACCACTGGGCACTGATTACCACCGTCGGCATGAGCAAGAGAAGGAAAAGAGACAAATAAGTGAAAAAAAGTTTATCACTAGGAGCGGATATGAGGCCGCACCTCATAAACGAGATGAGTGACTGGTTCACGGAATACCAAATCCCAGAAGACTTTGATATATTTGTTGACGACCTTAATCACCAAATTCAGCACTGTCTCAGAGTTCCGCAAAGCACGACTTGGCGAAGTAACCCTCAGAAAAGAAGAAAATAAAATGGTATGAGAATGATTACATAAAAATGCTCAATGCAAATTTAATGTAAGGAGCATGAGTAGAGAGTACCAGAGACATCCCACTGAATATAACCAAGGGCTGTTTAAAACTGTGTCAAGTAGCCAGGGAAGAGAAGCTTAAAGAGCGGGAAAGACAATGGCTTGAATTCACTAGTTCTATTGGAAGAGAAACATCTGCAAGACAAGTTTGGGCAAAAATTCAGATAGCTAAGGGGGGCAGAATCCTGGCCTGCGGCTCACTAAACACCCCAGGGTAAGGCTGAAGAACTAATTCTGAAGTGGAGTGATGCGGCGTCCTCCTCCTCCCTCCCTGTAGAAATAAGCAGGGAACAGCTCCTGCGACATAATGACAGAAGAATTACGATAGTAAGAGCATTGTCTAGTGATGACGAGCATGGCCAACCAATCACAGCCCAGGAAGTAAAGGGGGCTATGAAATAGGGTAAAAGTACTGCACCTGGTGAAGATGGCTTCATTTACGACATACTCAGTGTATTGTGTGAGGTGTCTGGGAATCCACTACTCTACCTGTTTAACAAATCATTCCTAAGTGGAGTGTTGCCCTCACAATGGAAACACGCAATAATCGTTCCCATACCGAAGCCCAATGATCCTGGCAATTACAGACCTATCAGTCTCTTGTCATGCACTTGTAGATGCTTGAAAAGATCATCCTAACCCGACTATTGCATAAAATAGGCAGGTTAGGGGAGGTGGGTCAGTGGATTTGTTAAAGGACGGAGCACAGCAAACTGTATAGTTAATTACTTAAACACTGCTAAGTATTCTGCTTTTGTTGACATCAAAGGAGCCTTCGTCAAAGCATTGAGGATTGCGATCCTGAACGTATGGGGAAAACTCCAGGCAGCTATTCTCTTTTTTAAATTGACTTTAATAAGATAAAGTTTATCTTATTTATTTTCTTAGTAAGTAAGAAATTAATGAAGTGAACTGTATGTACTTGTTAAAACTGCCTGAAATTATCTCACATAGTTGGGGGGACAATTTGTAGCTTAAACTACTTTGAGATGGCTCATTCTTAAACCACAAATTGTTTACCATATTAATATAATTATATCATACTACATATGGTGGTCTAATCTACTAGTAATAATTACTAATTATGAATACTAATACTACTATAACTAAAGAGGTCTTAGCTGTTCCTGTAGTAGGGGCCTGCCAAGGCTGTGTAATTGTAGCATCAAGATGGGTGTGGCCCTGTGCCTCTGAGTGCCACGTAATGGCGGCTGTGGAAGCTACAAGCCCTGGCATACAGCTAGGTAAATTATGTGTAAGGCTCAACTGTCTGCTCAGCTTCTTGCTGCTCCAAATCACAAATTTACCTGTATGGGATTCAAGGAATTAATAAAAGTTCCCTAAACATATAATTACAGGTATGACATGGAATATGAGGGTGTTAAATTGAGTACACGTACTTTTGTGGGGTGTTTTCATGCTAATAACCGGCTACCTATCTACATTAAAATGATGCACTAGAATAAAATAGAATGTGATAGTCGCTCAAGTGCTCCTGTTGTAGTGGTGTTGCTGTTGTAGTTCTCATGGGATAGAGTAGGTCTATCGAGACTAGTATCACAACTCTCAGGAGCACCCGGTCTTGTTGATGTTTTGGTGTAAGTTGACGCTTCCTCCCTGAATGTTCTGTGGTTCTACTTCTGAACTTAAATTTACGTTAACAAGGGAGTCAAGCTATATTTTGGTGTTAGTAATTATATTCAGTCTTATTGAATACTTTTTTATTAAATTTAGACACAAGACTGCTATATAAACAGTATTTAGATAAAGTAAATATACGTGGCATCTCTGACGTCACGGAGTCACCCATTGTCTATTCTTAAGGGGATACTATGTTATTATGTGTGTCGGATATCCGACAGGACGAGCTTGCATACGTGGGTGTCAAGGGGAGACTCATGAAATGGATTGAAAACTACCTCACAGGGGAGGATAGCCCAGGTCTGCTTCAACGAGCAGTCTCGAGAACAATGAGTATAGAACTTGGGATTCCCCAAGGAGGGGTCTTAAGCCCCACACTATTTAACGTACTTATGAACGCCATTGCATATATTGAATTTCCGGAAGGAATATAACAAGTGGGATATGCAGATGATGTTCTAATACAAGCTCCCACCATGGGAAAATTAAACAGCCCATAGAACTCCTTGGAAGTAAATGTTTCAAACTTGGTTTCACTCTCTTCATAAACAAGACAAAAGCATACTCTCATTACAAGTGGGGAGAAAATGAAGAACTACAAATTAATGGTGTACCTCTTGAATGGGTTGACCACTATTGGTACCTTGGCGTCACTGTCGGGTCTAACAGGGGGAAGAAAGAGGAGCTCAACCAACTCATAGGAACATGCAAAATTCGACCCAGGGCACTGAAAGCAATGACCTGGAACGGTCATGGGGCCTCTATTACTGTGCTTAAAATGATATGCCGCGCCAGTTTTGTGCACTTATTCCAAAAGCGATATGAAAAAAACTTGAGAGCATACAAAATAAAGCCATGACAATCATTCTTGGAGTCCCAAGAACTGCCAAAACGTTTAATCTACAAGAGGAGTTGTCCCTCCCCAGTGTTAAAAGTCGAATTCAGGAACTGAATGCTAAGCTTGCAATTAAGATAGCAAGAGATCCCAATTACAATGATATCGCCAAGAAAAAACTGAGCTCAGGAGAAAGGGGGAGGAAACAGGAGAAGCAGAAAATAGCATCACAGATCAGTTTACTAACTCGAAGAACTTCACCTGCTTCAGCAAGTCCATGAGCTCAAACCTGTAGAGAGATTACCTCCCTGGGTGAATGACCCATGCAGGATCATCATCAATGAAATGACAACGAAAAAGTCCAACATGATAGGTCAAGAAATGGGACTACAGTTATGTGGAGGAAATCTATATAGAAGCCGGAAATAAGTTAGATCAAATCTACACTGATAGGTCATCTTAACCCTGACAATGGCAGGGCTGGTGCAGCATACACTGTAATTATGAATAATGCCTTACAACGCGGAAATGAAGGAAAGGCCCGTACTGAGAACTATACCTCTGCAACAAAAGCGGAGCTAACTGTCATTGTTATGGCGATAAGATTCCTTGAACGAAGCATTATTGTTGCAGTGATCTGCACTGACTCTAAAGCAGCGCTACAAAGCCTTAGTAAAAATACGGGCAGAAAATCTTGCCATAGTCGCTGAGATTATGAGAGCGGTGAGAGTACTAACCAATCAAGGAAGAATCGTCAATTTTCTGTGGATCCCCTCCCATGTTGGAATCTGTGGAAATGAACGAGCAGATGTGCTGGCTGCTGAAGACCTGAAGGAGACCATATTGAATACTTCATACCCAAGACTTCCTCTACAAATTAGAGGTATCATCAGGCAACATCACCGTGACAAGGTTACCGAGGAAAGGAGGACAGAAGAACAAATCAGTGTATCTGTATGCTCGTAAAATATGATTGCAGCTGGTAATCCCAATCATTATAGACGAAGAGGAGGTGGCCACGGGAGAGAATCAGTAATAGCGAGAATTCGTCTTGGATACAAATATCCATGGAGATTCGGAATGGAAAGAACAGTTGAGCAGAGGAGTTGCAGAATCTGCGGTGAGAGGGATGGCCACCACCTTGACCACTACCTGAGAGTATGTGAATACCTGAGAGACATTAGAAATATGTGTAGAACAATAAACCTCACATTGTTTGAGTTAGGAAAACACTATTTGTCAAATACAGATAATGTTCTTAAGAGATTCCCCCCCCCTCCCATTATGCACCCGCAAGATAACGTAAGATTTTAAGGATTGACGAATTGTCAATCCTTGGATTGACAATCCTTGAATTGTCAATAAGGATTGTCTTATTATTTGATAAGCTGTTCACTTGAGACAGTTAAGCATTTCCCAGCAGTGTCTGGGTACAAGTGACTGGATGAACAACCCAGAGGGCTTTCTTCCTATTGGGAAGTGTAGTACACGCTGCTATGGCGGTATGTCCACTCATAGGATGAGTGGCACTGCCCAATAAACTCGCCCCTTGGAGCAAAATTTAAAAAAAGAAACGTTTCTAGCTCAGACAGGGCATAACATAATTAAGTGTTGCGTGATTGACCATAACATAATTGCGTGTTGCGTGATTGGCCGTAACATAATTGCGTGTTGTGTGATTGAGCACAGCTTTATGAAAGTGCACAATGGCAGAGAAACCGACCATTGATACTCTGGAAGAAGTTCAGGAGTTCCTAAACCATGAAAACTGCCTCCTCAAATTGAAGTATTTAGGGAAACAGGAATTAGTGTTTATAAGTGCCTACCTTGAAGTGAGCGATCAAGATTCACGTGTTGTGATACTCTCAACAGTATATAGGCATTTGAAACCTAACAGTAAGAAGGAAAGTGTAGTTCGTAGTAAAAGTGAGTGTCATGTCTTCCTTTGAAATGAAAACCAAGAAAGTGATGGTGAGTGACCCGAGTGAACTTAATGGGAGCCTGTTAACAGTAAAAATGTGAGAATTGAAGATAAATCGTGAAATTGAGTTGAAACGGTTGGAAAGAGAAGAAAGGAGCGAGCAAGAGAAGAAAGGAACGAGAAAGAGAAGAAAGGAGAGAAGAGCGAGAAAGAGAAGAAAGGCGAAAAGAAAAGGAGAGAGAAAGACAACATAAAGATTATGTGGTAGAAGGGAATCCTGTGGTTTTAATCCAGTGTGGAACATTAAAATAATGCCTAAATTCAATGAGAAGGAGGTGTCCAAGTTCTTTGCTACTTTCGAGAAGGTAGCTGCATCATTAGACTGGCTAAGAGACAATTGGGCAATTATGATCCAATCAGGGCTGACTGGGCAGGCACTCCCAAGCCAGTCCTAGCAATTTGGGCCAACCAAAACAGCGTACTCCACCCTGTCAGTAAGTGACTAGTGATTACGACGCTGTCAAGGTGGTGGTGTTGATGGCTTACCAGTTGGTACCTGAAACACATAGGCAGAAGTTTCGCAACCTTAAGAAGACATCAGAGCACACCTTTACAGAGTTTCCGTGTATTAAGGAGCGGCTGTTTTACAAATAATGTGCGTCTCGTAAGGCGGAGACCAAAGAACAACTGGATCAATTCGTCTTATTGGAAGATTTCGAAGAGTGTTTGTCCGGTGATCTGAAGACGTACTTGGAGGAGCAGCAAGTAGAGACGTTGGGTGCAGCAGCCAACATGGCTGAAGAATATATTCTAATCCATAGGCCAATTCTTCGGAACATACCAGGTATGTTTCGAAGAGCTACTCAAAATAATTTTTGAAGAATGAGCCCGAAGAGAAGACCATCCCAAGTGGTGCCCAGGTAGTCCAAGACGAAATAGTCCAAGGAGATACAAAGTCTTTTGGGCCTGCGTGAAGAAAGGACATATGTCTGCTAAGTGTAGAAGCAGGACAGGTAACCACCCGCATGGGGAGGTTTTGCTGTTGAGTTGTGTGACACCATCAGAAGAAACCCATTCCCTAGGGACAAATAGAGAGAAACCAGGATTGTTTACCCCTACACTTCGAAAGGGGATGTGTGTCGAGACTGGCAGACCGGAATGGCAGGTCTGTAGTGATTCCCAGAGATGGTGGAGGAGCCCAATCTCTGAATTTGAGAAACTCGTTAGCCGAGGAATTGCCTACTGATGGGAAACAAAGTGATATTTTAGGTGGGTTTCTCTCGACTAGGTACGTTGCCTGTACCTGGTAGCCAAAGTCGTGTACTTCCTGTATTCCGGATTCCTGTCTCCCTGGGGGACAGTCAGAACGGTACAGAAAACGCCTTCTGCAACCAGCCACCAGCGGTACCGCTGCTCAGGAAGGTGTTGGCAGTTCGCCTCAGTTTTTCGATCTTCCTCAGAGCCTTGGTGCTTACGTTAACCAAGGAGTGTAAGGTGGCCCAGCTCCTGACAAGCATAACAGTCAGGTCATTGCCCGTTGTCTTGGTGTTTGCTCTGTTCAAGGCACCTCTATTGATACAGCTCCTAGAGCAGGATTTTCTCATGACATTGAGAGTCCATATACATATATTTGAATTTGTCAAGACCTCTGTTATCGTTTTAGGATATCTCGTTGGTGGAGGATGGATCGCCCCGAAGAACAGAAACGTAGAAGCCGTCGTTCTGTACCTGACCCCTTCCATACGTAAGGAGGCACTGTGTTTCCTGAGTATGGCCCGATTCTACCATAAGTTTGTTCCAAACGTGTCGACGATCGCAGTTCATTTGACGAATCTCCTGAAGAAGGGGATAACGTTCATGTGGGACAAGGACAATCAGTTGACTTTAAGAGTTTAAAGGCCATATTGATTGGGCACCATTCCTTCACCCCCCCCCAGATCCATCCCAAATCCTAATCTTCTAAGTGTCATAAAGTCGTAATGGCTTGGCACTCTCTCCTGATAATTAAAAAAAAATCATCCCCCATTCTCATATTAAATAATTTTGAAAACAGACTCATTTTAGCTGTAGATGCTTCAGACTGCGGCCAAGGGGCAGTGTTATCACAGAATGATGCTAAAGGGAAAGAACACCCTGTAACATATTATTCTAAGAAGTTCAGTAATTGCCAACAAAATTATTCTGTGATATAGAAGGAAACATTGGCCCAAGTTAGCGCTGTTCAACATTTTGATGTCTATTTAGCAAGCAGTGGTCACTTAATTTTGTTCAGGTCTGACCATAATCCTTTATATTTCTTGCAAAATTCCAGCAGAAAAATCTCCGACTATTCAGATGGAGTCTACACCTCCAGCATTTCTCCCTTTATATTGAACACATTAAAGGGGGTAGACAACGTGGTAGAAGATGCCTTGTTATGCTTCTAGATTACAAATTTGTTTTATTTTATTTTTAGAAACCAAACCAAATTCTTTTTTTGGCGGGTAGGTGTGACGATATCAACATCGTTGCTTTAGCGAGGAGTGGCGATATGGCGCCATCTAGGGACTTGCACTCATCCTCCAAGGCGTTAGGTGTGACGAGGACAACGCCATCTGTTGCCGGAAGTGTGGTAAGTTCGGCGCCATCTGTGAAAGGCTCCTGTTCGTACCTCAGTTAGTAGGTGAGGACGATGATGAAGACCTCTGGTGAGTGAAGTAACAATATGATCGCCATCTAGAATGTGCATCCGATTATATTTTCAGTTCTCTGGTAAAAGGCTGTCATCCTATGTTCTTCTTGAATGCCTTCTTTCTAGCTAATAACTATTATGTTCACAGAGGTGACGTGGAGGGTCTACTGCATTTTGGAAATCAGTTCACCTTGGGCAGTCCAGAAACTCCTGACTTGTTCATGCTAGGACAAGTGGCCGTCGCCGGTAGACAGTGTGCTGCACACTGTTGTGTTGTGATATTGTTGTGGACCGACGTACCCGGGATTACCCAGGAGGAGTTACAAGACGACAGTACTGGCCGTTTGCTGATCAGTCCTGTTAGTGTGTAGTCCAAATTCTGCCAGAGTGTTACAGGAGACTCCTGGACGTATTACTTGTGACCCCTGTCAGCGTGTTGCTGAAGACCTCTACCAGTGTGTTCTGGAGAGCAGATTAGCGGTATTTGGATATCGTGACGATATGGTGTGTGGACTGGCCCATGCTTAGGAAGGTGAATTCGCCGGTAATGACCATTGGACGTGGATGATGTATACTTGAAGATAGTGGACTCACCAGGATTTTGAAGAACACTGCAGATATATTAAGTGTCCTGTGCAAAAAAGACACTGTGTGTACATATGTGTAGTTATGACAAATTATATCAGTGAGGGTGTTATTTAGTCTTGCTGACTCCCCTTTATTCCTTGCACAATTACTTGCTACTGACATTTCTTGATAACTTACTTTGGGTGGGATCACGGAAGAAAAGGCTTTAAGGCCACATTCGCAGAAAGAATCCGGTTACTGGATTTAGGAAGCCGTAACAGTCTTGTCTTCTTAGGTGTAAACTAACAAGGTGTTGTAATATAGGGATGAAACAAACATAGCATTGTCTTGTATGATGTAAATTAACATGATCTTGTCATGTAAGATGTAAACTAACAGTCTTGGCTTATAGGATGAAAACTAACAAGGTTTTGACTCGTAGGATGTAAACTAACATGTTCTCGTTTTGGAATATGTAAACTAACATGTTCTCGTTTTGGAGGATGTAAACTGTCATGTTCTCGTTTTGGAGGATGCAAACTGTCATGTTCTTGTCTTGGAGTATGCAAACTGTCATGTTCTTGTCTTGGAGGATGCAAACTGTCATGTTCTTGTCTTGGAGGAAGTAAACTGTCATGTTCCTGTCTTGGAGGATGCAAACTGTCATGTTCTTGTCTTGGAGGATGTAAACTGTCATGTTCTTGTCTTGGAGGATGTAAACTGTCATGTTCTTGTCTTGGAGGATGTAAACTGTCACGTTCTTGTCTTGGAGAATGTAAACTGTCACGTTCTTGTCTTGGAGGATGTAAACTGTCATGTTCTTGTGCTGGAGGATGTAAACTGTCATGTTCTTGTCTTGGAGGATGTAAACTGTCATGTTCTTGTGCTGGAGGATGTAAACTATCATGTTCTTGTGCTAGAGGATTTAAACTATCATGTTCTTGTGCTAGAGGATGTAAACTGTCATGTTCTTGTCTTGGAGGATGTAAACTATCATGTTCTTGTGCTAGAGGATGTAAACTGTCATGTTCTTGTCTTGGAGGATGTAAACTGTCATGTTCTTGTCTTGGAGGATGCAAACTGTCATGTTCTTGTCTTGGAGGATGTAAACTGTCATGTTCTTGTCTTGGAGGATGTAAACTGTCATGTTCTTGTCTTGGAAGATGTAAACTGTCATGTTCTTGTCTTGGAGGATGTAAACTGTCATGTTCTTGTCTTGGAGGATGTAAACTGTCATGTTCTTGTCTTGGAGGATGTAAACTGTCATGTTCTTGTCTTGGAGGATGTAAACTGTCATGTTCTTGTGCTGGAGGATGTAAACTGTCATGTTCTTGTGCTGGAGGATGTAAACTGTCATGTTCTTGTGCTGGAGGATGTAAACTGTCATGTTCTTGTGCTGGAGGATGTAAACTGTCATGTTCTTGTCTTGGAGGATGTAAACTGTCATGTTCTTGTCTTGGAGGATGTAAACTGTCATGTTCTTGTCTTGGAAGATATAACTGTCATGTTCCTGTCTTGGAGGATGTAAACTGTCATGTTCTTGTCTTGGAGGATGTAAACTGTCATGTTCTTGTCTTGGAGGATGTAAACTGTCATGTTCTTGTCTTGGAGGATGTAAACTGTCATGTTCTTGTCTTGGAGGCTGTAAACTGTCATGTTCTTGTCTTGGAGGATGTAAACTCGTTTACCAACAACAATGCTTTTGTCAATAAATCTTGGAATGAAATAAGAGAACAGAGGCATTTGAAGAATTTTTTTTATTATGTGAATAATCCATATGTGTTTGTGGAGTGAAGGGATAACTTAGCAATATGAGGAAGGAACAGTAACTGCCCCCACACCTGATAACCCAGCCCGTCCTCCTAAGGTTCCGCAACGTCAAGAAACTATCGTACTAAAGCGCTCTTATCCGAACCTACTAGAGGTCCCAAAACAGAAAACGGAACACTGTCACTTTAGCGAGCCGTTACCATTTTCTAGAACAATTTTTAGCCTTAGAGTATACGTCAAAATACGATTAGGAGGACGGGTTACAGGGTACTTATGAGGTATAATTCCACTATTCATTAAACAGAACTGGTGGCTAATTCACAGCGCCTTAGCAACACCTCTCTGTACCCTTAACAACTCTATTACAAATTTGAACAGCCATACACACCAAGTGTTGAAGTACAAACAACTTATTCTTTGTTTAAAAAGATATCACATACGAGAAAATACTGAGGTTGTTTGATGGGATCGACCCTGCGTCTCTGTACTCCCCAGGCACACGGGGACTCAGTCACATCCTCAGTATTTTATCATAGATACATCACGTTTTTGTGTTTTAATTGTGCATATTAGATATATAATTTCTGTTGCAGGCTGCCATCACAGATACAATTTCTCTTAATGTTACACAGATACAATCTCTTTTGCAGTTGCATTCACAGATTAATCTACTGTTGATGTTACAATCACATGTGCAACTTTTGTTGTAGGCTCCAATCACGGCTACAACTTATGTTGAGGTTACAATCACAGATTCATCTACTGTTGATGTTTCAATCACATGCACAACTCTTGTTGCATGCTGCAATCAGAGATACAACTTCTGTTATATGCTGCAATCACTGATACAACTTTTGTTGATGATGCAAACACATATACAACTTTTGTTACAGGCTGCAATCACAGCTACAATAGTTGTTGAGGTTGCATCATTCACAGGTGCAAGTTCTGTGGGGATTGCAGTCTCATCCACAGCTTATGTTTCTTAGTGTTGCAATCACTGGTAAATTAACTCCAAGATATTTCTTGTGTATCAAAGTGGCCTTGGAAGCAAGGTTTAGATCTGACTTTATAGAGTGAGAGGCAATGATAGATTTAGAGTTTGTGAATGGTTAAGGGTTGGTAGGCAGCTGGTAGATTTAGAAATAATGATTGGTAACTAGCAGGTAATTATAGGTATAGTCCATTTGTATTTTTAAGGGAAGGTTGAGGGTTGACAAAGAGATTAGCGAAGGCTAATATTGATAATGCTTTGTATAATACCAATATAAATTAAAATTGCAATTAATAAAATTACATTTGAGTAAATTGTTAAAGAACAACGTGTTAGATTGTTTTATGTAATTGTTTTACTTTGCTTGGATTAAGTTTTGCTTAGTAGAACGTTATCATTAGAATATTGTTTGTTGAAATATTGGATGTATTAGATATTGTTCATGTATTGAGAAGAATATTTTTCATCTTTATTGGAAATATGTAAATTTGAATATTGATGATATCTTGGGGAATATTTTTCACCTTTATTGGATAAATGTACATTTGAATATTGATCATGTTCATTAGAATATTTATTTATGTTTCATGCCACGTCGTTTATGTTTCCTTAAATAATGTTCAGGATTGTTGACCAGACCACACACTAGAAGGTGAAGGGACGACGACGTTTCGGTCCGTCCTGGACCATTCTCAAGTCTCAATCGACTTGAGAATGGTCCAGGACGGACCGAAACGTCGTCGTCCCTTCAACTTCTAGTGTGTGGTCTGGTCAACATACTTTAGCCACGTTATTGTGACATCGCCTGCAATGTTCAGGATTGTTACAGTTTCGTTCACACGTACAGTACTGTAGTACACGTACAGTACTGTAGTACACGTACAGTACTGGAGTACAAGTACAGTACTGTAGTACACGTACAGTACTGTAGCACACGTACAGTACTGTAGTACACATACAGTACTGTAGCACACGTACAGTACTGTAGCACACGTACAGTACTGTAGCACACGTACAGTACTGTAGCACACGTACAGTACTGTAGCACACGTACAGTACTGTAGCACACGTACAGTACTGTAGCACACGTACAGTGCTGTAGCACACGTACAGTACTGTAATACACGTACAGTACTGTAGCACACGTACAGTACTGTAATACACGTACAGTACTGTAGCACACGTACAGTACTGTAATACACGTACAGTAGGCAACTATTAACCCTATTTCAAGTACGGAGCGCCTCAGGATTATGAACATTTAGGTTTTTCATATTATTTGTCTCTACAAAGTGGATTTTTCACCATGATTTTTGGTTGGTTCAGGAACACAGTCTGCATCTAGCGACCAGCCCCCCCCCCCTCCCCTCCGGGTCCAGCAACACAGCCTGAATCTATCGACCAGTCCCCTCGAGTCCAGCAACACACCCAGAATCTATCGACCAGTCCTCCCAAGTCCAGCAACACACCCAGAATCTATCGACCAGTCCTCCCAAGTCCAGCAACACACCCAGAATCTATCGACCAGTCCTCCCAAGTCCAGCAACACACCCAGAATCTATCGACCAGTCCTCCCAAGTCCAGCAACACAGCCTGCATCTATCGACCAGTCCTCCCAAGTCCAGCAACACAGCCTGAATCTATCGACCAGTCCTCCCAAGTCCAGCAACACAGCCTGCATCTATCGACCAGTCCTCCCAAGTCCAGCAACACAGCCTGCATCTATCGACCAGTCCCCTCGAGTCCAGCAACACACCCAGAATCTATCGACCAGTCCTCCCAAGTCCAGCAACACAGCCTGCATCTATCGACCAGTCCTCCCAAGTCCAGCAACACAGCCTGCATCTATCGACCAGTCCTCCCAAGTCCAGCAACACAGCCTGCATCTATCGACCAGTCCTCCCAAGTCCAGCAACACAGCCTGCATCTATCGACCAGTCCCCTCGAGTCCAGCAACACACCCAGAATCTATCGACCAGTCCTCCCAAGTCCAGCAACACAGCCTGCATCTATCGACCAGTCCTCCCAAGTCCAGCAACACAGCCTGCATCTATCGACCAGTCCTCCCAAGTCCAGCAACACAGCCTGCATCTATCGACCAGTCCTCCCAAATCCAGCAACACAGCCTGCATCTATCGACCAGTCCCCTCGAGTCCAGCAACACAGCCTGCATCTATCGACCAGTCCTCCCAAGTCCAGCAACACAGCCTGCATCTATCGACCAGTCCTCCCAAGTCCAGCAACACAGCCTGCATCTATCGACCAGTCCTCCCAAGTCCAGCAACACAGCCTGCATCTATCGACCAGTCCTCCCAAGTCCAGCAACACAGCCTGCATCTATCGACCAGTCCTCCCAAGTCCAGCAACACAGCCTGCATCTATCGACCAGTCCTCCCAAGTCCAGCAACACAGCCTGCATCTATCGACCAGTCCTCCCAAGTCCAGCAACACAGCCTGCATCTATCGACCAGTCCTCTCTAGTAGCGTTTTCATCGCATTTTGATGTTTAGATTTATATAAATCGCAAAGTTGACGTAATGTCCCGTTTTCTTCTCGTGGGCGCTTTTCTCGTTCTTGTCGAGGGTGAACTTGGGGACTGAATCCCGTTCGTAACTTGGGGACTGAATCCCGTTCGTAACTTGGGGACTGAATCCCGTTCGTAACTTGGGGAATGCATCCCGTTCGTAACTTGGGGACTGAATCCCGTTCGTAACTTGGGGACTGCATGCCGTTCGTAACTTTGGGACTGCATCCAGTCCGTAACTTGAAAGCTACATCCCGTTCGTAACTTGGAGACTGCCCTAACTGTATTCACAGGAGTATATAGTAAACGGCTGATGTTACAAATGTGTTTGAATGCCAAAGGGCGAAGATAATTGTACCCGATACAGGGAGTAATCCCGCTGATTGTACGTAAACTGTACTCTGTAGATTAATAAGTGTTCCACTGACATCATGAGTGTACATAGTGTACATGTGTGTGAGAGGAGCAGGGTGTACATGTGGTGTACATATTGTGTGTCTGAGAAGCAGAGTGTACATGTGGTGTACATATTGTGTGTGAGAGGAGAAGGGTGTACATGTGGTGTACATATTGTGTGTGAGAGGAGAAGGGTGTACATGTGGTGTACATATTGTGTGTGTGTGTGAGAGAAGCACGGTGTACATGTGGTGTACATATTGTGTGTGAGAGGAGCAGGGTGCACATGTGGTGTACATATTGTGTGAGAGGATCAGGGTGCACATATTGTGTGTGAAATGAGCAGGGTGTACATATTGTGTGTGAGATGAGCAGGGTGCACATATTGTGTGCGAAAAAAGCAAGGTGTACATGTGGTGTACATATTGTGTGTGAGAGAAGCAGGGTGTACATGTGGTGTACATATTGTGTGTGAGAGGAGCAGGGTGTAATAATTTGTTATAATAGGCAAGAAACATGCAAGCTGACTGAAACGAGAGCCATTAACGTAGCTGGAAGATGAAGCCCCAACGAAAGCTTGAAGCTGAAGGTTAAACTCCAGCCGTAGGCTGTTGTAGCTTCACCCTCAGTTTGAATCTGAAGTTCAAACTCCAGCTGCAAGTTCAGTCACTGACGCAAGCGCGGGACTCCTAACGCAAGCGGCTGGTTCATTGATCTAATATAACAGACGCACTCAATGCCTCAGACCGGACTTTCAATAAGAGTCCGAGCAAAATTGTTTACTTTCCAAAGAATTGACATTATCAATAAGGCATTTATCCACGTCCAAACCCAAAATAGGTTCATATATATATATATATATATATATATATATATATATATATATATATATATATATATATATATATATATATATATATATATATATATATATAAATATATATATATTATGCATATAAACATACATACTGCCACTTATATTCTTATGTAAGTCACCAATAAGTAAGCAGTCATGTATGTATATTTTTAAGGCTGAAAATTTGATCAATAAATTATTAATTCTAACATAATTTTAACACTAATAAAGTTGCCATATAACTCGGTCATTTAGTGCTAATAGTAATAGAACTGGGCCAGTATTTACAGTGATTAGCTGAGCAAATCACTTGAGTGATCAGCTGATCCAGTCTTTGTAGTGATAAGCTGAGTCAGTCATAACAGCGACCAGCTGAGTCAGTCATCACAGCGACCAGCTGAGTCAGTCATCACAGCGACCAGCTTAGTCATCACAGCAACCAGCTGAGTCAGTCTTCACAGCGACCAGCTCAGGCAATCATCACAGCGACCAGCTGAATCAGTCATCACAGCGACCAGCTGAGTCAGTCATCACAGCGACCAGCTTAGTCATCACAGCAACCAGCTGAGTCAGTCTTCACAGCGACCAGCTCAGGCAATCATCACAGCGACCAGCTGAATCAGTCATCACAGCGACCAGCTGAGTCAGTAATCACAGCGACCAGCTGAGCCAGTCACCACATTGACCAGCTGAGCCAGTCACCACATTGACCAGCTGAGCCAGTCACCACATTGACCAGCTGAGCCAGTCACCACATTGACCAGCTGAGCCAGTAGCCACATTGACCAGCTGAGCCAGACACCACACTGACCAGCTGAGCCAGTCACCACATTGACCAGCTGAGCCAGTCACCACATTGACCAGCTGAGCCAGTAGCCACATTGACCAGCTGAGCCGTTCTGCTTAACGTTACTACTGCTCTTTCTAAAGCACCGTACTCGAGTGCACACACACATTAACAAACAATGCAATATGTGCATTCATATCACCTTATTGCTCAATGTCACATATGCATAGTTTCTCCTACAAGTTAAAACCATTTAAGCTATATTGTCTTTGATGAAAACGTGATTTTATTTACGTGCAGTCCTTTACAAACTTTTATATGTTTTATGACGTGACTTTGACACTACTGAGCCTTACTTCGGAAGTAAATATATTATCCAAACTAAGCATTCGGATTTGCAGAACAGGGGGTTAAGCATCTTTTGTCCCCTTGTTTATTATTATGCAGGGAGATAATTACTTATGCTTCCTGCGTAAGTAATTTTTGTCATTTAAAACTACTCTGAACTACTTTTCAGTGAAGGCTTGGATATTTTGACTCTAACGGGAGTGTCTATTGTCCGTACAAGGGGGTTCGATCCCTTTAAACGTTTCTTAATCGTCAACACACATAAGGCCATAATTCATAAACGAACTGCAATTAAGATGACATGTCAAGGGTTAAACACTCTTCTTGATAATTTACAAATTCATATTCTGGCGACAAGAAGCATTTGCACCCTTAAAACTGGTGAATCATTAGGCAAAGAGCGGACATGTGTCTTCTCCTGTTTATAAACAGACTGAACTTCTATAAACAGTTTTCTACAAACAAAACTAAAACAGGCTGTCCTCTATAAACAGCTTGTTTTCTAAATCATAGACTCTGGTGATACATTCCGTCACTAAGGGCTCATAGAGTACCACAAGGAGGGAGTCATGTATCCTAGACTCTGGTGATACATGCCGTCACGCAGGACTCATAGAGTACCACAAGGAGGGAGTCATGTATCCTAGACTCTGGTGATACATTCCGTCACGCAGGACTCATAGAGTACCACAAGGAGGGAGTCATGTATCCTAGACTCTGGTGATACATGCTGTCACGCAGGACTCATAGAGTACCACAAGGAGGGAGTCATGTATCCTAGACTCTGGTGATACATGCTGTCACGCAGGACTCATAGAGTACCACAAGGAGGGAGTCATGTATCCTTTTCTGTGGCTACAACTAGTGACGGTGCATTGGAGATCCCAAGATGCTACCAGACGGGCATACAAGGTCTCTGCACACTAACTCCAACACCGTATATGCTGCAATAACAATGCATCGCCACATATGGTGCACCAACAATGTAACACCATATATAATGTACTAACAATGCAACACCATATATGATGTGCCAACAATACATTACCATATATGTTGTACCAACAATGCAACACCTTATACGATGCAACAATATATATAATGTACTTACAATGCAGCACCATATATAATGTGCCAACAACATTATCTGGTACCAAAGACCATCTTATAAAATGGATATGCAAGCTACTATACCTACATTGTGGTACAAGTGATGTGTGAATTATGTAATTATTAACAATATAAACTTCAAGAAAATCAATATGCATTAAAGCAACTTAAATCCTTGTTGCATGGAACTCCTACAAAACGCTCCATAGTCCTCAGGAAGGATTAAATTTACGGCTGTTTGAATCCATTAATAATAAACCTCTAAGAATTTACTAACAGTGTCATTATATTTATATATAAAAAAAATAAGCAGCTCACTTTATTGTTCTATAAGAACAAGTGCATACCAACAGTAATATATAAATTGTATTTATATCACAAACTTGAAAACTCTCATGCTTATAAAGAAGGATTTGCAATGATCACCAGAAGAAGGTGTCAAACAATTATTCTTTAATTAAGGAAGGGGTAACTCGCGAATCTTTTCATACACGTACACACACTTAAACGGTCTCAACAACAGGTGAACGTAATTGGTCGTTACTGCGTCAACACACCAAAACTCCAAGGTTTGTACAGAGTAGAGCACACTCTGGCTATAGCGATAACCATCTTGTATTTTTTTTTTAATTATATATTATTTTCTGGTGGGGTAATTTGTGGAAGGCGAGTAACAAAACAGCTTGCAGTGGTGAAAGTTATACAGTGACATCAGTAGAAAAAGTTATATGTTGACATCAATGCAACCGTTAAGTGCTGACATCAATGAGTAATATTAGTCTGCCTTTAATCTAGATAGTTTCTACCTGTTTAAGTAACTTTGTGAAATTGAATTTGGACCTTGGATGTCAGTGACAAATGATGTTTTCAATTAAAAGTGCAAGTGATAGTGTATTCAGCTCTTGAAATCCAATAGTGCATATGCCATTGTACAATAGAAGAATTTTAAGTATGACGGAACGTGACAGCTCATCGCGACTTCGATTGTAAGTAACGAGAGCACTCCGAGGTCATGCTAACTAAACAACACTGCAAGTTTTATTCTCGTTTGAGTGATTATATGCGGCAACTGCGAACTTATCATAAGAACTGAACACCTAGATGCAGCCATTATTAGTGCAAGATGGGTTTTCAAAGCAGCAAAATAAAAAAGATATCAATAGCAACGCTGATGGCTATACAGCCTCGCGAACTTTAGGGTAATATAAACGATACAAAATATAATTGTTAACAATAACAAGCTGGTGAAAATTGGATTCGATGCACAATTTGGAAAGGAATTGCAATAGGCCTACTTTTGCATGAGGCCTAAGCTTAAACTCTGTTTATCGACTACAAGAACAAATCCACTTGCTCCCAGCGAATGTTGAGACTCAGGGGGCTTAATTATAGCAAAATGTAATTAACAAGTCTTAATTAACATTAAAATTTTAAAATCTTGTTAATTCAGTAAATCATGCAATTAAATATATTAGGAATTAGTGATAGTAAGACTATCCTAACTATTAACGAGAGAGCGTGTTGCATGCCACAATGAAAGACAGCCATTTGCTTATGATTGAAATTAAATGTAGATTCGATAATTTGAAATATAGTATGTAAACATACTTTCTGATACAGAGTATATATATATATATATATATATATATATATATATATATATATATATATATATATATATATATATATATATATATATATATATATATATATATATATATATATATATATATATATATATAATTTATGGTTTGATAATAAAAATCTCTATCAAACAGCATTATATCGAAGCGTTGCAAAACACAACACTATGTCCAAGGCAGTTACGGGAACATTTGGAAATTATCCAAAACGGAGGCACTTTATCTTCCATCCCATTGTACATGCCATATGAAAGTCTTGGCATTGATCATTCTGCCTGATCAGAAAAAGTCATAATCTGTGACAGTGAAAAAGTTTGCTGTTAAAAAAATGCTAAAGGAAACTGTCATGTATGAGAGTTAGATAGGCTGTAAATGTCAATGACTAGGAACTCATGAAGGCATTGTTAAACTTTCCAATTAATAAGTCTTAAACTTTCTGAATAATAAGCCTTTGACTCCATAATGCCATGCCCGTTTCGGATAACATATGTTCCCATATCACATTGTAAAGAGAAAAGGCTTTTGCGACCATTTTAAATGGTGTTATTCTTAGCGTCTACACTTTATCTGCTATTCTTAATTTTTTAAATAGGCCTGCATAGAATTCCAGCAATGATTGCTACCTTTAATATATCTGCTACTTCATCTCCCTCTAACCTAGAGTTACATAAACAGCACTTTTTTATATTGAATTAATGAGTTCCACATTGCTTATCTTTGCTGACATATTTTTCATTTACACTTATATTCAAATTCTGAATATTTTCCTAAGCATCTGAAGAATACTGAATTAAGATTCAACGATACAAAATTTGAGCTTTTTTAGTTAAATATTTGATGAAAGTCAGTGCACGTTTTTCTAGCAAATTAATTAAACGTCCTTTGTTTTGATAATTGACAAGTACGCAATGATAATTGATAATTAATTTGTTTTGTTAACAGTGAGTCACAAACGCCTGAGTCACTCCCATTATTCAGGATATACATTTAACTATTAAAGGAAGGAGAACTCATTTGAAGATTCATTATTTTCTAGAGATGAGGATGGCTGGAGTGGCAGGTGGTTGCATCTTGAGAAGATCACAGGTGTTCAGGACAGGTGTTCAGCACAGATGTTCAGTATAGGTTTTCAGACCAGGGGCGCAGTTATCTTACATAATCACGCAGAAAGGAGTTTTAGGTGCTGATTCCTGAAAATAAAGACGAAGTAAAAGAGAGGAGGAGGAAATTATTGGAAATTATTGCTTGCCACCTATATTTGCTCCTAGGCAATTTTTTGGACATTTGAAGAGGAGGGTCTTTATAATGGGTTTATTAACCATAATGAATATTGAACTAAAAAAAACTCTGTGACCACTCGTATGAAGTAATTCATTTATAAAGTTGCATAGTTTGCTCTGCTCTTATCCAATAGTTAGTTATTATTATCCAATAATAGGCCACGCAATAGTTCAATACGGTAGTAGATTGTGTCTATATTCTCAAATTGGCAGAGGATACCTCTCGGAGTATACTTCCTTGAGAGAATAGTTTTGGTTTGGTGTTGGTCTTCAGGCCTCTCACCATCTGGAAGGTTATTAAGACCAACACAACAGTTTACTGACCAACCAACAAATTTGGTGTTAGGCTTAAGCCAATCGACCATGGAGGGTTATTAAGAGCAACACAATAGTTTTCTGACCAACCAGCAAGTTTTGTGTTGAGCATAAGGCCTATCAACCTTTGGAGGGTTATTAAGGCCACCACAATACCTTACTGACCAACTAACAAGTTTGGTGTTGGGTTTAAGGTTTATCAATCTCTGAAGGGTTATTAAATCTATCACAACAGCTTACTGACCAATTAGCAAGTTTGGTGTTTGAGCATAAGGCCTGTCAACCTCTGGAGAGTTATTAATGCCACCACAATAGTTTACTGACCAACCAGCAAGTTTGGAATTGAGTTAATGCCAATCAACCTCTGGAGGGTTATTAAGGTCACCACAACAGCTTTCTGACCAACCAGCAAGTTTGATGTTGGGCTTAAAGCCCATCGACCTCTGAATGGTTATTAAGGCCACCACAACTGGAGCGTTATTAGGGTCACCTCAATAGCTTACTGATCATCTAACAAGTATACTCTAGTCAATAACTGTGTTATAAACTAAAGTTAACTCTCAGATACATTAGCCAAGAAATGGGGCAGACCTCAGAGTGGATATACATTAGTTCATGCTCGATGACCGCTTGGAAGCCTCGCTATTTATGGCAGAATCATTGGTCTTGTGATCAAATATTTGAATATTAATATCAAACGAGTGGATTACAAATTAGTATAATGTGCTGGTTAGTATGATAAGGACTTGAAGTGGCTTTTTTCTATAAGTTATGCTAAACAAAACAAGCGGTGCTATCTACTTCACAGTCACCAGTCTTTTGAACACAGTCAAACTTACTGAAAAGCAGAAGCAAAACATGAAATAGCAAAGAGGTAAAATAAATTAAGATTTAAAATGACACTCTAATCAGGAGAGTTATCCATACATTCCGAGCCCTCCCGCCATACACAACAGTTATCTAAAACCGCTCACACCTGTCTAATGGTCAGAACTATACTGCGAGGCCAACACCTGATGCAAATGAACTAATCAATACTTGTTATTATCAATACAAATATAATCAGCCATTAGCAAGTTATCAAACCTTGAGTAATAATTCTCAGGTCAAGTAGGAGGCTAATGGGTCAATATTTGACTTGCTGGGCATTGTGTATCTCTTGTATTAGTCGACTGTTGTGGCTTGTATCCAAAGGAGTGGTAAAATGTTCAACAGATTCAACGGTTTCAAGCTACAACAGGCTACAATGTAGGTGTGAGAACAGGAGATGCTTTTTCACCCACAAGGCCTCACTACCCATGGAATTGCCTACCTGGCGAAGCCGTAACTGACAAAACTGTGCTGCAAAATATAACTGGAAAAGATCGTTATGGCAAATGGGGGACCTTCGACAAGCTGCCGGCTTCTTGTCTTCGTTGAGGCCACTAGGGTTAGTGGCCCTCTGGTATATATTCGAGATATGCAGCAGTTTCCCATAGACGCCGCCAGGCTCAGTACGAGGAGAAAATAGCCAGAAGGCTGAAACAAATGTTAGCTTTGTAATTCTATTTTTAACTAACTTTAATTTAAGTAAATGTAATTTATCTAGTTCTTATGTGCATATAAATCTATATAGTTGGTTATGTATTTCTGTTGTGTATATAGAGCTCACCAAATGTAGACAATCAGCTCGTCCTTTCCAGCGTTTACGACACAACTAACCTGATGCACTAAATTGCCCAAAGCTAACCTAACCGGATTAAAAGTAGAAAACGAAAGGCCTCATCAATTTTGCGAGCTGCTGTGATTTTTAGTACGCCAGCTTTACGTCGCAGGGGGATTTATACGTCAAAATGTGATGCGGTGTTAGAGAGGCCGGGCTGAAACAGTCCGTAGGGCCGGACTGGAAAGTCCGTAGGAGTACCTAATTCAACAGGCAGGGGTACATGATCCCAGCTTTACGGTCTGCGCCATCAAATGGGTCTCTCTCTCTCGCAGGACCAGCACCCCATCCACCATCTTCTGAAGCACATAAGAAATCCAGCTGGGATCACTCCATTGCCGACCAAGAAGCTGCGACATGCTTAGAAACTGGGACAACACCACATGGCACTGTCCGATTTAGAGCTGTAGCAGCTCCCCATGCAGGTGACTTCCTTTTAGCAACCCCAATGTCAGCAATCGGCACACGTCTCACACCGCAGGCCCTCCGAAATGCTGTGGCTCTCTGCCTCGTTGCCCCCAATCCACACTGAATACAGGTGTATTTGTGGCGAGGCAGAGGCCGACAGGTACGGACGGCATGGCCTTCTCTGCCAAAGGGCAGGAGTATGACATGCAAGACACGGCGAAGTTAATGACATTATTAGGAGAAACCTTACTACAGCCGGTTGTCCAGCAGAGAGAGAGCCCCGTTACTTTATGCCCTGAACTCTGATGAGCCTGTCGGTCGCCCAGACGGGATCATGGTGAACCCCTGGAAGAATGGTAAACAGATGGTGTGGGACTACACTTGCGTTTCAACTTTAGCCAACACCTATTATGACTTCAGTGCTGCACAGGCAGGAGGGACTGCCAAACACCAGGAATGCAGCCAAGACGCATAAATACAGAGATCTTGACACTTGGTGCCTGGGGGTAAAAGTGCTGCTAGTTTTTTTAAGGAGCTGGGTGTTACGGTATCGACACCATCGTCGGAGATGTGGCGTGGCAATTACAGCGCCATCTATGAGTCTGCACTCAAACTCCTCTGATATTGGACACTCCGTGGACAACGCCATCTATTGGTGGTGGCGTGACAGCGACAAATGGCTCTGGTTTCCTGCCCCAGTTAGCAAGAGAGGTCGACGTGGATGACCTCTGGTGGAGGGTGTGTCATGATCAACGCCATCTGTTGTAGCTACAGTGCATAATGTCAACTCCCAGGTGAATGAGTGTTACCTCATGGTTTTCCCAGTGTACCATCCATCTAACCGATGACGTTTTGTGTCAACAGAAGTGACGTGTGGAGGCAGTTGTACTGAGGAAGGCAGTTTACCTTGGGCAGTTCATGTACTTTCAGCTTGGTCCTGGAAGAAGACTGAGTGAGCCACCGTCTATCTAAGCAGTGTGTTAGCTGCTAAATTACGCAGTGTTGATAGAAATCGACGAACCCGGGATTGGCTTTGTGTAACGAACGACAGTGAGGTGCCTATTGTGAAGCGCTGCTAGTAGGCTGCTAGAGGCTTCTTCCAGGGGTTAACTACCCATGTATATGGTTGTTTGTGACCCCCTGTCAGCGTGTTCTGACAGGGATCAGAGGACAGAAGTCCTCTGCAAGTGGGTTGCTGGCGAGCGAAAGTGGGGTGTAAGCACCTAGTGTGACTGTCGGTGGACTGGCCCACGTAAATGGTGAACTCGCCAGCGTTTGTTAGTACACGTGCTCAAGGTACTGGACGGTGGAAACACTGGAGCTGGTGAACACTGCCAACGTAGTAGTGTCCTGAGTAAAAGTGCCACTATTGTATATACGTGTAGTCATAATCAATTTAATCTAAGATATTTTTTATTGGGGAAGGTAATTATAGAAAAGAATAGTGTATTGTTTATCCCCCTCTTACTCTTTATTACACTATATTGCCATTTCTTGAAAGCCTACTATTGACTTGGGGGTTGGATACTATAAGAGGTTACAACATCAAGAACCCGGTTACTGGTCCATAGTGGCCGTAACATTGGGGTCCAAGCTAATTGAAACAACTAGAGACCCTAGAGCCGTCATTTTTTATCTTTCAGCGCCTTAGTGTGGCGATCCAGAGAGAAAATGTTCACTACATGGATGGTTCCTGCCCGTCATCTGAAGAGCTGGAAAAGCTCTACAACTTGTGAAAAGTATCATCACAGAAAAGTATATATATGCAAAAAGAATAGGGGCGACAGAAGAAAATATAAAAGTGTTCAGTGAGGATTCACAAGCTCTTCTCTGAGTACTCTTTATTTTCTTCTCCAAGGTTATGAGTCCCTACACTTGCGCCTCAGTACAGGTGATACCACTGGGGGGTACCCCTATATATATATTTATATATATAAGTAACGACTCATCTTTACTGAGTCCTATATACCTGGCTTTGTGAGCACCTATGCGTTTTTGTTCTCGTATTGGCATCCTTGGTGATATTTAGCGCCCTCTGATTATTTTGCGTATTTGATGGTGCTACATAGCCTTCCCGGTTTGGTGCCTTCTTTTGATAATTACTTACTTACTTTGTGAGCACCTTTACTGTCATATATACCTGGCTTTAATACGTGGGAATATTTGCGTGGCGTATTGGACCACCAAGTGTGCCACTCTGTGGGTCTCTAGTCTGGGTTAACGGCTTTTTTTAAATGAGAAATGTATTTGTTTTGTAAACTATTTGGTCTCAAGCCGATACATGAAACTGTTTAACATATTCTTGTTTATGTTTTCTGAATAAATCATTTAATATTTGCATGTAAAACAGAGATACAAATGATCTATTATTTCTAAAACAGAGATACAACTGATTTGTCTCATGTCTTGGAGAACTGGGCACAGTTCTATGAACAGTTGCGCAACTGTTACAGCTCGTTCTAATATAATTGTAAATATATATATTATTAAACACCTGATGCCTTTGTTCACCTAGCAGTAAATAGGTACCTAGGAGTTAGCCAGATGTTGTGAAATTGCATCCAGGGGAAAGATTCTTCATTTTGAAGGCTGACCTTAATAGATGTAACTGACTTCATCTTCCTGGCAATGGTGAACGGAGTGCTTCTCAAACTCCACCCAGCAAGTTAAACTACAGGACCCAGTAGTTCTCACCGTCCTGCCCTCCCAGCGCCTAGGCTTACCCCTCTCTCACGCCCATCCTCTCTCCCATCCACGCTGAATCATTAATTCTCTCACACACTTACACACTACCTCCTCACTCTCTTCCTCAAGCCCCTGGGCTGCCAACTCCTGTCATCTTTGCGCCAGGGTTGACACCATGGGCGGGCGCACTGGCTTGTTATCCAGGATTCGTTCCAGTTCCGCTAGATGCTCTGGCTTCAGCTTGGGCACTACCTGGAACCACAGCCTCGAATGAGTGTGTTTCTAGAGGGAGCTAATTCCTGGAACAACTGTCAGAGTGGTTATGGAACCAGATTCTACAGGGTGCTATCATGAATAACATTGTCATGAGAATAAGTAATTATCAGAAGAATCAAGAACATATGTAATTATTAGATGAATCAAGAAAATATATTATCAAAAGAATCAAATATGAAATTATCAGAAAAATCAAGAAAATGTAATTATCAAAATCAACAAATAATTATGAAAGAAATCAAGAAATAAGAAAATTATCAAGAGTAGCAACATGCAAGTAATTATGACAAGAGATAAAATAAATTCAAAAGAATAGAAAAGTCAGAGGAATCAAGAAATATTACAAGAACCAAGAAATATCACGAGCATAAAAAAAATCTCATGAATCAAAAAATCACAAAAATCAAGAAATACAACAAGAATCAAGAAATGTTACAAGAATCAAGAAATAACACACGAACCAAGAAAAAAAGTAAATAAAATCAAATTGTTTATTCAGGTAAAAGTACATACATAGAAGATGAGTTACAAACATAATGTTGGATTTATAGATAGAGCTAGTACATACAATGCCTAAAGCCACTAATACGCACAGCGTTTCGGGTAAGGTGTGGGAAAAAACACTTAATTAGTATTAGGCTTAATCTGAGATAAAAGAATAAATTGTGTAGAAAAGGGAAAAACGGGGGGGGGGGGGGGGGACATAGCAGAAATCAATTATACAACTTGGACAACAAACAGTATTGTTTGAAAATAGCAAGACATGGGTTGACATTTAAGGGGGTAAGGTAGGTTACATAGAGTTTATTTGGCAGTATACCTAGTTTTTCTCTTAAACTGGTTGAGTGAGGTACAGCCTTTGGCATGATTGGGAAGGTCATTCCACATTCATGGGCCCTTGATTTTTAGAGTTTGGTTAAGGCGGAATCTTGGAATATCAAATAGGTATTTGTTTCTGGTGTGGTGCCTATGGGTTCTGTTACAACCTTCTAAGAAGTGTTTAAGGTCAGGATTGACATTACAGTTCAAAGTTTCAAATATATTAGAGTTCACATGAGAGGACGTGCAGTGACTTAATATCTAACATATTAAAAAATTTAAGTAGGGGTACCGAGTGCTGTCTGGGGGCCAGTGTTTGATATTGTTCTAATAGCAGCTTTGTGTTGAGTAATTAGAGGACGTACATGATTTTGGGCAGTAGAACCCTAAGCACAAATACCATACTTGAGATAACGATAGATGAGAGAGTAATAGAGCGTCACCAGGGCAGGGCGGGGTACATAATATCTGATCTTAGAAAGAATACCAACAGTTTTAGAACAATTTTTTGCTATATTTAGAATGTGTCCCTGGAAATTCAGCTTGGTATCGACGAGGACACCAAGGAATTTACCATCTACTTTGTTATTAATTTGGATATTGTTTATTCTTAGATTAATGTGATCTGAGGATTTATTACCAAACAAAATATAGAAAGTTTTGTCAATGTTAATTTTAATTAAGGGTGAGTTTGTTAGCAGTTAGCCAAAGATGGACTTTATCTAGCTCAGTATTCACTGTGATATTTAAAGCAAGAGGGTCAAGACTGGAGAAAATGAAGGTTGTGTCATCAGCTAATAAAATTGGTTTGAGATGTTGAGAGGCGTGAGAAAAGTCATTAATGTAGATGAGAAAGAGGACCAAGTATGCTGCCCTGTGGAACACAAATGTTGATGGGTAGGGTGGGAGAAATGGAATTATTCACAGTAACATACTGGAGCCTGTCAGTAAGGTAAGGCTGTAGGAGCTGTAGGGAGTGACTTCTGATTCCATAATGATGTAATTTAAGAAAAAGGTTTTGGTGGATGACGGTGTCAAAAGCCTTATGTAGGTCAACAATTAACTAAACAGGGAACTCATTTTTAAATTTATAAATTAAATATAAATTAAGAAATCTCACAGGAATCAAGAAATATTACAAGAACCAAGAAACATCACAAGAACCAAGAAACATCACAAGAACCAAGAAATATCACAAGAACCAAGAAATATCACAAGAACCAAGAAATATCACAAGAACCAAGAAATATCACAATAATCAAGAAACATTAAAAGAGTCAAGAAATATCTCAAGAACCAAGAAATATCTCATGTATCAAGAAATATCACATGAATCAAGAAACATTAAAAGAGTCAAGAAATATCTCAAGAACCAAGAAATATCTCATGTATCAAGAAATATCACAAAAACCAAGAAATATCACAACAACTAAGACTATTACAAGAATAAAAAAAATATCAAAAGAATCAAGAAATATCAAAAGAACCAAGAAATATCAAAAGATCATGAAATACGACAAGAACCAAGAAATATCCTAATAACCCAGAAATATCACAATAATAAAAAAATATCACAATAACCCAGAAATATCACAATAATCAAGAAATATCACAAGAGCCAAGAAATATCACAGGAATTAAGAAATATCACAAGAATCAAGAAATATTTCAGGAATCAAGAAATATCACAATAATCAAGAAATATCACAGGAATCAAGAAACATTAAAAGAATCAAGAAATATCTCAAGAACCAAGAAATATCTCATGTATCAAGAAATATCACAGTAACCAAGATATATCACAATAATCAAGAATTATCACAAGATTAAAAAAATACCACAAGAACAAAAAACATCACAAGAATCAAGAATTATCACAAGATCTAAGAAAAACCACAATAATCAAGACAATCACTACAACCAAGATATTTCACAAGAACCAAGAAATACCACAAGTATCCAGAAATATCACAAGAATCAGGAGGAGAATGATGAGAGAAGGGATGAAGGCGTCACCTGCAGGGAGTTGATGTTCTCCAGGAGCTGGTCGACAGTGGCGGCGCCTATAAGAACGCAGTGTAAGTTGTCGTTCTTGAGGCTCCAAGCCACTGAGAGCTGGGTTAGTGTACAGCCCAGTCTCTCAGCCAGCTGGGCCAGATCCCTAAGCCGCGCTTGCTGCTTCCTTCCATCATCTGAGCCGGCTTTATCCTTAAGCCAGGTGTACCCCTGAGGCATCAGTAAAATTATATATTAGGAGTAGATTACACAGAGGCCAGTATATATTCAACTGGTATACTATGCTTTCTGGTGTGTTATTATACACTCTAGAGCAGCACCTAATGACTCAAGTATACTTGATTGCTTTGGTATTGGGCTTAAGACTTATCAATCTCTGGAGGGTTAGTAAGGCCACCACAACAGCTTACTGACCAGCAGCAAGTATACTTTAGTCCGGAACATTGTCCATGACTACAGTATACTCGGTGTATATTCTTAGTACACCTGTTGGTTTGTCATTTGGTGTTGGTGTTAAAACTTCTATACTCCATAAGGATATTAAATATAGTGTAACTTACTGAACAACCAACAAAGTATACTTCAGTGATAAGAATACAGCAAAAGAGCCCAAAGTACTCTTCCAGGGCTCAAAATGCTACATAAAAGCCCAAAGTACTCTACCACGACTCAAAATGTTACATAAAATCCCAAGGAACTCTCCCACGACTCAAAATGTTACATGAAAGCCCAAAGTAGTCTCCAAAGGCTAAGAAAGGTTCATAAAAGCCCAAAGCACTCTCCCAAGATTCAACATGCATTTAAAAAGATGAAGTTCACTGAACTTCCTTAAGAATGAACTAAAAACTAGCAATTTTTACGTGCAAATCAATCCTTAAGAAATAATAACATTTTCCCAAATGAGTTGATTATGAGAACAGTCGAGTAGAAAAATGAGTCGATGCTATTGTTCATAATTTACCATGCATCATACATCATACATTTAACACTAACGTTATCAGTATTAAGCTTTTGGTAAGCATAAGCTGACCGGAGGCGTGTTCGTTGTCAAATCTTTCAAGGAAGCAGGTTTTGGTCTGTGTCAGCTGCAGCAAGCAGGTCGTGGAGTGTCAGCTGCAGCAAGCAGGTCGTGGAGTGTCAGCTGCAGCAAGCAGGTCGTGGTGTGTCAGCTGCAGCAAGCAGGTCGTGGTGTGTCAGCTGCAGCAAGCAGGTCGTTGAGTGTCAGCTGCAGCAAGCAGGTCGTGGAGTGTCAGCTGCAGCAAGCAGGTCGTGGAGTGTCAGCTGCAGCAAGCAGGTCGTGGTGTGTCAGCTGCAGCAAGCAGGTCGTGGAGTGTCATCTGCAGCAAGCAGGTCGTGGTGTGTCAGCTGCAGCAAGCAGGTCATGGTGTGTCAGCTGCAGCAAGCAGGTCGTCGAGTGTCAGCTGCAGCAAGCAGGTCGTGGTGTGTCAGCTGCAGCAAGCAGGTCGTGGAGTGTCAGCTGCAGCAAGCAGGTCGTGGTGTGTCAGCTGCAGCAAGCAGGTCGTGGAGTGTCATCTGCAGCAAGCAGGTCGTGGGGTGTCAGCTGCAGCAAGCAGGTCGTGGTGTGTCAGCTGCAGCAAGCAGGTCGTGGTGTGTCAGCTGCAGCAAGCAGGTCGTCGAGTGTCAGCTGCAGCAAGCAGGTCGTGGTGTGTCAGCTGCAGCAAGCAGGTCGTGGTGTGTCAGCTGCAGCAAGCAGGTCGTGGTGTGTCAGCTGCAGCAAGCAGGTCGTGGTGTGTCAGCTGCAGCAAGCAGGTCGTCGAGTGTCAGCTGCAGCAAGCAGGTCGTGGAGTGTCAGCTGCAGCAAGCAGGTCGCGGTGTGTCAGCTGCAGCAAGCAGGTCGTGGAGTGTCATCTGCAGCAAGCAGGTCGTGGTGTGTCAGCTGCAGCAGGCAGGTCGTGGGGTGTCAGCTGCAGCAAGAAGGTCGTGGTGTGTCAGCTGCAGCAAGCAGGTCGTCGAGTGTCAGCTGCAGCAAGCAGGTCGTGGTGTGTCAGCTGCAGCATGAAGGTCGTGGAGTGTCAGCTGCAGCAAGCAGGTCGTGGTGTGTCAGCTGCAGCAAGCAGGTCGTGGTGTGTCAGCTGCAGCATGAAGGTCGTGGAGTGTCAGCTGCAGCAAGCAGGTCGTGGTGTGTCAGCTGCAGCAAGCAGGTCGTGGGGTGTCAACTGCAGCAAGCAGGCCGTGGAGTGTCAGCTGCAGCAAGCAGGTCATGGTGTGTCAGCTGCAGCAAGCAGGTCGTGGTGTGTCAGCTGCAGCAAGCAGGTCATGGTGTGTCAGCTGCAGCAAGCAGGTTGTGGAGTGTCAGCTGCAGCAAGCAGGTCGTGGGGTGTCAGCTGCAGCAAGCAGGTCGTGGGGTGTCAGCTGCAGCAAGCAGGTCGTGGAGTGTCAGCTGCAGCAAGCAGGTCGTGGAGTGTCAGCTGCAGCAAGCAGGTCGTGGAGTGTCAGCTGCAGCAAGCAGGTCGTGGTGTGTCAGCTGCAGCAGGCAGGTCGTGGGGTGTCAGCTGCAGCAAGCAGGTCGTGGTGTGTCAGCTGCAGCAAGCAGGTCGTGGAGTGTCAGCTGCAGCAAGCAGGTCGTGGAGTGTCAGCTGCAGCAAGCAGGTCGTGGTGTGTCAGCTGCAGCAGGCAGGTCGTGGGGTGTCAGCTGCAGCAAGCAGGTCGTGGTGTGTCAGCTGCAGCAAGCAGGTCGTCGAGTGTCAGCTGCAGCAAGCAGGTCGTGGAGTGTCAGCTGCAGCAAGCAGGTCGTGGAGTGTCAGCTGCAGCAAGCAGGTCGTGGTGTGTCAGCTGCAGCAGGCAGGTCGTGGGGTGTCAGCTGCAGCAAGCAGGTCGTGGTGTGTCAGCTGCAGCAAGCAGGTCGTGGAGTGTCAGCTGCAGCAAGCAGGTCGTGGAGTGTCAGCTGCAGCAAGCAGGTCATGGTGTGTCAGCTGCAGGAAGCAGGTCATGGTGTGTCAGCTGCAGCAAGCAGGTCGTGGTGTGTCAGCTGCAGCAAGCAGGTCATGGTGTGTCAGCTGCAGGAAGCAGGTCATGGTGTGTCAGCTGCAGCAAGCAGGTCGTGGAGTGTCAGCTGCAGCAAGCAGGTCGTGGAGTGTCAGCTGCAGCAAGCAGGTCATGGTGTGTCAGCTGCAGGAAGCAGGTCATGGTGTGTCAGCTGCAGCATGAAGGTCGTGGTGTGACAGCTGCAGCAAGCAGGTCATGGTGTGTCAGCTGCAGCAAGCAGGTCATGGTGTGTCAGCTGCAGGAAGCAGGTCATGGTGTGTCAGCTGCAGCAAGCAGGTCATGGTGTGTCAGCTGCAGCATGAAGGTCGTGGTGTGACAGCTGCAGCAAGCAGGTCTTAGTGTGACAGCTGTGGCCTACCTGGTCCTTAACGTTGCCTGCTGCCTGGGTCTCATCTTCATTCCAACTTATGGAGGAGGTGTACTTTTTCTGCAGGAGGAGAAGGTGGTACTGAGCATGCAAAGATGTTGCACATGTTCTCTATGCACAAGATAGCAACACCGTGGCAAGGTGCAAAATATCTGCGTGCTGCTATCTGTGGCACAAGGACATGATATCCCTGTAAACACACAACGGAACTTCAACGTTTTTCAAAACGTTAATACAATTATTTCAGCTTGCAACGAAGTGAAGACAATAACACTGGTTGAACTGTGTGTTTGCAGGGATGTGGCAAGAGACCCGCTGTCTAGGGGCGGTGTTGTTAGTGCCCGAGGGGCACAGGAGATATCCTGGGCAGCAAACAGCCATCAACAAACTGCTGTAGCAAGATGGTAAGTTTATAGTCGCCTGCTACTACAGGAGCGTTCTATGGGGTCCCACTGACCACCACAAGCAAACCAAAAGACCGGATTTAGATCTCCTTTATCGCGCGGTGTCGAATTGTTTGCTAAGCTAACTTTTCATGTATTTGGCTAAGATATCAAGACCATCTTACCATCATTCTAAGATCAAATTAAAGAACTACTTTTCATAATTGTAAAAAGGTGTGAATTTACATACCCGAATCTAGCCTTGAGACTTTCCTGAATGCTTTTTATGTAGTCCAGCGCCTATTCCTAAAGGGATAGCATCCTTCCAGAGGGTTTAGAGTCCAAGTATTATTATTCCCAGATGGATGGTAAATATAGTGGACATTATAACAAGTAGCTTAGACATTCAGGTAAAGCTTTCCACCACCGCCCACGGGATGGGTATAGCGTGCATAGTAAAGAAAAGTCACCTGTTAGTCGACAGTGAAGGACTACGGAGTACAATGCCATCTTTTACCCTTAAATCATGTCAATTCCCAAATAATTTGGTAAAAGAGATTTTTGTGGTTGTCTTTTATGTGCAAACGAGGTATTCAACAGGAAAGAACTTATATATAAAATAAGGAACCAGCTTTAGAGCCACATAATTTCATGTTATTTAAATTCTGGGATTAATATAAAACACGATATGTTGTTTAGATAATAGCTATCCCTTAAGCTTACATTTTTTGTTTTCATCAGCTTCAGAGAAAATGAAATGTAATATTGGTAACTAAAAAGAACTTAGTTGAGGCAGGAACTAGTTTTAGCTTTCGTTTCACATAGCAGATCTTAAGCCTTATTTTACAAGTTTTACCTTTAATACTACTATCCAATCAGAGAAAATAATTAGGATTAGTTTTTAATCAGTGATTATTAACGAGATTATACAATCTCGTTCCTAATCACTGTTAGACTAAAAGTTCATAATTGGTACCCAGTCAATCCTCCCTGCGCTTGGCTGGAACCAAACTGAAATCGGTATTGGTGTCAGGCGCAATGATGTAACTATACCCCAAAATGTTACAACCAATACATTTTTACCGGAATTTATATAGGCACCATCTCTCTAGTGGCTTAAACATGGACGGCATGCCGGCGGCTTGTCAAATTTCCTCACCATTTTACCAAATAATTTTTTTACAACTAGATTTTGATCCCTAATACAAATATTCATGAACACTTCAGTGGAAATAAACATTCCATTCACTTGGGCTCTAGGAAACTCGAACCTCGGATCCCACGCCTGTCAGGCCGAAGCTCTATCGACCGAGCTATTGAGTAGGCTTAATAAAGAATAAATTCCAGAAAGGTGGGTTCACTGAACCGTAAGTCTTGTCATTTACGCCTTCTGCGGGTAGGCGGTTCCAAGGGTTTATAACCCTGGGAATAATAGTAGCGTAGTGAAGAGGATACCGCGCTCACCGACTCGCGCACAGCGTCGACCCGAGATCGAATCCTGGCCGGGGAGGAGTGACTGGGATCCAGTCCATAAAAATATATAAATTTGGGTACAATGTCTGAGGGTGGAGAGATAAAAAGGATTTGTTGGTGTGAGGTTTGAGGCAACATACTTCCTTATACAACTGGTTCACTTCATACAAAACATACCCTTATACAGTGAACCCATATGCAGTGGAACCGCTGCATCCAATAAGGATCATTATACAATGGATCCACATTATACAATAGGGACTCCTTATACAATGGAGCCACCGTATACAATAGTACAATAGAGCACCTTTTTGTAATTAAGCCACCTTAAACAATAGCGTTCCCTTATACAATGGAGTCACCTTATGCAATAGAGCCCTCTTATACAATAGGATCCTGCTTATACAATAGAGTCCCCTTATACAATAGGGTCTCAGTATAATGTAGGCTCACCTTACATAAGAGGGATCCCTTATACAATGGGGCCCCCATATACAATGGAGCCACCTAATACAACTGGTACTTTCTGGTGGTCCATCGCTACATGTTGGTACTTTCTGGTGGTCCATCACTACATATTGGTACTTTCTAGTGGTCCATCACTACAAGTTGGTACTTTCTAGTGGTCCATCACTACATATTGGTATTTTCTAATGATCCATCACTACATATTGGTACTTTCTGTTGGTCCATCACTAAATAGTTGTACTTTCTAGTGGTCCATCACTACATATTGGTACTTTCTAGTGGTCCATCACTATATATTGGTATTTTCTAATGATCCATCACTACATATTGGTACTTTCTGTTGGTCCATCACTAAATAGTTGTACTTTCTAGTGGTCCATCACTACATATTGGTACTTTCTAGTGGTCCATCACTACATATTGGTACTTTCTAGTGGTCCATCACTACATTTTGCCACTTTCTGGTAGTCCATCACAACATATTGGTACTTTCTGTTGGTCCATCACAACATATTGGTACTTTCTGGTGGTCCATCACAACATATAGGTACTTTCTCGTTGTCCATCACTACATATTGGTACTTTCTGGTGGTTCATCACAACATATTGGAGCATTTCGGTGGTTTATCACTACATATTGGAACTTTCTCGTTGTCCATCACTACATATTGGTACTTTCTGGTGGTCCATCGCTTCATATTTGTACTTTCTTGGGGTCCATTACTATATATTGGTACTTTCTGGTGGTCCATCACTAAATATTGGTACTTTCTGGTGGTCCATCACTAAATATTGGTACTTTCTGGTGGTCCATCGCTTCACATTGGCACTTTCTGGTGGTTTTACATGAAAACATACTTAGAATTTTATATAAGCTTGAAACATGTTATGTTGAGCTTTATATAAGTATGAAACATGTTATTTAGAACATTATATGAAAGATGTGAAACATTTTATGAAACATTATATGTCAGGATGTAAGCACATTAAACATGTAAGCATGATACATGTTTTCAGAACTTGTTACAAACTTTAAACATTTTTATTCAGATCATCATAGAACAAGTTCTCAAAATATATTATTTAGTATTTCATTTAAACTTTAAATATTTAAAGGACGTGATTTACGCTTGAAACATGTCTTTAGAACAAAATGTAAGATTAAAACGTTTTTATAACAAGGTAAAAGTTTGTAACATATTTGAGAATATCATAAAAGCTTGAAACACATTTGAGAAAATCATATAAGCTTGATACAAATTTTAGAACATGATATAGGCTTGAAATATCTTTCAAAACATGATATAAGCTTGAAACATATTTCAGAACATGATATAAGCTTGGAACATCTTTCAGAACATGATATAAGCTTGAAACATATTTCAGAACAAGATATAAGCTTTCGCCATATTTAGAAATATGATATAAGCTTTAAACATATTTCAGAACATGATATCAGCTTGAAATATATTTTAGAACATCATTTGTCTCAAAACATATTTTAGAACATGATATAAGCTTGAAACATATTTTAGAACATAAATTAAGCTTCAAACATGAATTAGAACTTAAAACAAACTTGAAACATATTTCAAAATATGATATAAACTTGAAACATATTTCAGAATATGATATGAGCCTGAAATATATTTTTAAACATGATATAAGCTTGAAACATATTTTATACATGATATAAACTTGAAACATCTTTCAGAATATGGTATAAGCTTGAAACATATTTTAGAACATGATATAAACTTGAAACATATTTCATAACATGTTTTAAGCTTGAAACATATTTCAGAACGTGATTTAAGCTTGAAACATGTTTCAGAACATGATATAAGCTTGAAACATTTTTCAGAACATGATATAAGCTAGAAACATATTTCAGAACTTGATATAAGCTTTAAACATATTTTAGAACATGATATTAACTTGACATATATTTTAGAATATGATACGAGCTAGAAACATGTCTGCAATATATGTAATAATAAATAATAATAAATATTAAATAATAATAATAAATAATAAATAATAATAAATAATAATAAATAATAAATAATAAATAATAAATAATAAATAATAAATAAAATAATAAATATGCAATAATGTTTGAACATATTTTATAACATGATGTGAGCTTGAAAAATATTTTATAACATGATATAAACTTGAAACATAGTTTAGAAAATGAAATAATCTTGAAACATATTTTGGAAAATGATAAAAGCTTGAAACATTTTAAAACATGACATGAGCTTGTAATATATATTAAATGTGATATAAGCTTGAAAGATATTTTAGAACATGATATAAGCTTGAAACATGTATCAGAACATGATAGAAACTTGAAGCATAGTTACAAATTAGTACTTTCTAGTGGTCCATTACAACATATTGGTACTTTCTGGTAGTCCATCGCTTCATATTGATACTTTCTGGTGGTCCTTCACTACATATTGGTAATTTCTGGTGGTACATCACTACATGTTGGTACTTTCTGGTGGTTCATCACTACTCAGAGTTACTTTCTTGTAGTCCATCACTACATATTGGTACTTTCTGGTGGTACATCACTAAATATTGGTACTTTCTGTGGTCCATCACTACTCAGAGTTACTTTCTTGTAGTCCATCACAACATATTGGTAATTTCTGTTGGTCCATCACTAAATATTGGTACTTTCTGTGGTCCTTCATTACATATGAACACTTTCTGGTGGTCCATCATTATATAGTGTTACTTTCTGGTGGTCCATCACTACATATGGGAACTTTCTGGTTGTCTATCACTAAATATTGGTATTTTTTGGTGGGCCATCATTGCATATGAGTACATTCTGGTGGTCCATCACTACATGTTGGTACTTTCAGGTGGTCCATCACTACTTGTTGGTACTTTCAGGTGGTCCATCACTACATATTTGTACCTTCTGGTGGTCCATCACTACTTGTTGGTACTTTCAGGTGGTCCATCACTACATATTGGTACCTTCTGGTGGTCCATCACTACATATTGGTACTTTCAGGTGGTCCATCACTACTTGTTGGTACTTTCAGGTGGTCCATCACTACATATTGGTACCTTCTGGTGGTCCATCACTACATGTTGGTACCTTCAGGTGGTCCATCACTGCATATTGGTACATTCTGGTGGTCCATCACTACATATTGGTACCTTCTGGTGGTCCATCACTACATGTTGTTTCCTTCTGGTGGTCCATCACTACATATTGGTACCTTCAGGTGGTCCATCACTGCATATTGGTACATTCTGGTGGTCCATCACTACATGTTGGTACTTTCAGGTGGTCCATCACTACTTGTTGGTACTTTCAGGTGGTCCATCACTACATATTGGTACCTTCTGGTGGTCCATCACTACATGTTGGTACTTTCAGGTGGTCCATCACTACATGTTGGTACTTTCAGGTGGTCCATCACTACTTGTTGGTACTTTCAGGTGGTCCATCACTACATATTGGTACCTTCTGGTGGTCCATCACTACATGTTGTTTCCTTCTGGTGGTCCATCACTACATGTTGGTACTTTCAGGTGGTCCATCACTACATGTTGGTACTTTCAGGTGGTCCATCACTACTTGTTGGTACTTTCAGGTGGTCCATCACTACATATTGGTACCTTCTGGTGGTCCATCACTACATGTTGTTTCCTTCTGGTGGTCCATCACTACATGTTGTTTCCTTCTGGTGGTCAGAATGTCCTCGGAATTGACAGCGCGTTTTAATACTAAGTGTAATACTGCCCGAAAAGCTTTGCGTAATAGTGGCTTTAGGCATTGTATGTACTAGCTCTTATCTATAAAGCCAACAAATTATTATTATTATATTTATATTTATAATAAGTACTTTCCTGACTGTCATATGTAGTACATAATTGCACTTATGTGGGCTGTTACATTTACCTCCCCATTTATTCTGATCTTTTCTGTTAAGACACTTAAGAGTTCTAGGAAGAAGTTTCATAGTTCAGTTTGTTTTAAACAAGTTTTAAACATTAGGCATTTCTTTTTTATTTTTAATAAACAATAAATATTTTATACAAAATTTTAAAATATCCTGAGTTACTTTACAATTGATTTCAATATTTTAGTTTTTTATTTGTTTTATAAAACTGTAATATCAATATAGTTGTAAGTTAAGTAGTAATTGTAATTAAGGAGCAATAAAATGATTATCTTTGAAAACTAAGACGGTTAGGCTACGTCGTGGTTTCTATTCAGCTTTTCAGGTAAACTCAAACATTCACAATATATTTGACTACGATTTAATACTAAGTGTAATATGTACAATTCCTGACTGTCATACATAGTACATAATTGCACTTATGAGGCTTTTACATATACCTCCCCATTTTTGGAGGTCGGGGTGCATATGTTGTTACTCTCTGGTACCAACTTGAGTCATATTTTAGACTGTGATATAATCTTGAAACAAAGCTTAGAACTGAATATAAGCTTGAAACATATTTTAGAACGTGATATGAGCTTGAAACCTAGTTTATAACAGGATATAAACTGGAAACGTATTTTAGGATATGAAATAAGCTTGAAACATGTATCAGAACATGACAGAAGCTTGAAACATATTTTAGAACATGATATAAGCTTGAAACATATTTCAGAACACGATATAAACTTGAAAAAATATTTCAGAACCTGATATAAGCTTGAAACATATTTCAGAACCTAATATGATATTTAAACATATTTCAGAACCTAATATGATATTTAAACATATTTTAGAATGTAATATGATATTTACACATATTTCAGAACATGATATGAACTTCAAACATATTTCAGAACACGATATAAGTTTGAAACATATTTTAAAAGACGATATAAGGTTGAAACATGTTTTAGAACGTGATATAAATTTTAGTACATGATAGAAGCTTGAAATGTGCCTCTGATAGACATGGTATAAGCATGAAACATATTTTATAAAATTATATAAGCTTGAAACATATTTTGTAAAATTATATAAGCTTGAAACTTATTTCAGAACATGATGTAAGCTTGAAACATTTTAAAACTTTATAAAATCTTGAAACTAATTTCTTGAAAATGAAATAAGCTTGAAACATATTTTAGAATTTGATATAGATTTGAAACAGATTTTAGAACATTATATAAGTTTAACACCTAATTTCAGAACATCATATAATTCTAAAATATGTTATTTAAAATTTGATATTAACTTAAAAACTTGTTTTTCATACTATAATGTTTGCCTGAAACGCTTCTTTGAGGCAGAATATTTCAATAATATGATTAGCATTTCAATAATTTCAATAATATGATTAGCATTAGGAAAACTTCAACATTATCAGGAAGACTCAATAATATGTCTGTTAGAAATAAGCTTATTTTCTACTCCTGAACTAAAGCGTGTTTTTTAAATTTCAACTTGAACTTCCTCTGTAATCAAAATAAGCATTAACAAGATATTTGCATGTTAATATTTGGAAAATATATTGAAAAACAGGTCTTAATTGGCAAATAGGTAAATATTGGTTCAATAACTTTATCACAAAGTAAAATTGTTTTTTGAATTAACTAACAAAAGTATATGGTGAGTTTGAGAAAAAAAATCATGACTTGATTACATGTTACTCCAAAAATATTATTGCAGTGCATTCATGATATGAGTCAAAAGTATTTTGAGAGAAAATACTCCTTTGGGGATGAAACAATTATTTGTTCTCAAAACGTCAAAATTCTCAAAGTACTCTAAACCATCTAACAACAAATTCTCATATATGTTGGGAATAATTTGGTTGTAACAACCGCAACATTAGTTCAGCAAATGTCGGACAGAGGAAGATATATTAAAGAGTTTGAAGTAGCTGAATGACAAAAAAAAAATTGACATATACACTAGAATATTTAGGTTATGGCCGAAGAGAAACAGACGATTACAAACAAAAATAGAGGTATGACTAAAATAAAATGGACAACTGTAGAAACACTTAGACGCATGACATAAAAATATAACGTATGAGATAAGAAATAACATATGACATATGAAATAACATATGACAGACTAGAGTGCTGTGAGGTCACGACATCAAATAGTCAGGACTAAGTTAGTTCACTGGCTTCACCCCAAGAAGAACCGACCCAGCCTAACCTAACCCAAGCTCAAGCTCAACAAACGTTGAGATAGGTGCGTTAAGCAAGGTATATCTGGCCAAGTTTGAGAAATTTGAATAACAATCAATGGATATTCCTTTGGGAAAGGAACCGTTCACCCAAATTAGTCCTGACGATTTGCGCCGGTGCTCAGTAACAGTGAAGAGAACAGGTAGATAAGACTACAGTAAAAGCGTGCAGCACAATTTGCTACAAGTGACTAGTTCCTGTTACGTACTGCTAGGTATACCACTACAAGTGGTGCGTACTGGCTATGTGCTACTATGGTTAATTCTACAAGTACCTAGTTCTGGTTGCGTATTGCTATGAACACCACTATGTGATTAGTATTGGTTACATACTGCTATGCACGAAGCTAGAAGAAGTTAGTGCTGGCTAAGTACACCACTGCAAGTAACTAGTACTGGCTAAGTACACAGCTGAAATAAGTTAGTGCTGGCTAAGTACACAGCTGCAATAAGTTAGTGCTGGCTAAGTACACCTTTGCATGTAATTAGTACTGGCTAAGTACACCACTGCAAGTCGCAAATCTGGCTAATATCTGCCATGACAAATTTTATCTCAACATGGAGCTGTAAAGTCTGATTTTACTTTCATCTCATCAGTCACCACAAATATCCATGCATGAGCTACCACACCAATCACAAGAAGCACCCATGCAAAACGATGCAACATCTACAACACACTCTACCACACTGCTACAACAACCACTCACACCAATACAATACTGTATTTTGACAGTCATGATGAACATGGTACCACTCTTAATAACCCTTAAACTGCGCATCTAAATTAATTAGGAAATCGAATGAAAAAAAAAATGGTTACGCATGGCGCTTGGAACGGGGTAAGGGTTAACTGTAAAGACTTTCTTCACACATTTGAATAATGATTGTATTCTGTTATTTATTCCATTGTTTAATGGAAATGAAGGGAAACTCAAATGGGGTCTCACTTCTCCGTAAGTCCGGATGGAATAGAAGAATAACAGTCTAGCAATACACCGATTGGTCGGTTTTAGTGATTGGATAAATGAAGGAAATTTGATGAAACGGGATTTCTGCTGTAAAAAAATTCAGATCCAAATTGTACGTTATGGACCGTGCAATAAATATCTTCTTAAGAAAAGTAATCATATTTTATATATAATTGTTTATATAAGTTATTTTATATATAAGTTACCCGTCTACCAGGTAACACAGCAGACGCGGGATCGCAGGAGTGTTTCAAGCACAGGTTGCACATATATATGAATGAGTTTGGGTGGATATAAATAGAAGCTGCCTCTTATGGGCCAATAGTAGCTTTCTAATATGGACTAATTGGCGCGGTCTCATTTGAGACAATATGCCTTGCGTTGAATGATCTTCTACAGTTGCCTTAATATTCTCTAACACATTCGACTACTTGGGCTGGACGGTAGAGCGATGGTCTCGCTTCATGCAGGTCGGAGTTCAATCCCCGACCGTCCAAGTGACTGGGCACCATTCCTTCCCCCCCCCGTCCCATCCCAAATCCTTATCCTGACACGTTTCAAGTGCTAAATAGTCGTAATGGCTTGATGCTTTCTCCTGATGCAACTTTCCTTCTGTAACACATTATGTATTTGCAACCATTCTGCAACTACTCTGCTTTCTCACGACAAAACAAGGTGTGGCAATCATCAGGAAAGTGTAGTAAACCAGTAGGACTATGAAGCACTTAGAATGAACCCGACAATGATGCTGGGATATGAGACAGACTAGGAGCTGGGATATGAGGACAAGGATGCTTTGATATGATATGAACTAAGAGCTGGGATATGAGGACAAGGAGGCTGGGATATGAGGACAAAGATGCTGGGATATGAGACAGACTAAGAGCTGGGATATGAGGACAAAGAGGCTGGGATATGAGGGCAAGGATGCTTCGGACGGACTAAGAGCTTGGATATGAGGACAATGCTGCTGGGATATGAGGACAATGCTGCTGGGATATGAGAACAATGATTCTGGGATATGAGGACAAGGATGCTTCGATATGAGACAGACTAAAAGCTGGGATATGAGGACCAGGATGCTGGGATATGAGGACAAAGAGGCTGGGATATGAGGGCAAGGATGCTTCGGACGGACTAAGAGCTTGGATATGAGGACAATGCTGCTGGGATATGAGGACAAGGATGCTTCGATATGAGACAGACTAAAAGCTGGGATATGAGGACAAGGATGCTGGGATATGAGGACAAGGATGCTGGGATATGAGGACAAGGATGCTGGGATATGAGGATTATATATATATATAAAGTAAAACGCATCCATCAGTCTCAGGAGACTATGGAGCTGCGCTCTGGTTGTCGGTCGAAGCTAAGATAGGTTGATATAGAGGAGAAGCTGTTACCCATGCAGCAGGTCCCCCTTCTCCACGGCGCCGAAAATCTCCAATGGAAAGGTAAACGCACGAGCCCCGGGAGGTGGACGTCCCAGTCCCGCACGAGCCCCAGATGGTGGACGTCCCAGTCCCGCACGAGCCCCAGGAGGTGGACATCCCGGTCCCGCACGAGCCCCAGGAGGTGGACGTCCCAGTCCCACACGAGCCCCGGGAGGTGGACGTCCCAGTCCCACACGAGCCCCGGGAGGTGGACGTCCCAGTCCCACACGAGCCCCAGGAGGTGGACGTCCCAGTCCCACACGAGCCCCAGGAGGTGGACGTCCCAGTCCCACACGAGCCCCAGGAGGTGGACGTCCCAGTCCCGCACTAGCCCCAGGAGGTGGACGTCCCAGTCCCGCACGAGCCCCAGGTGGTGGACGTCCCAGTCCCGCACGAGCCCCAGGAGGTGGACGTCCCAGTCCCCCACGAGCCCCAGGAGGTGGACGTCCCGATCCCGCACGAGTCCCAGGAGGTGGACGTCCCAGTCCTGCACGAGCCCCAGGAGGTGGACGTCCCAGTCCCGCACGAGCCCCAGGAGGTGGACGTCCTAGTCCCGCACGAGCCCCGGGAGGTGGACGTCCCAGTCCCGCACGAGCCCCAGGAGGTGGACATCCCAGTCCCGCACGAGCCCCAGGAGGTGGACGTCCCAGTCCCGCACGAGCCCCAGGAGGTGGACGTCCCAGTCCCGCACGAGCCCCAGGAGGTGGACGTCCCAGTCCCACACGAGCCCCAGGAGGTGGACGTCCCAGTCCCGCACGAGCCCCAGGAGGTGGACGTCCCGATCCCGCACGAGTCCCAGGAGGTGGACGTCCCAGTCCCGCACGAGCCCCAGGAGGTGGACGTCCCAGTCCCACACCTACGGGTTCCAGACAGAGATCGTCACAGCCGTCTTCCACCCGAGGCCGGCTGCCTTCATCACCCAGCAGAAGGAAGAGTGGTAATTATTAATTACAACAATTATTATTATAATTATTATTTTAATTATTATAATAATTATGTAACTAATAATAATTACTCTTCCTTCTGCTTGGTCTTGAAGGATGTTTCCAGAGATGAGAGAGAACACCATCACCTCAGCATCACCAGAGATGAGAGAGAACACCATCACCTCAGCATCACCAGAGATGAGAGAGAACACCATCACCTCAGCATCACCAGAGATGAGAGAGAACACCATCACCTCAGCTTCACCAGAGATGAGAGAGAACACCATCACCTCAGCATCACCAGAGATGAGAGAGAACACCATCACCTCAGCATCACCAGAGATGAGAGAGAACACCATCACCTCAGCATCACCAGAGATGAGAGAGAACACCATCACCTCAGCATCACCAGAGATGAGAGAGAACACCATCACCTCAGCATCACCAGAGATGAGAGAGAACACCATCACCTCAGCATCACCAGAGATGAGAGAGAACACCATCACCTCAGCATCACCAGAGATGAGAGAGAACACCATCACCTCAGCATCACCAGAGATGAGAGAGAACACCATCACCTCAGCATCACCAGAGATGAGAGAGAACACCATCACCTCAGCATCACCAGAGATGAGAGAGAACTAACAGATGTCTAAGCCTTGTCGTCTCCGTCTGATGAATATAATATATCAGACAAACCAACTCATCTATCAACAGTCAACTTGTATATAAATCGGTTAATTATATACAGCTTTTATATATTTCTTTAGATTTTCAACGTTAATTAACATATATACAGTTAATTATCTAATAATTATTATTCTATACTAATTATTGGATTATTAAAAGAGCAAAGATCTTCCTGTTCGGTTACAGCTGACGATTCCAAGTTCGATCCCCGTGCAGGACGGAGATGGTTGGAAACGTTTGCTGTTGCCTGATGCCTCTGTTCACCTAGAAGTACATCAGGACCTGGGAGTTAGCCAGCTTTTGTGGGTGGCATCCTGAGGAAGGTCATCAGTGCTGCAAGGCTCACTCTAAGTAAGGCTCACTCTAAGTAAGGCACACTAAGCAAGGCTCACTCTAAGTAAGGCACACTCTAAGCAAGGCTCACTCTAAGTAAGGCTCACTGTATGCGAAGCACACTAAGCAAGGCTCACTCTAAGCAAGGCTCACTGTATGCGAAGCACACTAAGCAAGGCTCACTCTAAGCGAAGCACACTAAGCAAGGCTCACTCTAAGCGAAGCACACTAAGCAAGGCTCACTCTAAGCAAGGCTCACTCTAAATGAAGCAGTGAAAAAACAAGCAACAAATGCATGCACAAGTTTACTCTAGTGTTTACAAACAAGAGCCACAAACAAACAAACAATCCAAACACTGCAAAGTAACCATGGAAAAGGTGAATGGAAAATGAGAATGAAACAGAGTAAAAGGATCATACGAGTGAGAATGTTATCGCAGTTGTGAAATGAGAACGAACTTCCGTCCAAGGTCACCAAGATTTCTCTGGCAGTTCTTCTAGTTTAGAAAATGTTTATCATCTGTTACTGTTGTTATTTATTTTCATTTCATGTTTATTCTGAGTTCATCTTAGTCGAGGGACGAGAGATCGAGCACATTTTACAGCCCCAATAGTGTAAAAGGCTCCGATATTCATATGCAAGAAACTGAGAGGAATATTACGGAGAAGTACAGTGGTCAACAGTCATAAGGTATCATATCAATCAAAATCCAGGACAAGACATGGTAAACTGTTTACAATGGCTTGGTATGGGTATACCAAGGGACTGTGGGGCAAGGGGACAGGTATACCAAGGGACTGTGGGGCAAGGGGACAGGTATACCAAGGGACTGTGGGGCAAGGGGACAGGTATACCAAGGGACTGTGGGGCAAGGGGACAGGTATACCAAGGGACTGTGGGGCAAGGGGACAGGTATACCAAGGGACTGTGGGGCAAGGGGACAGGTATACCAAGGGACTGTGGGGCAAGGGGACAGGTATACCAAGGGACTGTGGGGCAAGGGGACAGGTATACCAAGGGACTGTGGGGCAAGGGGACAGGTATACCAAGGGACTGTGGGGCAAGGGGACAGGTATACCAAGGGACTGTGGGGCAAGGGGACAGGTATACCAAGGGACTGTGGGGCAAGGGGACAGGTATACCAAGGGACTGTGGGGCAAGGGGACAGGTATACCAAGGGACTGTGGGGCAAGGGGACAGGTATACCAAGGTAGGGGAGAAGTGAGGGGTTCAGGAAAGGGGATTACCTTAAACGACTGCCTGGTGAAGACGGGCATCCCGTCGTCCATCTTGCTGGAGATGAGACCTATGGCGAGCGGGGACCAGGCCATCGTTCCCACTCCTGAAACACTCAGCGTTAATCATGTATTATCAAGCCCGTTATCTATATCTGTAACCAGGAATGTCTGAGTGTCTGTCCATAGATGAAGGATAGATGCTCGAGGATAGGCTCTAGAAGGGCGAAGAATTAGGGGTGACATGATAGAGGTTTACAAGTGGATGAATGGACATAACAAAGGGGATATTAATAGGATATTAAAAGTATCAACACAAGACAAAACACGAAACAATGGGTATGAATTGGATAAGTTCAGATTTAGGAAAGACCTGGGTAAATACTGGTTCAGTAACAGGGTTCTTGATTTGTGGAACCAATTACTGCGTAACATAATAGAAGTTGGATCCCTTGATTGTCTCAAGCGTATGTTGGACATATATATGAAGGAGTTTGGGTGGTTATAGATAGAAGCTGCCTCATATGAGCCAATAGGCATTCTGCAGTTATGTTTATTGTTATGTTAATATGTTCTTAGGCTCACCCGGCATTGCAGTGTGACTAATGTGGGGACAGACACTATCATAGACAAACAAGCACGAATTGAATCCCTTGTCGCCACTTAATTGGGCCATTTACAGATAAATTAATCGATGTATCAAAAGGATTAGTACAATTTGCATATTGTTTCTCTTAACAGACATGTTGTAAACCAGTTTTTCAGGCAATAGAAAGCACTTCAGGAATCCTGTTAGTTATAGAATGCATTTGTGGAATAATCACAACTGGTCTAACCTAATTTACTCTAACCTAAGAGACCTGACGGCCGAGTGGATAGCGCTCGGTATTCATAGTCCTAAGGTTCCAGCTTCAACCCCTGGTGGAGGTGGAAACATATGGGCAGAGATTTTTCACCCAGATGCACCTATTCACCTAGCAGTAAATAGGTACCAGGGAGTTAGACAGCTTCAAGGGGCTGCTTCCTGGGGATGTGTAACAAAACAGAGGCCTGGTCGAAAACCGGGTCTCTGGGGACGCTAAGCCCCGAAATCATCTCAAATAGCCTAACATAACTTAACCTACTTAACCTAACCTAATCTAACCTAACCTAACCTAATCTAACCTAACCTAATATAATCTAATTTAATCTATTCTAAACAAATCTAACCTAACCTAATAGAACAAGAGTCTAAGCTAATTTAACCTAACCTAACATAATCCAACCTAACGAACCTAACTAGTCCAAACTTAACTTAACCTAATGCACCTAACTAAACCTAGCCTAATCTAAATTAGTCGTAAAACCCTTACAGTACTCCACAAGAGACTCGTGTATAAGTCACGGAAGCAGGAGTTTGTTTATTATTTTCTACCACAGACGTGGCCACACACTTTCAATGCTAACCAGCATATTTACATTTTTTTCCCTGTCCTCCATGGACGGGGTTAGAGATCTGTTAAATATATATTGTTCAGTAATACAGGCAGGAGTGACATGGAAGGTGCTCCGTTGAATAAGGGAGTACCTGAGTAAAAGAAGTTAGGGAGTCACTGTGAGGGGTGAGGTTTCAGAGTGGCGAGGCATCACTAGTGGAGTCCAAAAGTGTCATTCCTCAGACCTATTGTTTCTTATATATGCAAATAATCCTGTAGAGGGAGCACACTCAGCGAATCTTACGTAAAGTAACCTAACGTAACGTAATGTAACCTAACATAGTGTCACCTAACCTAACTTAACCACATCTAACCTAACCTTCGTAGCCTAACGTAACCTATCCTAATGTAATATAACCTAACGTAACTTTACGTAACGCAACCTAATGTAACGTAACCTGACCTGATCTAACCTAACCTTGCCTAACCCAATCTAACGTAACGTAACGTAACCTAACCTAAACTGACCTTGTCGGAAATTTTAGACACCACAATTACTAATCCCTGATATAATAAGCTAAATTCGTTATGACAGAAAATTAACCATACTAACTGTATTAATTTTCCAGTGATAAATGTTTAGAAGCTCCCTGAATAGCATGAAGGCGTATTGCATTAGCCAAAATTGGCGACGTGACTGTTATTTCTCCCAAATTCTTAATTCTTCCAGTGTACAATTTAATTATACTTTAAAAGTATTATACTAGACTGTCTTAAATTAAAGCTTAAATAGAACTAAGTAACTTTTTCCCTGAGGCGAAATATACCCGACGTGACTAGTCGAATCAATTGGAGATGAAATAGTCAAGCCATAAACTTTATACATATAAAATATTATTTACTTTCTTGAAAACATCCAGCCGAGCATTACAAATAGTAAAAAACTGTTGTCTGTGATTGGAACTGATAAAATAACGCCTCCCTGTCCTCGTTAATAAATGGGCAGAAATTAGTGACGTGACTAGTAACGTGTCTAACCCCAGAGGGGGAAGAGAAGCCACTGTTGATCTAGTATGGGTCTCGTGAATAAGTAAACTTAGTAGCCAGGTTTATCTATGAAATCCGTGCCTTTACAGCTGCTGGGACCTCCAATTACGAGTCTACCTGTACCCAGATTGTCTAATATCTAGTTTATACATATTACTTGACGTTTTAATAGTAAAATAGATAGATGACCGGTTATACCACAGGTGATCCCAAAAATCATAGTGAGTCTCCTAACATTAAATAACTAATTCTACTGAACGTGATATATCTGTGATATAATATTTGCAGTAGTTACATTGTAAAATTTTGGCAGAACTGTTCTGATCACTAGGGACCCCCAGACGACATCAACCACTCGACACAGGTGGGACAGCCGTCACAGGCCAGGAGCTACATACCTGCTTGATTATCCCGATGCCTATATGAACTCATGTTGAAACCTTCTATACAGATAAGGCCGTTTGAGTATTCAAAATAATACAGTAGTTTAGTTTACTAATCATTATTACAATTTTCCAAACTATCAAGAATTAGCGATAGATAGGCTACAACTGAATAACCCCCCAAGATATGTGTAAAGGGTAACACCCAGCAGAATTAAGGAATTTTAATACATTCCATTATTTCGTAATACAGCCCACTCGATATCCTAAATTACTTTTAATGAATTTACCTGCTGGCAAATTCCCCATAAACCTAACCTAACCTAACCTAACCTGATCTAACATAATGTATCCTAATCTAACGTAACGTAATGTAATCTAACTTAACCTAACCTATCCTAATGTAATCTATTGACATAACCTAACCTGACCTAACCTAACCAAACCTAATGTAATCTAACATAACCTAACGTAACATAACCTTATGTAACCTAATGTAACCTAATGTAACCTAACATAACCTAACCTAACGTAACCTAACATAACGTAACCGAAGATAACCTAACGTAACGTAACTTAACCTACACTCTCATGTGTCCCTTACTCTTGGTAAGGCTGAACTTACCAATCTTGTTGTACATCTCCGGGAGGTAGAGCTCGGTCTTGCCCCGGCAGAACAGATGATATTCACTCTGCTCTGCAATGGGTGTGATGCAGTTGAACTGTCTGCAGTTGGTCCAGGCCTCCATGATCTCCACGGCTGACCAGCGGGATGTTCCCCAGTACATGCACCAGCCCTGGTCGATGCAGTGGGATGTTGCTCGCACCACCTCTGTAACACATATCACCAGGCTTTAGTGGTCGTTATCAACGCCTGCACGAGCACCAAACATCACCAAGCACACATGCACGGGCGCGCGCACACACAAACACACACATACAGTTGACAGTTGACAGTTGAGAGGCGGGCCGAAAGAGCAAAGCTCACACACACACACACATACTGAGACGGGACCAAAAAGGCAGAGCTCAACCCCCGCAAGCACAATTAGGTGAGTACACGCACACACACACACACACACATGGGGGCCTGGTAGCCTGGTGGATAGCGCGCAGGACTCGTAATTCTGTGGCGCGGGTTCGATTCCCGCACCAGGCAGAAACAAATAGGCAAAAGTTTCTTTCACCCTGAATGCCCCTGTTACCAAGCAGTAAATAGGTACCTGGGAGTTAGTCAGCTGTCACGGGCAGCTTCCTGGTGTGTGTGTGTGTGTGTGTGTGTGTGGTGTGGAAAAAAAAGTAGTTAGTAAACAGTTGATTGACAGTTGAGAGGCGGGCCGAAAGAGCAAAGCTCAACCCCCTACAAACACAACTAGGTGAATACAACTAGGTGAATACACACACACACACACCACACACACACATTGGAATTGATAGGGTAGATAAAGACAGGTTATTTAACACAAGGGGCACACGCACTCGGGAACACAGGTGGAAACTGAGTGCCCAAATGAGCCACAGAGATATTAGAAAATACTTTGTTAGTGTCAGAGTGGTTGACAAATGGAATGCATTAGGAAGTGATGTGGTGGAGGCTGACTCCATTCACAGTTTCAAGTGTAGATATGATAGAGCCCAATAGGCTCAGGAACCTGTACACCTGTTGATTGACAGTTGAGAGGCGGGACCAAAGAGCCAGATCTCAACCCCCGCAAGCACAATTAGGTGAGTACACACACACACACACACACACACACACACACACACACACACACACACACACACACACACACACACACACACACACACACACACACACACACACACACATGAGCACCTAACCTTCCAAAGGACCAAAGTAGACTTCTTTGCATAGGACCAAGAAAGGATACCCCATAAAGGTCCAATACAGAGTATGCACCATAGGACACAGGGATACACCTGGCAAAGCTGCTGCGTGATAACAAAAACAACATTGTGTCAGTTGCACTGTTAGAACACATACGAAATGGAACTAGCGAGTCTAAATGGATTCAAAGAACAGCCACTCATATTAAAATGATGGGACTGCACGATGTATATACAGATGAAAGAGTACAGCACTTCCTTCCACCCTGGCAGATAGTACCTTTTGACATCCTGACCCCTGCATACCCCACCAAGAAACTAATCACAAGCAACCCTCATGCTCAGCTTGCTGCTAAATTAAGCACCATAGAGCACATTCACAATATACAAGCTGAAAACAACATTGCACAGACCATATACACTGACGGATCACTCAATACAGCTACAGGGAGGGCAGGAAGTGCTGTTATTGCTCATCAGCCTGATGGCAGCACAATTCAAAGAAATATCCGAATTAGTAACTGGGCGTCCACAATGCAAGCCGAGTTGGTAGCGATACTGGTAGCACTCGAAATTATTGACAACACTGAAGTAGACAGCTTAATTATTTCTGACTCCCTATCCTCACTACGAGCAATAAACAGTTTGCAATCAAGTAATAACGTGCTTGTCTTGGAAGCTAGACGTAGATATATAAGAATACTTAGCAAGAGGGTAAATATAAAAATGTTGTGGATTCCTTCTCACATTGGCATGCAGGAACATGACAAAGTTGACGCCCTTGCTAAGGCTGCAGTAAATAAAGACAGTATTGAATGGAATCTTGAGTTATCAAATAGGTCCCTTAAAAGTGTCATTAGACGAGAACTCCTAGATGGATTTGAAGAAAGTAGAACAGTGCAAACTGGAACTAGTAGGTCCATTGTTCATCACAATGAAATGTGTGAAGTAAAACATGTGTATGGGGCAAGTAACAAAGTCAGTAGACTAACAGATGTTGTCACAGCTCGTATAAGACTTGGCTACAAGTATCTCTGGCAGTTCGGCTTGTATAGGGATCTAGATGAAGTAAAGTGTAAAGTGTGTGGACATAGGCAGGGACACACACTCGAACACTATATCTTGGATTGTTGTAAAATTGAGCCTTTTAGAGATAAATCTAAGCTCACTCTGTGTGATATGGCAACCTATCTTATTACCATGGATAAATTACCTGAAATCCTTGCACTGTATCCACATTTTGCTTCCAGTAGATGAACGACATATGAGATTCAGAAACAAGTAGTGTATTGTGAGGACTAATAATAAACAGAAGCTCCCCTATGACTCTGTAATATCCCCATTGGCCAAACTATTATGTATTAACGATAAAACCTACCATTAATGTATGATGACTTACTGTAAATATGTAGCTCTTGTAATAGCACTTTCTCTGTAACTAGCTGACATTGTATCTATAAGGTGTGAAGGATTGAAGAAATTGTTTATGTAATAATCTAAGATGAGGTCTGATAAAGACCTTTTGTGCCCTCTGTAATGCTTTTGCGCTACCGCTCACAGGATGAGTATGGGGTGCACAATAAACTAGCCGCCTTCGGCGGCAACAATCAACCTGACACTATACCTTCCATATTACAAAGGGAGACACATAGCACCATACTTTCCTTAGGACACAGGAAGACACATACCTTCCATAGGACACAGGGAGACACATACCTTCCATAGAACACAGGTTGGCACATAAAACAATACCTTCCATTAGACACAGGGAGACACATGCATATAGCATACTATCAAGAGGGCACAATGAGACACATAGCACCATATTATCCATACAACACAGGGAGACACATACCTTCCTTAGGACTCAGGGAGACACATACCTTCTATAGGACTCAGGGAGACACATACTTTCTATAGGACACAGGGAGACACATACCTTCTATAAGACACAGGGAGACACATACCTTCTATAGGACACAGGGAGACACATACCTTCTATAGGACACAGGGAGACACATACCTTCCATGGGACACATATCGTCAGCACGATGAATGATGATAACATCGATGTAGTCCAGCTGAAGGCGCTCTAAGGAAGTTTTGACAGACTCAACGATGTGTTTCCTCGACAGGCCTCTCTCGTCCCCTCTGCACGGTGAAGAGAACATCGGTGCAGCATTAGGTGTTGATAAGGGGAATATCCTTAACCAGAATGACGATATTGCATTTACGAGGGACATGAGACAAACTAAGATATGAGATTTCTGGAAAACGGGGCAGGATATAAGGGTATAGGTAGGATATAAGGATGGAGGGAAGGACTGGGGGCCCATCCACTTTGACCATTAGGAATCGAACTCCGACCCTGCAAGAAACAAGGGCCGTCTTCCTACCAACCAGTCCAAGTGGCTGATATTCACTTTGTTATATATGTCGTTAAATCTATATTATAACATGGAGGTCAGATGCTTGCGGCTAGCCTCACCTAAACTTGTAGAGGGAATAGTCTGGGGTGCAGTACAGACATAGGCTGATCAGGGTAGGCCTAAGTTAAATGCTTAAAGAAATACATCTTGTGTTGAAAATTTCTACCAAAATTATAGCGTAACATGTATGATTAACTTTGTCTATGAAAGCCCATGAACCAGGCATGGCTATTTATAGAGCACACCAAGCTCTCTCAAGACAGAGAGAGTGAGAGTATCAAGTCAGGATATTGCGACCATTTTGTGAATACCTTCCCAAAAGGCCTTCTTAATAATCCATATCAGGATATGTAATTACATCTAATAAGCTATAAGTATATCATAGTATTACTCCAAAATAAATACACACATATTTAAGAAATACTTGTTTAACCAAATACTTTTGGTTAACGATAGTATAAAGGGTTCTTTAAAACAGGCAGGGCAATGATACCCGCCTTGGGGTGGATTGCATTAGTGTCCAGACGCTGTCACTTTAGTCAACAATACTCCACCACCATATAAGGACACTACACGATGTTCAAGCTGCTTAATTTGCAGTCGTTTAGCATCTATGGACCAGAATGGTGGTGTCAACTGCACATACAATGTGTATAAACTGCAAGACACTCTATTTAAAGTGTTTTGAGTGTCTTGCCATGAAACAGTGAGAGGAGTGTGTGACCACACCGTTGCCACAACAGCGATGCCTCACACCCTCACACACAAGTAAACATTACCATTTCACCCCATGGGGGCACCTCATGGTCATACAAGCTTTGTTTTAGCCGTTTATATTCCGTGAGCCCCCCTAATTGGTGGTGTAACACCGCACCTAAATGTGTATAGACATCAAGACACTCTATTTAATGCAAAATAAGGGCGTGTCTTACCATAAACTGTGAGTGGAGTGTGAGCAACACCTGACGCCTGAAACCAGAAGCCGACGGAGTCAACAACACTACACTTCACCATCAATAGTGAACAACACTACATGCTCTGGCCCAACAAGAAGGTTAAATCATATCATACTAAAATAGAGCTCAGTACCTGCATCTTAATAAAATAAGGAAGGTTGGTGGTGTAGAAAACAATAGAAATTGGATCCAATTCTTTGTGCCACTAACCCCATTATATTGCAGGTGCGGTTATCACCATGAGCTTACGAACTCACCTCAGTAAGTAAATTACTTGCCACTAAAATGAAAATATACTAAATAGGTTAATCAATATTCAACAAATATTTATATATTGCAATTGCTTAAAGATAAATTAAAGTATACATTTGCAATAGATAAATTCATAGCATTTAAGAATTAAATAATCTTCTCATTGTTTATAATATAATTCATATGTGGCAAGATGCCAGATCAAAAGGACAGGCTAAAATAATTGGTAGCATATCAGTGCCAGCTGCATTATTCCTGTTTACTAAGTGGTAAACTGGTGATTTTTCAACCAACAGGTTAATGAAAGCAGCACAATTATTGTTGGATCACCCTGATAATTGAACCACATAAGGAACACAGAGAATAGTACCCTGCGAAGAAAGCAATAGTTTCCTTGTGGCCACTGAATATGACTGTCACTGTAGATAGTACATTGCTGTTAAGTTGGTAGTTAGTTCCTTATTTTAGGGAGTCAGGAAATTAAAAAATCCCAAACCTTGTATCCTAACACTCTTATATGATTTCCATGAAGTCTGAAGCAAGAATAATTACAGAAAAAAAACACGTGATTCAGTTATGCATAAGTAATCACAAGACAAATGAAACGAAAATTCACAACTTTTTAATGATTCGCGACATTATCTAAGAATACAGATAAATTCCCATTGTTTGCATTCCTTGAAAAAATTGTGAAACATTCTGAAAGCGAAAACGTTCAGAATGTTCGTTTTATGTTCCTAGTGCATATTAAAACAGTTGGTATACTCTCCAAAATCAGATATTATGTACCTAACTCTGCTCTCATCTCTCTATATTATGCACTAATCTATCCCTATCTCAACTATGGTATCTGTGCATGGGGTTCAACCACTGCAAACCACCTCAAGTCCATCATCACCCAGCAAAAATCTGCTATCAGAATAATATCAAATTCTGCTTTCAGACAACACTCAGCCCCCTTGTTTAACTCCCTAAACATGCTAAACATAATCTCACTCCATAAATTCTCTTGTGTCAACTACATTTACAAAACCCTGTTCTTAAATGCAAATCCTGCTCTGAAACTCTTCCTGGACAGATGTAATAGGACCCATTATCACCACACCAGAAATAAATATCTCTTTGATATCCCAGAGTTAAACTTAATCTGTGTAAACACTCTGCAAATAAAGGGACCTGGTCTATGGAACTCGCTCCCTATTGAATTGAAAAGCTGTCCAACTTTTACATCATTCAAAATCAATACTAAAAAGTACCTAATTTCATCTTCATAGTTTTTCACCTTTTGCCTTAAAATTGCACTGTATCTATTGCTACCCCAATCTCCCAACCTTTATGTTCCCAATCTGAACATCTTTACCATTGTGATCATTGCTGTTTTCTTATATGTGCTGCCAATCTGCTGTATGGTGTTTATTAATCTTGTTTATCTGTATCTATTGCTACCCAGTCTCCCAATCTTTATGTACCCAATCTGAACATCTTTACCATTGTGATCATTGCTGTCTTCTTATATGTGCTGCCAATCTGTTGTATGGTGTTTATTAATCTTGTTTATCTGTATCTATTGCTACCCAGTCTCCCAATCTTTATGTACCCAATCTGAACATCTTTACCATTGGGATCATTGCTGTCTTATATGTGCTGTCAATCTGTTGTATGGTGTCTATTAATCTTGTTTAAATTACCAATCAAGCTGTCAATGTAATCAATCAGAGCTTTAATATAACAATGTGCTTTAATATACTTACTAAGCTCTCTCATCTTATTTTTCTCTTGCAATGTATTTGTTATCATTTATCAATTCTGATGGAAATTACCTACTTAAAATTATCTGTTAGATTAAGGACCTGCCCGAAACGCTGCGCGTACTAGTGGCTTTACAAGAGTGCAATTACTGTCCTATGCTATGTATTCTCACAAACCCAATGTACCTTCTTGTATATAAATAAATAAATAAATAAATAAATAAATAAATAAATAAATAAATAAATAAATAAATAAATTTACGCATAAAGTGTGAAATGGAAGCAGGATTAAATTGGGAGCGTTGTGTCCGTAGAGTGATTACGCTCTTCCAGCATTTACTTTATATTCTTGAAGATATCCTCACAGTGTACCCAAAATTTGCCAGTGCCGGCTACTAAACATATGACCCTGTATGACTAACCATCCTGCGAGATGGGGACTTGTATTACCACTGCTACCTTATTCAATCTTGTGTTGATGATATCCTCAAAATGCATCCGGAGTCTGTCAGTGCAGACCGCTTATCACATGCCTCTGTATGACTAACCATCCTGTGTGATGGGGATTTTTTAGCATCACTTAGTTAGCTTTTTTGACACACTGTACTCCACTTCATATAGTCTAGGGTAGCTGCACTAATGCAGATGTACCTCATATATTAATAAAAAAAAATTACTTTATACATATATATATATATATATATATATATATATATATATATATATATATATATATATATATATATATATATATATATATACTATGTACCTAGTAGCCAGAACGTCGTACTTGGACTACTATGCATGGCCCGATTTGCCTAATAAGCCAAATTTTCATGACCGAACCTAACATACCCTACCTAACCTAACCTAATCTATCTTAACCTAACCTAACCTAACCTAACCTAACCTAACCTAACCAAAACTAACACAACTAAGTCAATAAATTATGATCTTAATATAATACAATAATAATAATTCAAATAAACTAATTAGAAGCAATTTATTGAAAATAAAAAATCACTCGGCCTATTAGGCAAATCGAGCCTTGCATTGTAGGCCGAGAAGTGCGTTCTGGCTACTAGGTACGACATATATATATTTATATATATATGTCGTACCTAGTAGCCAGAACGCACTTCTCAGCCTACTATGCAAGGCCCAATTTGCCTAATAAGCCAAGTTTTCATGAATTAATTGTTTTTCGACTACCTAACCTACCTAACCTAACCTAACCTAACTTTTTCGGCTACCTAACCTAACCTAACCTATAAAGATAGGTTAGGTTAGGTTAGGTAGGGTTGGTTAGGTTCGGTCATATATCTACGTTAATTTTAACTCCAATAAAAAAAAATTGACCTCAGACATAATGAAATGGGTAGCTTTATCATTTCATAAGAAAAAAATTAGAGAAAATATATTAATTCAGGAAAACTTGGCTTATTAGGCAAATTGGGCCTTGCATAGTAGGCCAAAAAGTGCGTTCTGGCTGCTAGGTACGACATATATATATATATATATATATATATATATATATATATATATATATATATATATATATATATATATATATATATATATATGTCGTACCTAGTAGCCGGAACGCTCTTCTATGCCTACTATGCAAGGCCAAATTTGCCTAATAAGCCAAGTTTTCATGAATTAATTGTTTTTCGACTACCTAACCTACCTAACCTAACCTAACCTAACTTTTTCGGCTACCTAACCTAACCTAACCTATAGAGATAGGTTAGGTTAGGTTAGGTAGGGTTGGTTAGGTTCGGTCATATATCTTCGTTAATTTTAACTCCAATAAAAAAAAATTGACCTCAAACATAATGAAATGGGTAGCTTTATCATTTCTTAAGAAAAAAATTAGAGAAAATATATTAATTCAGGAAAACTTGGCTTATTAGGCAAATTTGGCCTTGCATAGTAGGCTGAGAAGTGCGTTCTGGCTACTAGGTACGACATATATATATATATATATATATATATATATATATATATATATATATATATATATATATATATATATATATATATATATATATATATATGCATATATATATATATATATATATATATATATATATATATATATATATATATATATATATATATATATATATATATATATATATATATATATATATATATATATTATTAAATATGACCGGAAAAAGTAAGATTAATAATTCTAACACGAATTTTCTCAATCTTTCGTACATTTCTTTTCACTGTTGGAGGTAAATCAAAAATCAATTCTCCAAAATTCATTTTTATTTCTAGTCTGACGCGACACGAGCGCGTTTCGTAAAACTTATTACATTTTCAAAGACTTTAGTTTACAAATACACAACTGAATAGAACTTACGCATCTCCGATTTTATATCTACATTTGAGTGAGGTGGAAGGGGTGATGTGGCATTAATCAACACAAGACAGAACAAGAGGTGTCATTAATAGGGTATTAATTTCATCAACACAAGACAGAACAAAAGGTGACATTAATAGGGTATTAATTTCATCAACACAAGACAGAACACGAAACAATGGGTATTGAATAGAAGTGTTTGTAGAAAGCCTATTGTTCCATATTTCTTGATGCTTCTATATTGGAGCGGAGTCTTGAGGTGGGTAGAATATAGTTGTGCAATAATTGGCTGTTGATTGCTGGTGTTGACTTCTTGATGTGTAGTGCCTCGCAAACGTCAAGCCGCGTGCTATCGCTGTATCTATCGATGATTTCTGTGTTGTTTACTAGGATTTCTCTGTCGATGGTTTGGTTGTGGGAAGAGATTATATGTTCCTTAATGGAGCCCTGTTGCTTATGCATCGTTAAACGCCTAGAAAGAGTTGTTGTTGTCTTGCCTATATACTGGTTTTTTTGGAGCTTACAGTCCCCAAGAGGGCATTTGAAGGCATAGACGACGTTAGTCTCTTTTAAAGCGTTCTGTTTTGTGCCTGGAGAGTTTCTCATGAGTAGGCTGGCCGTTTTTCTGGTTTTATAGTAAATCGTCAGTTGTATCCTCTGATTTTTGTCTGTAGGGATAACGTTTCTATTAACAATATCTTTCAGGACCCTTTCCTCCGTTTTATGAGCTGTGGAAAAGAAGTTCCTGTAAAATAGTCTAATAGGGGGGTATAGGTGTTGTGTTAGTTGTCTCTTCAGAGGTTGCATGGCTTTTCACTTTCCTTCTTATGATGTCTTCGACGAAACCATTGGAGAAGCCGTTATTGACTAGGACCTGCCTTACCCTACAGAGTTCTTCGTCGACTTGCTTCCATTCTGAGCTGTGGCTGAGAGCACGGTCGACATATGCGTTAACAACACTCCTCTTGTACCTGTCTGGGCAGTCGCTGTTGGCATTTAGGCACATTCCTATGTTCGTTTCCTTAGTGTAGACTGCAGTGTGGAAACCTCCGCTCTTTCCCATGACTGTTACATCTAGAAAGGGCAGCTTCCCATCCTTTTCCATCTCGTAAGTGAAACGCAGCACGGAACTCTGCTCAAATGCCTCCTTCAGCTCCTGCAGATGTCTGACATCAGGTACCTGTGTAAAAATGTCGTCAACATACCTGCAGTATATGGCCGGTTTCAAGTTCATGTCGACTAAGACTTTTTGCTCGATGGTACCCACGTAGAAGTTTGCAAACAGGACACCTAGGGGAGAACCCATGGCGACCCCATCTACTTGCTTATACATGTGCCCATCCGGGCTCAAGAAGGGTGCCTCTTTAGTACAAGCTTGGAGTGGTTTCCTCAGAATATTTTCTGGTATGTCAAGAGGAGTACAGGCTGGATCACGATACACTCTGTCGGCTATCATTCCGATTGTCTCGTCCACAGGTACGTTGGTAAACAGCGATTCTACGTCCAACGAGGCTCTTATCCCTGTGGCCCGTGTGCCCCGCAGTAAGTCAACAAATTCCTTTGGAGACTTCAGGCTGAAGGCGCAAGGAACATAAGGAGTCAGCAGGCCCTTGAGTCGCTTCGCCAGTCTGTACGTGGGTGTGGGTATCTGGCTAATGATTGGCCGAAGTGGGTTTCCAGGCTTGTGTGTCTTGACATTTCCATACGCATATCCAGGTTTATATTCCCCAATGATCTTTGGCAGGTGGAGTCCGGATTTCTTGGCGTTCACAGTTTCGATCAGTTTGTTGACCTTTGCTTTTAATCCGGCTGTAGTGTCCTTCGTTACCCTTTGGAACTTAGTTTGGTCAGAGAGTATGATGTTCATTTTCGCCAGATATTCGTCTTTTTTAAGAATGACATATATAGGCGACTTGTCACCTCTCCTGACAACTATCTCCTTGTTCTCACGAAGGCTTTTAGCTGCCGCTTTAAGCTCGGGGGACAGTATGGTGCTTCTGTAATTGCCTCGATTCTTTCCTCCTTCTGCAATAAGTTCTGCTTGTAAGGTATCTTTGGTAGTGACCTTCTTTTGTGTCTCGAGGTCGAATATGTCGTCCAACAGAATTTCCAACTCTACTTTCCGGGCCATTTCACTCGGTCTGGACATAACATGACAGTTTATGCCCAGATTTAGGAGAGTGACTTGGTCCTCAGTGAGGTTAATTCCTGCAAGGTTCAGGAAGCCATCTCTTGGTCGTGGAATTGCCATAGGTCCTCCATATAATGTTGTTAGTTTCTTGATAATCCTTGTTTCAGTGCTGAGGAAACAACAAGGACTTGAACAACACCTCGACATCCTCACAGACCAACATCACCTCAGCACTGAAACAAGGATTATCAAGAAACTAACAACATTATATGGAGGACCTCGTTAGGAGTAAGGAATAGTTAAGTTAGGTTAGGTTATGTAAGTTAGGTTAGGTTGCGTTGATTAGGTAAGTTACATTAAGTTAGTAAGGTTAGGGTAGGTTAGGTTAAATACATTAAGTTTAGTTACATTAGATTATGTAAGTTAGGTTTTGATAAGTTAGATTAGGTTAGGTTATGTAAGGTAAGTTAGGTTGGATAGGTTAGTTAAGTTACTAGCTGTACCCGCCCACGTGTTGCTGTGAGGACACTTAACCCCGAAATCATCTCATCTCAAGAAGATAGGTAAGTTAGGTTAGGTAAGTTAAGTTAGGTTAGGTTGTGCTAGGTTATGTAAGTTAGGTTAGATTATGTAAGTTAGGTTAGGTTGGGTAGGTTACGTTATGTTAGTAAGGTTAGGTTAGATAAGGAAAGTTAGGTTATGTAAGTTAAGTTTCGTTAACTTAAGTTAGGTTAGGTAAGTTATCTTAAGTTAGTAAGGTTAGGATAGGTTAGGTTATGTAAGTTTAGTTCAGTTAGGTTATGGTATGTAAGTTAAGTTAGGTTAGGTTAGGTAAGTTATATTAAGTTATGTTATGTAAGTTAAGTTAGGTTAGGTTAGGTAAGTTTTGTTAAGTTAGGTTTGGTTAGCAAAGTTAAGTTAGGTAAGTTAAGTTAGGTTAGGGTATGTAAGCTAGGTTAGGTTAGGCTAGGTAAGTTACAATTAGTAAAATTAGGATAGGATAGGTTATGTAAGTTAAGTTTAGTTAAGTTAGGTTAGGTTATGCAGTGATGTCCAGAGAAAAGTTTTAAAGTAAAGTGGCTATGAAAATATATTTTATCAGAATGATTATTAACAGAAATAAAAGTTTGATATGAAAAGTTGAACTAGTCACATGAAGAGCCATGTTTGTGGCATATTAAATGCTATTAACGAGTTCAACTGTAAATTTCTTAGTGAAACTGTCCTAGTGAAAGCTGCTATTGCATAAAAGATGGCTATTTTACTTATTTATACATGAAGAATAAGTTTATCAGTACTTAAATTTGTATAAGTTTAGTTTGATATATTACTTAAAGTTAATTGTGACTACATAAAGACATGTTTTAATTTACATATGTCTTAAACAAAGATGTTAGTGACTATTTCCTGATGAGTGAAGAGTGATTTTACTTACAATTAGAGTTTAATTAATGCACAAAGAAGTCCTAGAGAGCAATTATTTTATATAAAGTGACGTTAAAGACTGAAAATTTTAATTAAAATGGTCTTGGAACGTATTATTGCTAACTTGGAGGCAATCTTATCAGGAAGAAGATAAGTTAGAAAGTTTCTCTGATGAAAGAAGGTGAGTTAGATATTACCTTTGATGACTCCGAGATGCTCGAAGATGTTAAGAGATCGACCTTTAAGGACTCTGATAATAACTTTTTATGGCATAAATATTATTCTTAGTGTCTTTGAGCATGTCGTGGGAGAATAAAGATGACATGAACGAGTATCAATTGATGAACAAAGATGCTTTGAGAGTTATTTTAGTTAAGAAAGGATGTAAAGATGATGTACTTGCATATTTTTAAAGTTGAATGAGGCATAATGATAGTTAAGAAAGTGTTGAAAGAAATTAACCTTGATTATTTTAATTTGAGAGAAGTGTTATAGTAGTTAAGAACAATGTTGAAAACATGATGAAAGTGACTAGTTTTTAGTTACTATGTGACTATTATAGTTAATAGAAAGTGACTATTTACTTTCAGTTTAGTTAAATATTTTAGTGGCTATTTAGTTTCAGTTTAGTTAGATATTTTAGTGACTATTTTTTAGATTAGCGAATGATTTTAATTAAGGAACGTTAAGAAAATAATGCCTTGGTACATTTTATTTTAAAGATCATGTAAGAGAATGCGGTGAACACAGTAAACATGCGGGGAACATGACACAGAACACATAGAACTTGAATGAGAATGAACACTGAATTTGCGGGAATATGACAAAAAAACATAGAAAACATGGAAGAGAATACGAAAATGTGATTTGAATTTGTGATGAACATGCTTAGAACATGATAAAGAACATAGAAAATATGATTTGAACTTACATAAAATATGCTATGAACGTGGAGAGAACACAAAATTAATACCTACATTTAAAATTCTTGAGGTTTGGATGAGATGGGGAAGGGTGAGATGGAGGGAGAGTAGGGGATGAGGCGAGATAAAGGGGGAGTAGAGGGAGAGGGAGGGGAAGATAAGAGTGAAAGGGAGTTGGGGAAGGTAAGGGAGGGGGGGAAGATAAGGGAGAGCGGAGGTAGGGGATGGGGAGGTAAGGGGGGAAGGTAAAGGGTGTGCGGAGATAATGGAGGGAAAAGATAAGGTGTGATATGACCATGTGATTATTATTATTATGACCGTGTGAATGTTATTATTACCTAATGAATGATTATTTACATAGCTGAGTAAACGTAAGTAAATGGCATTGAAGGAGAGGATATGTTTACTTTGATAAGGTGATAGGCTGGAGCAGGACTAGATCTGAAATAATTAAGTTTGACGAACTAAGCCAGAGGACAGGAGTTGGAGCTCGGTAATTTCCTTGTTGATCTATTTTACAGGGGTCAGACATGTAGTGTGTTTTAAATCTCAGGGGATTTGGACTGGTAATAAGTAACTGACAAGAGTGAACTAGGGCGGAAGACAAGAGCTGACACTTGGTAACTGCTTCGGTCTTATATTACTGTATATGACATAGCTATCTTTTATATCTCAGGGGATTTGTTAGATACTAAAGACGATACGGCAGTGAACTAAGGTGGGGACAGGAGCTAGAACTCGGTAATTGCTTGGATCTATTTTAATAAGTCTGATATACAGAGGGTTTAAATTTTAGGAAAATTATTCAGGCATTAACGAAGATACGAGAGAGGGTTAAGGTGAGGGACAGAAGTTAGAACTTGCCTACTGACTTGATTTGTTTTGCTACGTCTGAAATAACTGTTTTACATTTCAGGGAAATTGGAATGTTAGTACAGAAGTTATGGGATAAAGTAAGACGGGGACAAGAGCTAAAGTTCGGTAATTGTTTTGATTTATTGTAATATGTCTGAAATATGACATATGTTTTAAATTTGGCTATTAGTAATGAAACAACACTTATAAATGTATAGAGCTGGGTTCAAGAGCTAATATCTGATGAACTTTTAAAAAAATATCTGCTCATTAATTATATCTATAAGAACTCTTAAGAACTCAGTGAGGAATAATCTTTGACAAAATTCAGTCTTAATTCCTGAGATGCAGCTGAAACAAAATGATACTAAAAATATTTGACCTTGAACTAATTTTGACATTGAATGAGACTCTGACTTATTTTGAGATTGAACGAGACTCTGGCTAATTTTGACATTGAATGAGACTTTCACAAATTTCGATCTACAATTGGACTCTGAATAATGTTTGGTCTTAAAATGGTATCTGACGATTTTTGGCCTCAAACTGGACTCTGATTAATTTCGGTTTTCAACTGGTCTCTGACTAATTTCCGTCTTTAATTGGACTCTGTTAAATTTGGTCTTTAACTGGACTCTGTCAAAATTTGGGCTTAGAATGGACTCTGATTAATTTCGGTCTTATATGGTTTTGAAATTATTTTGGTCTCTGTTATATTTCGGTCTTTAACTGAGGAAACAGCCATAAATGGTTAAAAAAAAACTAAAAGTTACTGCTACGATGTGTATTTTCCTTAAGAAACTTCTATGAATATTGTCACGGTAAAATCTCTAGGAAGAGATTCGGCCTGCTCCATTATCACCTATTCTACCCATATCACGTCTATATATGCAAGTACAACAGCCACAAGAACAACAACTACTACTTCCAGACGTCACGCCATTGGCCAAACAAGCAGTTTAACAGCCAATTAATAGTTAAAGAAGTCACCAGCGCTCTCTGCCCGGCCGCCGATCTGTATATATAAGGCTGCCTTGCCTAATACGAGTTAGATTACTCCTGCGTGCTCAACTGAGTAGACCCGCTAACACATCAGTACCAGATTTAGTCAGACTAGCTCACAGTATTCTGCACAATATTTTATTTTGCACCTTAATGTAACATAAATTTAATTATTCATCTTGTTTGTTTTGCACACTTTGTATTAGAGACAAGCCTGGATATTTTTGTAATTTGTTTAATTTTTTTTTTATCAGAGTAAAGTATTTTTAAATGTTTTTTTCCCCTCTGCTTTATCCTACAGTATACCTCACGGTGAAGACAACTTGCAGTTTACTTTTTTTTATTTGCTTTATGTGACTGGCATTACAGAAACTGCACGACCACCACCTTTTCCCGTCACAATATATTTTCTGAAAATGATCTTTTTTGAATAGTTTCAGTCTTAAAATCTCTAAGAAATTTCTATGATTATATGAACTCTGAAATATTTTCATAAAACTGAACTCTGAAAAAAATTAAATTTCCCCTATAATTACTCTTTAAGAACGAATAAGTGATTTTTGGTCTGAAATTCCTCCATAAGAAACCTTTAAGAACTCAGTGTCTCTTTTTTCAAACATATCTGTTTATGACCGTAGAGCTTATTTTCAGTAGGACTGGAGGGACACTTACTGGTAAGAATATTGGTATCAATATTAAATATGCTAGACTATTCTATATGATGTTCGTTAGATCTCTCGTTGATTATAATGCTCTGCACTTAATTAATTTCCCCTCCTCTGTGTTGAACAAACTTGAAGTAGTACAGAATGAAGCCATGAGGATAATTCTTGGTGCTCCAAGATGCACAAGAATCATCAACATGAGGGAAGAACTGAAGCTTCCAACCATACTAGAGAGAATAATGCAAGTCAACACTACCTTTTGCCTTAAAGTCATGAGAGACCCTACATCTCCTGCACTGCTCAGAGACAAATTATTTAGTGCTGTTAACATCCTTTTGACTGGTGCCGACATACCAACTCACTCCTTTTATGATAATTGGCTGAGCAACAATGCTTACAATCTCATTAAACTTAACATTCTTTTTAAGTGCAATCTACCTGTCTCTGATATTCCTCTTTATCTGTACCCCACCATTCAAGTATCATACACACACCTGTCACCAAGAAAGATAATGAGAATCTTGCTCTTCTCAAAGCTGCCACTCTTGAAACAATTGCCTCCTCCATCGAGAGTTTACGATCTCACGAGCACTGTGTCTACACCGACGGCTCAGTCCAATCCTTTACTGGACGGACTGCAGCAGCATGTAGGTTTTATAGAAATAATATTTGCACAAAGACTGTCAGTGTCAGGTTAAACAACTGGCTGACCTCCACACAAGCAGAACTAGCAGCATTACACCTAGCTACCAGTACATTAAAAAACATTGGAGGAGGAATAATATTCTGTGATTCAAAGTCTGCTCTTCAAGCAATCGAAAACTTCTCTTGGAAGATCGACAGCAAGAACCTCATACTCCCAATTATAAATGACCTAATTGATGCACAGAGTAAAGGGTCTCGAATCTCCTTTGTATGGATACCTTCACATATAAATATAACCCATCATAATGATACAGACATTGCAGCCAAATTAGCGTGTAACAAGTTTGAAGTTGAATTAGATCTAGGTATCCCCATCTCTGCTGTCAAAACTGTATTGCTCCAAGCATTCAGATCTGAAATGAAAGAACTTACTGACTCCCAACGACCTGAAAGTACTAGTATAAAAAGCTATGATTTGTTCAGATCTGAAACCTACATCTATGGGTAGCACAAAACGTCCACTAGACTGTGCGACACAGTGGTTGCAAGGATCAGGTTGGGTTACCGTTACCTGTGGCAGGTGGCTGCAGGTGACGGATCTCCCAATCCTGAGCACTCCAGTTGCAAACTCTGTGAGCAGGAACTACGGCACGATCTCCCGCACTACATCACTGAATGCCCAGTTATTAGACCTTCCAGACCAGTTGGCATGAGGTACCTGGAGCTTTGCAATTGCTTTATTCACTCTCGTATTCTTGAAGATATCCTCACAGTGTACCCAAAATTTGCCAGAGCAGGCTACTAAACACATGGCTCTGTATGACTAACCATCCTGCGAGATGGGGACTTGTATTACCATTGCTACCTTATTCAATCTTGTGTTGATGATATCCTCTAAATGCATCCGGAGTCTGCCAGTGCAGACTGCTTATCACATGCCTCTGTATGACTAACCATCCTGTGTGATGGGGATTTTTTAGCATCACCTAGTTAGCTTTTTTTTTTTGACACACTGTACTCCACTTCATATAGTCTAGGGTAGCTGCATTAATGCAGATGTACCTCATATATGAATAAAAAAAAAAAGGGGACTTTGTCCACGAATTTTTCGATAAGCAACTTCTATGAACTCTGAAATAATTTTCAATTTCGACCATAGGATTCCTTTAAGAACGTAGGGTCTCCTTTCGCCTCGAATTTTCCCCATAAAAAACATTAAGAAATTAAGGTTAAAACATCCAAATCGTCCCCTTTTGCCCTGAATTTCCCGCATAGGAACTCTTTAGCAACGTAATTCCCCTTTTTGCCTGGAACTTTCCCCTTGAGAAACTTTTAAGAACTTATGGTACCCTTTCACTTCACTGTATTATACACCACCGTACCATACACCACCATACCATACACCACCATACCATACATCACCGTACCATACACCACCATACCATACACAACTGTACAATACATAACCATACCATACACCACCGTACCATACGCCGCCATATAATACACCACCGTACCATACACCACCGTACCATACACCACCATACCATACAACACCGTACCATACACTACCCTACCATACACCATATCATACACCACTGTACTATACACCACCATACCATACACCACTGCACCGTACACCACCGTTCCATGTACCATTGTACCATACACCACCGTACCATACACCACTGCACCATACACCACCGTACCATACACCACTGCAACATACACCACCGGACCATACACCACTGCACCATACACCACCGTACCATACACCACTATACCATACACCACTGTATCATACACCACCATACCATACCATTCACCACTGTACCATACACCACCATTCCATACTCAACTGTACCATATACCACCGTACCATACACCACTGCACCGCACACCACCGTACCATACACCACCATACCATTCACCACTGTACTATACACCACCATACCATACACCACCGTACCATACACCACCATACCATACACAACCATACCATACAACACCATACCATTCACCACTGTACCATACACCACCATACCATACACTACCATACCATACACCATACCATACACCAACGTACCATACACCACCATGCCTTACACCACCATACCATACACCACCGTACCATACACCATCATACCATACACCATACCATACACCACTACCATACACCACCATACCATACAATACCGTATTATACACCACCGTACCATACACCACCATACCATACACCACCATATCATACACCACCATACCATTCACCACTGTACCATACACCATTGTACCATACATCATCATTCCATACACCACTGTACCATACACCACCGTACCATACACCATCGTACCATACACCACTGTACCGCATACCACCGTACCATACACCACCATACTAATCACTGTACCATACACCACTATACCATACACTTAAACAAATATCTAATGAAAATCTCACCGACCTAACAAATTCACAAAGACCTGAAAGTTGTAGCATTAAATATTATGATAGATATCGTGAGGAGACATTCACATATGGGACTAATAGAACAAGAACCCGGCAATGTGATGTTATAGTGGCCAGAATACGCCTGGGATATAGACGTATCTGGCAGCTTTCTCAAAACCCAAATGTCGAGTACACAATGTGTCAACTTTGTGAAAGAGAAAACATGCACTCTCTTGAACATTATATTGTAGAATGTCCCATACTGACTGACTTTCGCCCTCCTGGGCTGAGGTATGCTGAACTCTGTAGTTACTATATGAGTACTGGAACACTTGATGATATATTGGACTTGTATCCAAGATTGACCATGTAATATATCAATCATACAATGTATATATATGATGTAACTATATAACCTGAGCTTGTAAAAGCACCTTCATCACCTTCAGTGATTAAGTGCTTAATTGCACACTAGTTTCTTTATCAGCTACCTCACCCAGTCAGAGTAAATGAGACAAATGTATGTAAATGCATGTGTGTGTGTATATATATGTATGTATATGTGTGTGTGTGTATGTGTATGTATGGGTACAAAGTATATATGGAAGCTGATCAGAATTACATTTCACCTTTGTAAATGTACATTAATGACACTATGTAAAAGACACATCTAACACTTTATGTAAGGCATACGTAAATCTGTGTATCTATGTATTTACGTATGTAGGTTAGCTTAGCATATTAAAAGCACCGAATCACCTTCTGTGGTTGAGTGTTCAATAAACCCTTGAACTGTATGTTTAACACTTCTCTAACCCTGTCCATGGAGGACAGAAGAAAATGTATATATGCTGGTTAGCATTGTAAATGTGTGGCCACGTCTGTGGTTGAAAATAATAATAATAAAAAAAAAAAACCGTACCATACACCACCGTACCATACACCACCGTACCATACACCACCATACCATACACCACCATACCATACACCACCGTACCATACACCACCATACCATACACCACCATACCATACACCACCATACCATACACCACCATACCATACACCACCGTACCATACACCACCATACCATACCATACACCACCGTACCATACACCACCATACCATACACCACCATACCATACACCACAGTACCATACACCACCATACCATACACCACCATACCATACACCACCATACCATACACCACCATACCATACACCACCATACCATACACCACTATAACATACACCACCATACCATACACCACCGTACCATACACCACCATACCATACACCACCATACCATACACCACTATAACATACACCACCATACCATACACCACTATAACATACACCACCATACCATACACCACTATAACATACACCACCATACCATACACCACTATAACATACACCACCATACCATACACCACCATACCATACACCACCGTACCATACACCACCATACCATACACCACCATACCATACACCACCATACAATTCACCACTATAACATACACCACCATACCATACACCACCATACCATACACCACCATACCATACACCACCGTACCATACACCACCATACCATACACCACCATACAATTCACCACTATAACATACACCACCATACCATACACCACCATACCATACACCACCATACCATACACCACCATACCATACACCACCGTACCATACACCACCATACCATACACCACCATATCATACACCACCATACCATACACCACCATACCAAACACCACCATATCATACAACACCGTACCATACACCACCATACCATACACCACCATACCATACACAACCATACCATACAACACCGTACCATACACCACCGTACCATACCATACACCACAATACCATACACCACTGTACCATACACCACCATACCATACAACACCGTACCATACGCCACCATACCATACACCACCATACCATACACCACCATACCATACACCACCGTACCGCACACCACCATATCATACATCACCATACCATACATCACCATACCATACAACACCGTACCATACACCACCGTACCATACACCACCATACCATACACCACCATACCATACACCACCGTACCATACACCACCGTACCATACACGACCGTATCATACACCACCATACCATACACCACCATATCATACACCACCATACCATACACCGCCATAGTATACACCACCGTACCATACACCACCGTATCATACAACACCGTATCATACACCGCCATACCATACACCACCGTGTCATACACCACCGTACCATACACCACCGTATCATACACCACCGTACCATACACCACCATACCATACACCACCGTATCATACACCACCATACCATACACCACCGTATTATACACCACCGTGTCATACACCACCGTATCATACACCACCATATCATACACCACCGTATCATACACCACCGTACCATACACCAATATACCATACACCACCGTATTATACACCACCATACCATACTCCACCATACTATACACCACCGTATCATACAACACCATATCATACACCACCGTACCATTCACCATCACACCATACACCACCATATCATGCACCAACGTACCATACACCACCGTATCACACAACATTGTATCATACACCACCATACCATACACAACCGTACCATACACCACCATACCATACACCACCGTATCATACAACACCTTATCACACCACCATACCATACATCACCATACCATACACCACCGTATCATACAACACCGTATCATACACCACCATACCATACACCACCACACTATACACCACCATACCATACACCACCACTGTACCATACACCACACGTATCATACACCACCGTACCATACACCACTCTATCATACACCTCCGTACTATACACCACCATACCATACACCACCGTACCATTCACCACCGTACCATACACCACCATACCATACAACACTGTACCATACACCACCGTACCATACACCACCATACCATACACCACCGTACCATACACCATAATACCATACACCACCGTACCATACACCACCATGCTATACACCACAGTACCATACACCAGCGTATCATACAACACCATACAGTACACCACCATTCCATACACCACGATACCATACACCACCGAACCAAACACCAACGTACCATACACCAACGTACCATACACCACTATACCATACACCATCGTACAATTCACCACCGTATAATACACCACTGTACCATAGACCATCATACAATACACCACAATTTCATACACCACAATACCATACACCACCGTACCATACACCACTAAACCATACGCCATCGTACCATACACCACCGTACTAAGCACCACTGAACCATACACCACCGTACTAAGCACCACTGAACCATACACCACCGTACTAAGCACCACTGAACCATACACCACCGTACCATACACCAACGTACCATACACCACCGTACCATACACCAACGTACCATACACCAACGTACCATACACCACCATACCAATCACCTCCGTACCATTCACCACTGTATAATACACCACCGTACCATACACTAGCATACCATACACCACCGTACCATACACTACCGTACCATACACCACTACCATACACCACCGTATAATACACCACCGTACCATACACCACTATACCATGCAACACCATACCATACCCCACCATATCATACACCACTGTACCATACACTACTGTACCATTCACCACTGTACCATACACCACCATACCATACACCACCGTACCATACACCACCAGAGCATTCACCAGTGTACCATACTCCACCGTACCATACACCACCGTACCATACACCACCTTACCATACACCACCGTACCATTCACCACCATACCATTCACCACTGTACCATACACCACTGTACCATACACCACCGTACCATACACCATCGTACCATACATCACCGTACCATTCACCACTCTACCATACACCACTATACCATACACCACCGTACCATACATCAAGGCAAAATACACCACCGTACCATTCACCACTGTACCATACACCACCGTACCATACACCCCCGTACCATACACCACCATACCATTCATCACTGTACTGTACACCATCGTACCATTCACCACTGGACCATACACCCCTGTACCATACACCACTGTACCATACACCACTGTACCATACACGATCATACCATTCACCACTGTACCATACACCATCATACCATACACCACGTTACAATACACCACCGTACCATACACCAGCTTACCATTGACCACCGTACCATACACCACAGTACCATACACCACCAAACTATACCATACACCACCAAACCATACCATACACCACTGTACCATACGCTACCGTACCATACACCACCGTACCATACACCACTGTACCAAACAGCACCAAACTATACCATACACAACCAAACCATACCATACACCACCACACCATACCATACACCACTCTACCATACGCCACCGTACCATAGACCATCATACCATACACCACCGTACCATTCACCACCGTACCATACACCACCGTATCATACAACACCGTACAATACACAACTGTACCATACACCAGTATACCATTCACAACCGTACCATACACCGCCGTACCATACACCACTGTACCATACACAACTGTACCATAAACAGCCATACCATACACCACTGTACCATTCATCACTGTACCATACAACACTATACCATACACAACCGTACCATACTATACACCACCATACCATACCCAACCATACCATACACCACTGAACCATACACCACCATACCATATATCATAGTACCATGTAGTACCATGCACAACTGTACCATACACCACCATACCATACACCACCGTACCATACACCACGGTACCATACACCACTACCATACACCACCATACCATACACCACCTTACCATACACCACCATAACATACACCACTGTACCATACACCACCGTACCATACGCCACTGTTCCATACACCACCATACCTTACACCACCGTACTTTACACCACTATACCATACACCACCGTACCATACACCACTATACCATACACCACCGTGCCATACACCACTGTGCCTTACACCACCATACCATACACCACTGTACCATACACCACTATACCATACACCACTGTACCATACACGACTATACCATACACCACTGTACCATTCACCACTATACCATACACCACTGTACCATACACCACTATACCATACACCACCTTACTATACTCCACTGTACCATACACCACTATACCATACACCACCGTACCATTCACCACCGTACCATACACCACCATACCATACACCACTATACCATACACCACCTTGCCATACACCACCTTGCCATACACCACCGTTCCATACACCACCATACCATACACCACCATACTATTCACCACCGCACTATATATAACCATACAATACACCACCATACCATACACCACTGTACCATACACCACTGTACCATACACCACCGTAACATGTACCATTGTACCATATACCACCGTACCATACACCACCGTACAATACATAACTGTACCATACACCACCGTACAATACATAACTGTACCATACACCACCGTACAATACATAATAGTACCATATACCACCGTATAGTACACCACTGTACCATACACCACCGTACCATACACCACTGTACCATACACCACCGTACCATACATCACCGTACCATACACCACCGTACCATACACCACTATACCATACACCACCGTGCCATACACCACTGTGCCTTACACCACTGTACCATACACCACTGTACCATACACCACTATACCATACACCACTGTACCATACACGACTATACCATACACCACTGTACCATTCACCACTATACCATACACCACTGTACCATACACCACTATACCATACACCACCTTACTATACTCCACTGTACCATACACCACTATACCATATACCACCGTACCATTCACCACCGTACCATACACCACCATACCATACACCACTATACCATACACCACCTTGCCATACACCACCTTGCCATACACCACCGTTCCATACACCACCATACCATACACCACCATACTATTCACCACCGCATTATATATAACCATACAATACACCACCATACCATACACCACTGTACCATACACCACTGTACCATACACCACCTTGCCATACACCACCTTGCCATACACCACCGTTCCATACACCACCATACCATACACCACCATACTATTCACCACCGCATTATATATAACCATACAATACACCACCATACCATACACCACTGTACCATACACCACTGTACCATACACCACTGTACCATACACCACCGTAACATGTACCATTGTACCATATACCACCGTACCATACACCACCGTACAATACATAACTGTACCATACACCACCGTACAATACATAACTGTACCATACACCACCGTACAATACATAATAGTACCATATACCACCGTATAGTACACCACTGTACCATACACCACCGTACCATACACCACTGTACCATACACCACCGTACCATACACCACCGTACCATACACCACCGTACCATACACCACCGTTCCATACACCACCGTTCCATACACCACCGTACCATACACCACCGTTCCATACACCACCGTACCATACACCACCGTACCATACACCACCGTTCCATACACCACCGTTCCATACACCACCGTACCATACACCACCGTACCATACACCACCGTTCCATACACCACCGTTCCATTCACCACCGTACCATACACCACCGTTCCATACACCACCGTTCCATATACCACCGTACCATACACCACCGTACCATACACCACCGTTCCATACACCACCGTTCCATACACCACCGTACCATACACCACCGTACCATACACCACCGTACCATACACCACCGTTCCATACACCACCGTATAATACACCACTGTACCATACACCACTGTACCATACACCTCCGTACCATACACCACCGTACCATACACCACTGTACCATACACCACTGTACCCTACACCACCGTACCATACACCACTGTACCATACACCACTGTACCATACACCACCGTACCATACACCACCGTACCATACACCACTGTACCCTACACCACCGTACCATACACCACTGTACCATACACCACTGTACCATACACCACTGTACCATACACCACTGTACCCTACTCCACCGTACCATACACCACCGTTCCATACACCACCGTTCCATACACCACCGTACCATACACCACCGTACTATACACCACCGTACCATACACCACCGTACCATACACCACCGTACTATACACCACCGTACCATACACCAGCATTATTCTATTTCACAGAAAAAATGCAATATTTATCTCCTCTCGTGGAAGCTGATTTGATTAATTTTTGTCCTCCAAACTTTTGAACCCATCACCGGCACACAACAACAGTTCCATTGATCCACAGCCTTTGAGAGCGCCCCTAAAAGTGAAAGTGCTCTTCAATTCTATACAGCGGTGTTCAATTGTTCATAATGGCGATACTCCGCGCGTTGGATGAATGGGTACCGGGCTGCTATTAGGGTGGCTTGCGTTCGAACCCCCACCTTGAGGCATCATTTGAGTTTAAAGTTGATAAACTGTAGCCAAGGCTACCATACGCCGACTACAACTGGCCTAGTGTCTACCAGGGCTACCATACACTGACTATAACTGGCCTAGTGTCTACCAGGGCTACCATACGCCGACTACAACTGGCCTAGTGACTACCAGACTACCATACGCCGACTACAACTGGCCTAGTGTCTACCAGGGCTACCATACACCAACTACAACTGGCGTAGTGACTATCAGGGCTACCATACACCGACTACAACTGGCCTAGTGTCTACCAGGGCTACCATACACTGACTATAACTGGCCTAGTGACTACCATACACCAACTACAACTGGCGTAGTGACTATCAGGGCTACCATACACTAACTACAACTGGACCAGTAACTACCAGGGCTACCATACACCGACTACAACTGGCCCAGTGACTGTCAGGGCTACCATACACCGACTACAACTGGCCCAGTGACTGTCAGGGCTACCATACACTAACTACAACTGGCCCAGTAACTACCAGGGCTACCATACACCGACTACAACTGGCCCAGTGACTGTCAGGGCTACCATACATAGACTACAACTCAGGATTAAGAAACAGACATTAAAAGTACCTAGATGCAGCTATAATCACGAGCAAACTATTCATAATACTAAAACAATCGATGAATTCAGTTTTTACTAATCGTCACTGGTGACTTCTCGAAAGGTGTGTCTACGAGCAAGAAGGTAGTACAGTACTACCTAAGAAAATATTTTGAAAGTTTTCATTGAAATAAAAAATATATTTATGAAATTATAGGTGCAAATTTGGACTTGAAGGCAATTAATTAACACGAAACACAATGAATATGCAAATAATCGAGGGTACTGCAAGATACCAATCGAATTTAGCGGTATAATGTATACAGTGTAACTTTATATATACTGGCTACAGTAAAAGCTTAAATACAGGTGAATAAAATACATAAAAAATTATATACACTGACTTACGATAAAAAGCGCAACATGCACGTCATCAGTACGAATATACAAAATAAATATATGCGGTGCAGTGCAGGAGGCAGAGAAATAGTATTTACCTCGAACCGTTGGCAGTCTCGCTTCGTCTGCTGGTCTCAGAGCCTCGTCTTGTACGCTCTTTCCTTGTGTTGATAAAGAAAAATACTACATTATATACTGCAAAGTCTCCAGTGATGACCGTATTAACCACACGCTCTAAGGCCATCCATCTAATCCTCTGCCTAATTTCATTCTGAACACCACGCGTCAGTAATCCTGTATATATATTATATAATATATGTATATATATATATATATATATATATATATATATATATATATATATATATATATATATATATATATATATATATATATATATATATATATATATATATATATATATATATATATATATATATATATATATATATATATATTCTAGCACACATCTTCCTTATTTGTCTCATGTTCTTTACTTGCGAAGTTTATATATTAACTCTCAAAAGTTAAATTTTTTGTTTCATTTGCCCTACGGCCGCTAAGAGAGGCGTTTCGTTGACTCATGTCATCGTTTTCAAGAGCAGTGAAATGGATACAATTTAGCTGAAGCAGCTAAGGCTAAGGTTAAGTAAAGTGTTGCATAGGTCAGTGGCCTTCTGTAGTTTTGTTACGTGTTATGTTTGCTGAGGCAGTGTGTGCTGGACCCTCAGGATGGTCAAATGTTTCTGAGAGTAATCTGGCTGTCAATAGCTGAGTAAGATTTTTGATTTGTAGTGCTTCGACCATGTCTAATCTTTTATTGTCATATCTGTTGATTATTTCGGTGTGTTTGTCAGATTATCTCTGGTGCAGCTCTGGTTGTCAGGATTTCTCTGATGCTGTTCTGGTTTGGTGTAGAAATGACAGGCTCTTTGATCGAACTGTGTTCTTTGTGCATTGTGAGGCCATATCTGAATTGAATGTTAACTTTGGAAAGTGAATTTTTGAACTTCATTCTCAAGTCAAGAAAAAATTATAAAACATAGAAAAGATTGGTGCTAGAAATATTGGTCTAACTCCATTCTGTAATATTCAATATACTTTTCGTAACTAGATTCTAATCTAGGTGGGAGTCGGAGCCACATGTTCGGCCGCAGAAGATTTCAGGGAAGAGTCACATGTTGATAAGAGTGACTGTCAGAAAGTTTGACTAAAGTTGTGAGAGAGGAAGCAGGCAGCTGTGCAGCGGCCGTAGTTCCAACCCACGCTATCAGCGACCTCAAGATAAAAGGGCGAACACAGACGAGAACAGAAATAAATAGTGATTTAGAAAATAGAATTAGAACGAAAATGATCTTACTTCGAGTTCCAGTAGACCTTGGTGATGACGTGGTAGGACGTCCTCCTCCAGCCCTTCTTCTTGAGGATGTTTCCAAGCTGTACCTCGGCTCTACCTCCACTGTAGGCCTCACTGAGGTCGAACAGGTTGATCCCGGCATCGTAGGCCACTGTGATGATCTCCTCAGCTGTCTCCTCCGTCACCTGGGGGCTGAACGTCACCCAGGTACCTGTGGAGAGTGATTAGTCTGAGGGCTTGTCCAGGTACCTGTGGACAGGCCTTAGTCTGAAGGCTTGGCTAGGTACCTGTGGACAGTCCTTAGTCTGAGGGCTTGCCCAGGTACCTCTGGAGAGTGCCTGCCATGGGCAAAATATCCACTTAGCGTTATGTTAGTTATGGCCAATAGTTGTAGACCAGAACAAAAACACAGAGCTAATCATTGTTATTAATTGACCCCGAGCTATGCAGCCCCTTGAAACAGAGAGACTGTCAGGATAAATAAATATATTGAATAACCTCTTAAACAATAATTTGACGTTAGAAAATCATTTATATTTTTGTTACTTAGCAGATAGCTCGGATAAATTAGGTAATCAAAAAGTTAATATCAAAGAGTTTAATGGAGAGTGGGCATCACATTCGGCGCAGCCAGAGACCCAGCTGGAGGCAAAGCGACGTCAACTGAGGCAGTCTACCAAAACAAAGCCTCATGGTGGGACTCCTGGTTCAAGCTTGACGCGGAGCGGACGTCTGGACGCCTCCTCCGCCCAACCCATCCTCCAAACAATGACCCAAAAGTGATTCCATGCACCCGCCAAACCGCCTGTTTGTGAATGAATAAAGTTACACATGACTCACAACTGATTTCGTTCGAACATTTCCAGAACAAGTGTTTCATTGACGAATTTTGTTCGAACCACAACGCTATAAATGCTTCACCCACGTACTACAAATACAAATAATCGCCAACAGAACCAAAACATCTAACCTAACCTAACCTATGCCTATATATGCACAAATAAGCTAATATATTATAATAATAAATTATGTTTGAGAAAATTTCCGTTTTGAATGAACAGCATGTAAAAGTTTATGAATGCGTCTGTGGGGTCGACCACTGGATGTAATGGATTTGAGTCGAGGATGGGTTGTCTCCGCCTGGAAGCCACCGGTTCACGTTTGGTTTTTCGATTTTGGATTTGATACTGCCGTTTAGCATTCCTCTTCAACGGTCCGGTTTGTACAACTCCAGGCGCACATATCGCCTTGGGTCACCGGGTTGTTGATAGATTTTTTTTTTACGTGTTCTGGTTGGTTCTCCCGGCGGGGTGACGGTGTCTGTCGCCGGCTTGGCCGAGAGGTGCCGGAAGTTGGTGGGTTTTGGTGGGCTCCTGGTGGAGCCCAACGCCCACCCTCAGCCGTGGTGGGCGGATGGTTTCTGCTCTGCCGAGGAAGCACTATATGACTTTTGCGTTTTAGCTGGGAGCCGAGTTTTTGGTTTTACTACCTGGTGTTCTCTGTGTGGGACGGCCCGGTGCTTGTTACCCTGAAAGACTCCTGGGGCTCCCCCAATCATCTGCCTGTCTGCGTTTCTTTGCCGCGAGGCATATCAGTTTCCAGTGATTGGCGTCACTCGTTTCACGATTCGGCTTGGCGTTTCACCTTTCCAGGCTTCGGGATTAACCCTTTACGGGTACGCTGGGGCGCATCCGATCCCACGATCGTCGTCGCCCATAAATTAAATAAACAATAAGCCTCACGGTGTGTGGTGCTGATTTTCATCTCTTGGAGACGAAAAAACGCAGAAAGTCTATAATAAGTAATTACTTTCACCCAGTTTAATTATTAAAGTGTAATAGGCTGGATACAAGATAAATAAAGAAGTGTAAGAGTGTGTAATAGAATCAGTGAACCACTATAGACGCCATTACTACACCAAACTACTTCCCACTTCACCATTGTTCCTCGCCTCAGTTAAGTACTTAACTTACAGTGCCCAGCCCGCTAAGAGGGCTATTAAAAGTCCTAACAAATTAACCAAAGAGTTTGGGCACCCGTTTTTCTGCCGTCAAATTTAAGGGACGGTTTGTGGTACATTAGACTTCTTTCAGGATCGTTTCGAAAATGTTATATTTATGCCATTAATCGTTTGTGTGTAAGCTTTTGGACATTTAGCGGGCTTACAGAACATCAAGAGGTTTGTGTCAGTTGCAGACTTTGCAGTAATAACTAAACTAGCTAAGTCAATAAACCCTTAACAGTTTTTCAACTGAATTTGGGATTAACTCAGTGATATACTGGAACAAATTAATTTAACTCAGTGATAGTTAATTTAATAGGTAATCTTTATTATTGAAAATATAAGCTAGGTAAGCTAGTAATTAATTAATTTACCAGTGTTTGCTGCACTTTAATGTTATTTAATCCTTAATAAGAATTTAATAAAGATATTGCTGGTAGGTGTGAGGGAACAGGGGTCACCCTCTCTGGACTTTGCTCACTCCCCACACTTAACCAACCCAAGGCTACCATCTTCAAGTTGTTTTGTTTGTTTAATTCTCGCAGAAATACTCCAGGAGTAGGAACACAGTACTCATTGTATAAACTCGCCTTGAAGGACAACCAATTCTACTGCTACGTTGGTGACTCATATAAGCTTGTAAGCTTGTAAGATAAGTGTGTAAGCTTGAGAATACTCTGAGTGTACTCATATTGAGTACGTTGCTTGTGACGTAGAGAGTGAGTAAGACCAGGAAAGAGAGCCTCAGGGTACTGAGTCACAAGCCCTTGCTGAGTGTCAGGACTCTCAAAGCACGAGCTCATTAACATACAAAACCACGACATATTTTCTCTTTGTTTACATTGAATAAACTGTTTATGGGCATCGAAACTCCCCAATCAAGTGTAATTTTTGTTATAAACACCATCCTGATGAATATGAGCTCATAGACTGTTTAATATATGTAAACAAAGCCTCGAAGGATTGAGAAAAGAAGTACTAGTTTCGTTTCCTTGATGCGCAACTGCTTGATAAGTCCTAGTAGTGGTAAGTGCCCGCTGGTGACCAGTACTTGGGTGCTCTGACAGTAGTGGTCACACTGTTAATGGGGTCCTGTTTAGAGTACATGGTATCTGAAGAGAGGGTCGCCCAAGTACAGTAGAGAGTATTCTTAGTAGGTTACAGTGGAGGAGGGGAAGGGAGGGAGAGAGAGAGAGAGAGGGGGGGGAGGAGGGGGGCAGGCTCTGGGCTGTGGTAAAATTTTTTTACAGTAGGCAAAGGCACCAACAGTGTGGATCTGGGCAACTATACGACTGATCAATATAACACTGATTACATAATTGATCAACATAACACTGATGAACATAACACTGATCAAAATAAATCGGACAAAATAACACTGATCAACTATAACACATATAAACTATAAAACTGATCAACATAACACTGATCAAAATAATATTGACCAAATAACACTGATGAACATAACATTGATCAACCTAACACTGATCAACATAACACTGATCAAAATAACACTGATCAAATTAGCACTGATTAACCTAACACTGATAAACATGACACCGATCAACATAACACTGATGAAAATAACACTGATCAACCGAACACTGATCAACATAACAGTGATTAACATAATACATCAATAAGAAACTGATCAACCTAACACTGATCATTATAACACTGATCAACATAACACTGATAAACCTAACACTGATCATATATAACACTGATAAACGTAACATAGATCAAAATAATACTGATCAATCTAACACTGATCAACCTAGCACTGATCATATATAACACTGATCCACTATATCACTGATTAACATAACACTGATCAACAATAACACTGATAAACAATAACACTGATCAACATAACACTGATCAACATAACATTAATCTACTATAACACTGATCAGTATAACACTGATCAAAATAACACTGAACAGCCTAACAATGGTCAACATAAAACTGATCAATATATCACAGATCAACAGTAACACCGATTACCATAACATAAAACTGATGAACATAACACTGATTCATAACACTGAAAATCATAACTGATCAACATAACACTGATCAACAAAATACTGACCTACATAAAACTGATCAACCATAACACTGATTAACATAACACTGAACAACAAAACACTGATTAACATAACACTGATCAACTATAACACTGATCAACCAAACACTGATCAACCTAACACTGACCAAAATATCAATGAGCAGCATAACACTGATCAACATGACACTGAATAATACAACACTGATCAACATAACACTGATCAACTTAAAATTGAATAACTATAACACTGACAAACATTACATTGATCAACAAAACACTGATCAACATAACACTGATCAACATAACACTAATCAACAGTAACACTAATCAACTAAATCATTGATCAACATAACACTGATCAATAATAAGACTGACCAATATAGCACTGATCAAACTAACACCGATCAGCCTAACATTGATCAAAAAACACTGATCAATATAATTGATGAAAATAACACAGTTCAACCTAACACTGACAAACATAACACTGATCAAAATAACACTGATTGAAATGACACTGATCAAAATAGCACTGATCAACCAAACACTGATCAACATGAAACTGACCAACATAACACTGATAAAAAAACACTGATCAACCTAACACTAATACACATAACACTGATCAAAATAACCCCCAATCAAAATAACACCGATAAACATAAGACGGACCAACCTAACACTGATCATATATAACACAGATCAAATATAACACTGATCAACAAAACACTGATCAACAATATTACTGATCAACAATAACACTGATCAACTATAACACTAATCAACTATAACACTGATCAACAATAACACTGATCAATATAACATTGATCAACTATAACACTTATCAACCTAACACTGATCAACTATTATACTGATCAACTATATCACTGATCAAAATAACACTGATCAACATAACACAGATCAACTATAACACTGATCAACAATAACACTGAGCAACCTAACACTGATAAACATAACACTGATCAGTGTAACAGTGATCAAAATAACACTGAAAACACTAACACTGATCAACATAAAACTAACACTGATCAACATAAAACTAACACTGATCAACTCAACACTGATCAACATAACACTGAAAACATAACACTGATACATAACACTGATCAATATAACACTGATCTACATAACACTGATAAACTATAACACTGATCAACATAACACTAATCAACAAAGTACTGATAACATAGCACAAATCAGCATAAACCTGATCAACTATAAAGCTGATCAATATAGCACTGATCAAACTAACACAGATCAACCTAACATTGACCAAAAAACACTGATCAATATAACATTGATGAAAATAACACTTTTCAACCAAACACTGACAAACATAACACTGATCAAAATAACACTGATACACATAACACTGATCAAAATAACCCCCAATCAAAATAATACTGATTAACCTAACTCTGATTAACTATTAAACTGATCAAATATATCTCTGATCAAAATAACATTGATCAACATAACACATATCAACTATAACACTTATCAACCGAACGCTGATGAACATAACACTGATCAGTATAACAATGATCAAAATAACATTGAACAGCCTAACAATTATCAACATAAAACTGATCAATAAATCACAGATCAACAATTACACCGATTACCATAACACTGATCAACATCAAACTGATGAACATAACACTGATAAATGACACTGAAAAACATAACATTGATCAACATAACACTGATCAACATAACACAGATCAACAAATTACTGATCAACATAACACTGATTACTATAACACTGATCAGCATAACATTGAACAACAAAACACTGATTAACATAACACTAATAAGCATAAAACAGATCAACTATAACACTGATCAACATATCAATGATCAACTATAACACTGATCAACATATCAATGATCAGCATAACACTGATCAACGTGACACTGATCAACACAACACTGATCAACATAACTGATTAATAAAAAAATGATCAACAAAACACTGATCAACATAACACTGATCAACATAACACTAATCAAGAGTAACACTAATCATCTAAATCACTGATCAACATAACACTGATCAACAATAACACTGATCAATATAGCACTGATCAAACTAACACTAAACAACCTAACACTGATAAAAAAACACTGATCAATATAACATTGAGGAAAATAGCACTGTTCAATCTAACAATGACAAACATAACATTAATCAAAATAACACTGATCAAAATGACACTGATCAAAATAGCACTGATCAACCTAACATTGACCAACATGACATTGAGCAACATAACAATGATCAAAATAACACTGATACTCATACCACAGATCAAAATAACCCCCAATCAAAATAACACTGATCAACCTAACACAGATCAACCTAACACTAATCATATATTACACTAGCTCACTGTATCACTGATCAACATAACACTGATCAACAATAACACTAATCAACAAAAAAAATCAATAAAAACACTGATAAACTATAACACTGATACACTATAACACTGATCAACAATAATACTGATCAACATAACACTGATCAATGATAGCACTAATAAACTTAACACTGATCAACTATTTCACTGATCATCTATATCACTGATCAAAATAACACTGATCAACATAACACAGATCAACTATAGCACTGTTCAACTATAACACTGATCAGCCTAACACTGATGAACATAACACTGATCAGAATAACACTCAACAAAATAACACTGAACATCCTAACTCTGATCAACATAAAACTAACACTGATCAACTCAACACTGATCAACATAACACTAATCAACAAAACACTGATAACATAACACTAATCAGCATAAAACTGATCAACTATAACAATGATCAACCTAACACTGATCAACATAATAATGATCAGCATAACACTAATCAACATAACACTGATCAACACAACACTGATCACCGTAACACTGAAACATGAAATTAATCAACTGTAACACTGACAAACATACATTAGCATAACACAAATCAACATAACTCTGATTAGCATAACACTGATCAACCTAACACTGATAAATAGTACCACTAATCAACGTAGCATTGATCATCATAACACTAATCAACATAACATTGATCAAAATAACACTGATCAACAAAACACTCATCAACATAAAATTTATCAACCTAACACTGATCAACCTAACACTGATCAAAATAACACTGATCAATATATCACTGAACAAAATAACACTGTTCAACCTAACACTGATCAACATAACAATGATCAACAAAAAATGATCAATATAACACTGATCAATATGACACGGATCAAAATAACACTGATCAACGTAACACTGATCAAAATAACACAGATCATCATAACACTGATCAACCTAACACTAACCATGCTAACACTGATCAAATTTAACACTGATCAACATAACACTGATAAACCTAACACTGATAATATATAACACTGATAAACTTAACCCAATCAAAATGACACTGATAAACTTAACACAATCAAAATAACACTAATAAATCTAACACTGATCAACCTAACACTGATCATATATAACACTGATCCACTATATCACTGATTAATATAACACTGATCAACAATATCTTTGATCAACAATAACACTGATCATCTATAACGTTGATCAAAATTGCACTGATCAATATAACATTCATCAACAATAACACTGATCAGTATAACACTGATCAAAATAACACTGAACAGCCTATCAATGATCAACATAAAACTGATCAATACATTACTGATCAACAATAACGCCGATTACCATAACACTGATCAACATAAAACTGATGAACATAACATTGATACATAACACTGAACAACATAACATTGATACATAACACTGAACAACATAACACTGATCAACACAACACTGATCAACATAATACTGATCAACAAAACACTGATAAACCATAACACTGATCAACATAACACTGATCAACATAATACTGATCAACATAACACTGATTAACCGTAACACTGATCAACATAACACTGAACAACAAAGCACTGATTAACATAACACTGATCAGCATAAAACTGACCAATTATAACACTGATCAACCTTGCACTGATCAACATATCAACGATCAGCATAACATTGATCAACATGACACTGATCAATACAACACTGATCAACATAACACTGATCAACTTAATATTTGATCAACTATAACACTGACAAACATTACATTGATCATCAAAACAGTGATCAGCATAACACATCAACATAACACTAATCAACAGTAACACTAATCAACTAAATCATTGATCAACATAACACTGAACAATAATAACACTAATCAATATAGCACTGATCAAAATAACACTGATCAACCTAATATTGATCAAAAACACAAATCAATATAACACTGATGAAAATAACATTGTTCAACCTAACACTGACAAACATAACACTGATCAAAAAACACTGATCGAAATGACACTGATGAATATAGCACTGATCAACCTAACACTAATCAACATGAAACTGACAAACAAAACACTGATAAAAAACACTAATCAACCTAACACTAATACACATAACATTGATCAAAATAATCCCCAATCAAAATAACACTCATAAACCTAACACGGATCAACCTAACACTGATCAATATAATACTGGTTCACTAAATCTCTGATCAACATAACAATGATCAACAATAATACTGATTAACAATATCACTGATCAACTATAACACTAATCAACTATAACAATGATCAACAATAACACTGATCAACATAACATTGATCAACTATAACATTGATCAACCTAACACTGATCTACTATTACATTGATAAAATAATACTGATCAACACAACACAGATCTACTATAACACTGATCAATTATAACACTGATCAACCTAACACTGATTAACCTAACACTGATCAACCTAACACTGATTAACCTAACACTGATGGACATAACACTGATCAACCTAACACTGATTAACCTAACACTGATCAACCTAACACTGATTAACCTAACACTGATGGACATAACACTGATCAGTGTAACACTGATCAAAATAACACTCAAAACACTAACACTGATCAACATAAAACTCACACTGATCAACTCAACACTGATCAACATAACACTGATACATAACACTGATCAATATAACACTGATCAACATAACACTAATCAACAAAATACTGATAACATAGCACTAATCAGCATAAAACTGATCAACTATAACACTGATCAACTATAAAGCTGATCAATATAGCACTGATCAAACTAACACTGATCAACCTAACATTGATCAAAAAGCCCTGATATATATATAATATTGATGAAAATACCACTGTTCAACCCAACACTGACAAACATAACACTGATCAAAATAGAACTGATTAACCTAACACTGGTCAATATGACACTGACCAACATAACACTGAACAAAATAACACTGATCAACCTAACACTGATACACATAACACTGATCAACCTAACACTGATACACATAACACTGATCAAAATAACCCCCAGTGAAAATAACACTGATCAACCTAACACTGATCAAATATATCACTGGTTAACTAAATCACTGATCAACAATAATACTGATCAACAATAATACTGATCAACAATAACATTGATCAACTATAACACTGTTACGGACCCGAGTCCAGCGTCGTAGCACAGAGCAGTGACGACAACGCCATCTGTGAGTCAGCTCCCGAAACCCCCTCCAAATGGACAAAGCCATCTAGTGAGGACGGGATATTTCGGCCACAGGTGCTGGATTCTCGTCTTAATCAGCTCGTAACATAGCCGCTGCTGACCTCTGGTGAGGTGGCGCTTAGACAGCAACGCCATCTATGGAGTGGATAGGTGGACGTTTGTGTCTAAGCCTGTAAGTGAGGTTCCCTAGTCCCAGTACTAATGACGTGTCTGATTACAGAGTCGACCTGGGACTGCTGTATTGGACGATGGATCAGTCTACCCAAGGCAGCCAAGGTCTCTTCACTAGTCTGCTGAAGAAACAGTGAGTCAACCCCGGACGAACACTGTTGAGAGTGTTAGCCTGCCTGTGACGTGGCAGTATCAGGAATCGCCTTATCCGGGGCTGGCTGGTGGAAGAGACTAGCCACTGTGGTACTGAGAGAGGAGAGTGATCAGCGGAATCACACGAGGCTCCTGCCTAGGGCTTGCAACCCTAGTATCGGTCGTGGAGTGGCCTATACAGCGGAGCTGATTGGAACCTGCCAGCTACAGGCTGGATTGTGGTTGAAGGCCTCCACGACGGAGCACCCAGTGGGACTGTGTTTTGGCTGGCCTGTGGCCAGGGTAGATTCGCCGAGAGGATTCATCGTGGGCCACGGAGGAAGGAACCAGGCCTACCCAGAGAGTGCGCACCATGGAGCATCCTGTGTCTTCAGAGGAAGACAACTTTGTATATTTTCGTGTAGTTATAAACCCCGTGTGATTGTTATTTATTTATATAGTGGTGGTGTAATTATATATATAAACCAGAGCATTTGTATCCCTCCCCCTTTAATTTAACTTGCGTTACGGAACACATCCCTTGAAAACCTCTACTAACTTGGGGCCGGATTCCCAAATTCTAATAACACCAGAAAAGAACCCGGTTACGTCCCAGTAGGGCCGTAACAAACACTGATCAACTATAACACTGATCAACAATAACACTGATCAACAATATCACTGATCAGCATAATATTGATCAACTATAACACTGATCAACCTAACTCAGATTAACTATTAAACTGATCAACTATATCACTGATCAAAATAACATTGATAAACATAACTCAGATCAACTATAACACTGATCAAATATAACACTGATCAACCTAAGACTGATGAATATAAAACTGATCAGTGTAACTCTGATCAAAATATCACTGAACGCCCTAACACTGATCAACTCAACACTGAAAAACATAACACTGATCTACATAACACTAATCAGCATAAAACTGATCAACTATAACACTGATCACCCTAACACTGATCAACCTAACAATGATCAGCATAACAATGATCAGCATAACAATAATCAACATAACACTGATCAACACAACACTGATCATCGTAACACCGATAAACATAAAATTAATGAACTATAACACTGACAAAGATTACATTGATCAACATAACACTGATCATCATAACTCTGACCAGCATAACACTGATCAACCTAACACAGATCAATAGTACCACTAATCAACTTAGCATTGATCATCATAACACTGATCAACATAACATTGATCATCATAACTGATCAACATAACATTGATCAAAAATACACGATCAACATTAACACTGATCAAACACTAATCAACATAAAATTTATCAACCTAACACTGATAAAAATAACACTGATCAATATTACACTGATCAAAATAACACTGCTCAATCTAACACTGATCAAAATAACAATGATCAACATAACAATGATCAACACAACACTGACCCAAATGACACTGATCATGCTAATACTGATCAACATTATACAGATCAAAACAACACTGATAAACCTAACGCTGATCAGCATAACACTGATCATAACACTGGTCAACCTAACACTGATCATATATAACACAGATCCACTATATCACTGATTAACATAATACTGATCAACATAATACTGATCAACATAACATTCATCAACTATAACACTAATCACCCTAACACTGATCAACTAAAACACAGGACAACTATATGTCACTGATCAAGATAACACTGATCAAAATAACACTGATCAACATAACACAGATAAACTATAACACTGATCAACTATAACACTTATCAACCTAATACTGATGAACAAAACACTGATCAGTAGAGCAATGATCAAAATAACACTGAACAGCCTGACAATGATCAACATAAAATTGATCAATAAATCACAGATCAACAATAACACTGATTACTATAACACTGATCAACATAACATTGAACAACAAAACACTGATTAACATAACACTAATAAGCATAAAACTGATCAACTATAATACTGATCAACCTAATGCTGATCAACATATCAATGATTAGCATAACACTGATCAACATGACACTGATCAACACAACACTCATCGACATAAAATTGATAAAAAATACACTGATCAACATCACACTGATTAACATAACACTAATCAACAGCAACACTAATCAACTAAATCATTGATCAACATAACACTGATCAACAATAACACTGATCAGTATAGCACTGATCAAACTAACACTAATCAACCTAACATTGTTGAAAAGACATTGATCAATATAACATTGAGGAAAATAACACTGTTCAACCTAACAATGACAAGCAACACTGATCAAAATAACACCGATCAAAATGACACTGATCAAAATAGTACTGATCAACCTAACATTGATCAATATGACACTGAACAACATAACAATGATCAAAATAACACAGATCAAAATAACACTGATCAACCTAACACTGATCAACTATAACACTGATCAACTATGACACTGATCAACAATAATACTGATCAACATAACACTGATCACCTATAGCAGTGATCAACCTAACACTGATCAACTATAACACTGATCAACTATGACACTGATCAACAATAATACTGATCAACATAACACTGATCACCTATAGCAGTGATCAACCTAACACTGATCAACTTTTTCACTGATCAACTATAACACTGATCAACCTAACACCGATAAACATAAAATTACATATAAAACATACATAAACATATAAAACTGAACATAACACTGATCAGAATAACACTGATCAAAATAACACTGAACATCCTAACACTGATCAACATAAAACAAACACTGATCAACTCAAAACTGATCAATATAACACTGAAAAACATTATACTGATACATAACACTGATCAACATAACACTGAAAAACATAACAATGATAAATAACACTGATCAATATAACACTGATCTACATAAAACTGATCAACTATAACACTGATCAACATAACACTAATCAACAAAACACTGATTACAAAACACTAATCAGCATAAAACTGACCAACGATAACAATGATCAACCTAACACTGATCAACATAATAATGATCAGCATAACACTAGTCATCATAGCACTGATCAACAAAAACACTGATCAAAATAACACTGAAAAGCCTAATAATGATCAACATAAAACTGATCAATATATCACAGGTCAACAATAACACCGATTAAACTAACACTGATCAACATAAAACTGATGAACATAACACTGATACATAACACTGAACAACATAACACTGATCAACCTAACACTGATCAACATAATACTGATCAACATAACACTGATCAACTATAACACTGATCAACATAACAATGAACAACAAAACACTGATTAACATAACACCGATCAGCATAAAACTGATCAGTTATACACTGATCAACCTAACACTGATCAACATATCAATGATGAGTATAACGCTGATCAACATGACATTGATCAACACAACATTGATCAACATAATACTGAACAACATATCAATTATCAGCATAACACTGATCAACATGACACTGACCAACACAACACTGATCAATATAACACTGATATACATATAATTTATCAACTATAACACTAATCAACAAAACTGATCAACTATAACACTAATCAACAAAACTGATCAACTATAACACTAATCAACAAAACTGATCAACTATAACACTGAGAAACATTACATTGATCAACATAACACTGATCAACCTAACACTGACAAACATTACATTGATCAACAAAACACTGATCAACCAAACACTGATCAACTAAAACACAGATCAACTATATGTCACTGATCAACATAACACTGATCAAAATAACACTAATCAATAAAACACAGATAAACTATAACACAGATCAACTATAACACTTATCAACCTAACACTGATGAACATAACACTGATCAATATAACACTGATCAAAATAACACTGATCAACATAGCTCTGATCAACACTGATCAAATAACACTGATCAACATAACTCAGATCCACGTAATTCTGATCAACATATCAATGATCAGCATAACACTGACAAATATTACATTGATTAACTCTAATCAACTAAATCATTGATCAAAATAACACTGATCAACAATAACGCTCATCAATATAGCACTGATCAAACTAACACTGATCAACCTAACATCAATAAATAAACACTGATTATATATCATTGATGAAAATAACACTGTTCAACCTAACACTGACAAACATAACACTGATCAAAATAACATTGATCGAAATGACACTGATCAAAATAGAACTGATCAACCTATCACTAATCAACATGACACTGACCAACATAACAGTGATCAAAATAACACTGATCAACCTAACACTGATCAACTATAACACTGATCAACAATTACACTAATCAACATAACATTGATAAACTATAACACTGATCTACCTAACACTGATCAAAATACCACCGACCAAAATAATACTGCTTGACCTAACACTGATCAACATACCTCTAATCAACTATAAAACTGATTAATAAAAAGACTGGTCTGCAGTGATCATCATAACATCGATTAAATATAACAATGATCAACATATCACTAATCAACATTCCTCTAATCTAAAGTAAGACTAATCATCTATATAATGATCAACATAACACTGATCAACAATAACACTGATGAACATAACAATGATGAACGTAACACTGGTCAACTATAACACTGATCAACTATATCACTGATAAACTATAAAACTGATCAACAAATAACACTGATCAACATGACACTGAACAAAATAACTCTGATCAACTTTAACACTGATCAACCTAACACTTTAATTATAGCACTGATCAACTATATCACTGATCAACACAACACAGATCCAAATAACACTGATCGACATAACATTAATCTTCAGTAACACTGATAAACGAAGCATTGATCATCATAACACTGATCAACTATAACACTGATCAATTATAACACTGATCAACATAACTCTGATCAACACTGATCAAATAACACTGATCAAATAACACCGATCAACATAACTCAGATCCACGTAATTCTGATCAGTATAACTCTGGTCTACAGTAACACTGATCAACTATAACACTGATCATCAAAACACTGATCAACCTAACACTGATCAAAATAACACTGATCATCTTAACACTGATCAAAATAACCTAGATCAATCTAACACTGATCAACTTAATACTGATCCCACATAACACAGATTAAAATAACACTGAAGAACATAAGACTGATCAGCATAATACTGATCAACATAACATTGATCAACTTAACACTAATCAACATAACACTGATCACCATAACACTGATCAAACTAACTTTGATCAACCTAACACTGTTCAAGTTCAAATAACACTGATCAACAAAACACTGATCATAATAACACTGCTCAACTTAACACTGATCAACAAAATACTGATCATCATAACACTGATCAACATAGCACTAATCAAAATAACGCTGCTCAACCTAGCACTTATCAACGTAACACAAATCAATTATAACACTGATCAGTTATAACACTGAACAACATAACACTGATCAACATAACACTGATCATATATAATACTGATCAACATAGCACTGATCAACATAACACTGATCATCATAACTCTGATCAACATAACACTTATCAAAATAACACTGTTCAACCTAACACTGATCAACGTAGCACTGATCAACTATAAAACTGATCAATTATAACTCGTATCAACATAACACTGATCAACAATATCACTGATCAACAATAACATTGATCACAAAACACTGAACATAACAGTGATCAACTATAACACTGGTCAACCTAACACTGACCACTATAACACCGATCAACTTTGTAATTGATCAATACAATACTGATCAACATAATGCTGATCAACATAACACAGATCAGCTATAACACTGATCAACATTACACTGATCAACAATAACATTGATCACAAAACACTGAACATAACAGTGATCAACTATAACACTGATCAATATAACGCTGACCAACCTAACACGGATCAACCTGAAACTGATCAACATAACACTGATCAACATAACACTGATCAACATAACACTGATCAACATAACACAGATCGAAATAACACTCACCAACCTAACACTGATCAACAAAACACTGATTAATATAACACTAATCAACACAACACAGATCAAAATAACAATAATCAACCTAGCACAGATAAACATAAGAATGAACAACATAACACTGATCAACTAAATCTCTGCTCAATACAACACTCATCAACATAACACATATCAACATAACACTGGTCAACATAACCGGTTTCACCTATAACACTGATCAACAAAAACACTGATCAACATAACACTGACCGACTTAACGCTGATCAACATGACACTGATCAAAATAATACTAATCAACCTAGCACAGATAAACATAACACTAAACAACATAACACTGATCAACCTGACGCTGATCAACATAACACTGAACATAACAGTGATCAACTTTAACACTGGTCAACTATAACACATAACTGTACAGTACATAACTATATCAACACAATTCTGATCAACATACTGCTGATCAACATAACATAGATCAACTATAACATTGATGAACATTGCACTGATCAACATAACACTGAACAACAGTAACATTGATCAACGATGCATTTACCATCAAAACATTGATCACCTATAAAACTGATCATATATAACACTAATTAAAATAACTCTGAACACTGATCAACATAACACTGACCAACCTAACACTGATCAATCTAGCACTGATCAACATAACACTTATCAACATTGATCAACATAACACTGTTCAACGTAACACTGATCAAATATAACACTGATCACCTATATCATTGATGAACATAACACCGATCAACAATAGCACAAATAAACTTAACACTGATGAACTTAACATTGATCAACGATAACAGTGATAAACTATATCACTGATCAACATAATACAGATCGAAATAACAATAATCAACATATCACTGATCAACATAACACTGAACAACAGTAACACTGAACATCGAAATATTGATCATCAAAACACTGATAAGATATAACACTGATGAATTACAACACTGATCAACATAACTCTGATCAACACTACTGAACATAATACTGATCAACAAAACACTCATCAAAATAACACTGATCAAAATAACACTGACCTACCTTAACACTGATCAACCTAACACTGATATATTATAACACTGGTCAACTATATCACTGATCAACATAACACAGAACTAAATAACAGTGATCGACAAAACACTGATCATCAGTAACACTGATAAACAAAGCATTGATCAACATAACACGGATTAATATAACATTGATCAGCATAACCCTGATCAACAGTAACACTGATCAACGTAGCATTGATCATCACAACGCTGATCAACAAAACACTGATCAACATAACATTGATCAACTATAACACTAATCGATTATAACTTTGAACGACTATAACACTGATCAACATAAGACTGAACAACACTGAACATATAATACTTATCAACCTAACTTAGATCAACATAACTCTGGTTTACAGTAACACTGATCAACATAACACTGATCAAACATACTTTCATCAACTTAACACTGTACAAAATAACACTGTTCAACTTAAAACTGATCAAAATAAAACTAATCATCATAACACTGATCAACATAATACTGATCAAAATTACACTGCTCAACCTAACACTGATCAACATAAAACTGATCACCTATAACACTGATCAATTATAACACTGATCAACATAACACTGATCAAATATAACACTGATCATATATAACACAGATCAACATAGCACTAATCAACATAACACTGATCATTAAAACACTGATCACATAACAATGATCAAAATAACACTGATCAACCTAATACTGATCAACATAACACTGATCAACTATAACACTGATCAAATATAACACGGATCAACATAACACTGGTCAACATAACACAGATCTAAAGTAACACTAACCAACTGTAACGTTGATCAACATAACACTGATCACCATAACAGTGATCAACTGTAACATTGATCAACATCTAGACTGTACCCAACACTCACTGGTCCAAGACTGTACCCAACAATCACGGGTACTAGACTGTACCCAACAATCACTGGTCCAAGACTGTAACCAACAATCACGGGTACTAGACTGTACCCAACAATCACTGGTCCAAGACTCTACCCAACAATCACGGGTACTAGACTGTACCCAACAATCACGGGTCCAAGACTGTACCCAAGAATCACTGGTCCTAGACTGTACCCAACAATCACTGGTCCAAGACTGTACCCAACAATCATTGGTCCTAGACTGTACCCAACAATCACGGGTACTAGACTGTACCCAACAATCACGGGTCCAAGACTGTACCCATCAATCACTGGTCCAAGACTGGACCCAACAATCACTGGTCCTAGACTGTACCCAAAAATCACAGGTCCTAGACTGTACCCAACAATCACAGGTCCTAGACTGTACCCAACAATCACAGGTCCTAGACTGTACCCAACAATCACTGGTCCTAGACTGTACCCAACATTCACTGGACCTAGACTGTACCCAACAATCACAAGTCCTAGACTGTACCCAACAATCACTGGACCTAGACTGTACCCAACAATCACTGGACCTAGACTGTACCCAACAATCACAGGTCCTAGACTGTACCCAACAATCACTGGTCCTAGACTGTACCCAACAATCACAAGTCCTAGACTGTACCCAACAATCACTGGACCTAGACTGTACCCAACAATCACTGGACCTAGACTCTACCAAACAATCACTGGACCTAGACTGTACCCAACAATCACTGGACCTAGACTGTACCCAACAATCACTGGACCTAGACTGTACCCAACAATCACTGGACCTAGACTGTACCCAACAATCACTGGACCTAGACTGTACCCAACAATCACTGGACCTAGACTGTACCAAACAATCACTGGTCCTAGACTGTACCCAACAAGCACTGGACCTAGACTGTACCCAACAATCACTGGTCCTAGACTGTACCTAACAATCACTGGTCCTAGACTGTACCCAACAATCACTGGGCCTACACTGTACCCAGCAATCACTGGTCCTAGACTGTACCCAACAATCACTGGTCCTAGACTGTACCCAACAATCACTGGTCCTAGACTGTACCCAACAATCACAAGTCCTAGACTGTACCCAACAATCACTGGACCTAGACTGTACCCAACAATCATTGGACCTAGACTGTACCCAACAATCACTGGACCTAGACTGTACCCAACAATCACTGGACCTAGACTGTACCCAACAATCACTGGACCTAGACTGTACCCAACAATCACTGGACCTAGACTGTACCCAACAATCACTGGACCTAGACTGTACCCAACAATCACTGGACCTAGACTGTACCCAACAATCACTGGACCTAGACTGTACCCAACAATCACTGGTCCTAGACTGTACCCAACAAGCACTGGACCTAGACTGTACCCAACAATCACTGGACCTAGACTGTACCCAACAATCACTGGTCCTAGACTGTACCTAACAATCACTGGACCTAGACTGTACCCAACAATCACTGGTCCTAGACTGTACCCAACAATCACTGGTCCTAGACTGTACCCAACAATCACAAGTCCTAGACTGTACCCAACAATCACTGGTCCTAGACTGTACCCAACAATCACTGGACCTAGACTGTACCCAACAATCACTGGTCCTAGACTGTACCCAACAAGCACTGGACCTAGACTGTACCCAACAAGCACTGGACCTAGACTGTACCCAACAATCACTGGTCCTAGACTGTACCCAACAATCACTGGTCCTAGACTGTACCCAACAATCACTGGTCCTAGACTGAACCCAACAATCACTGGTCCTAGACTGTACCCAACAATCACAAGTCCTAGACTGTACCCAACAATCACTGGTCCTAGACTGAACCCAACAATCACTAGTCCTAGACTGAACCCAACAATCACTGGTCCTAGACTGTACCCAACAATCACTGGTCCTAGACTGAACCCAACAATCACTGGTCCTAGACTGAACCCAACAATCACTGGTCCTAGACTGTACCCAACAATCAATGGTCCTAGACTGTACCCAACAATCACTGGTCCTAGACTGTACCCAACAATCACTGGTCCTAGACTGTACCCAACAATCACTGGTCCTAGACTGTACCCAACAATCACTGGTCCTAGACTGTACCCAACAATCACTGGTCCTAGACTGTACCCAACAATCACTGGTCCTAGACTGTACCCAACAATCACTGGTCCTAGACTGTACCCAACAATCACTGGTCCTAGACTGTACCCAACAATCACTGGTCCTAGACTGTACCCAACAATCACTGGTCCTAGACTGTACCCAACAATCACTGGTCCTAGACTGTACCCAACAATCACTGGTCCTAGACTGTACCCAACAATCACTGGTCCTAGACTGTACCCAACAATCACTGGTCCTAGACTGAACCCAACAATCACTGGTCCTAGACTGTACCCAACAATCACTGGTCCTAGACTGTACCCAACAATCCTCGTTAAGTTTCACTGTTCTGTCATGTTTTTGTTTGTTGTTTAACTTTGGCTATAACCTCACCAGGTCGTTATTACCGAGCGCACGTAGACAGACAGACAGACAGACAGACAGACAGACAGACAGACAGACAGACAGACAGACAGACAGACGGACGGACGGACGGACGGACGGACGGACGGACGGACGGACGGACGGACAGACAGACAGACAGACAGACAGACAGACAGACAGACAGACAGACAGACAGACAGACAGACAGACAGACAGACAGACAGACAGACAGACCAAAGCTGACGAAAACAATAACAAATGCAGTGTTCCCACAGGACTATTATGTTATGAGGAAAGAGAGAGAAGGAAGAGGTGGGGGTGGTGTAGCTCTGCTGGTAAGAAAAGACTGGGATTTTGAGGAGTTGGTTGTTCAGGAATGTGAAGGTTTCAGTGACTACATAATAGGAACAATAACAACTGGAGGGCAAAAAATTATAGTCGTAGTCATATATAATCCACCACCAAATGACAGAAGACCCAGACAGGAATATGATAGAAACAATATGGCCACCATTAACATAATGGAGAGAGCAGCTTCTGTTGCTAGCAGGAATGGATCTGGACTACTAATCATGGGAGACTTCAACCATGGGAAGATAGATTGGAAGAACAGAGACCCGCATGGAGGACCAGAAACATGGAGAGCTAAGCTGCTGGACGTGGCAACAAGAAACTTTCTAAGCCAGCACATCAAGGATCCAACAAGAATGAGAGGAGAGGATGAACCAGCAATGCTTGAACTGATATTTACCCTAAATGAGTGGGATATAAGGGAAGTCAAGATGGAAGCACCCTTGGGAATGAGTGATCACAGTGTATTGAACTTTGAGTACCTGGTAGAGCTAGGAATTATCCATCCCGAAAAAGAACTAGGAAACAAAAGGCTGGCATGCCGAAAGGGAAATTTATGAGATGAGAAGCTTCCTAAGGGTAATACCTTGGGACACAGACCTCAGAGCTAAGTCTGTACAAGATATGATGGACTATGTCACCCAAAAGTGTCAGGAGGCAGTAAGCAGATACATCCCGGCCCAAAAGGAAAAATCCGAGAAGCAAAAGAAGAATCCATGGTATAATAGGGCATGTATGGAAGCAAAGAAACTGAACAAAAGGGCGTGGAGGAACTTCCGGAATAACAGAACACCAGAAAGCAGAGAGACATGCCAGAGAACCATGAATGAGTACGTCAGGGTGAGAAGAGAAGCAGAGAAAAGTTATGAAAATGATATAGCAAACAAAGCCAAGACCGAACCAAAGCTACTCCACAGTCACATCAGAAGGAAAACAGTGAAAGAACAGGTAGTGAAACTTAGAACAGGCGAGGACAGGTATACAGAGAATGACAAAGAGGTGTGTGATGAACTCAACAAGAGGTTCCAAGAGGTCTTCACAACAGAACAAGGTGAGGTCACTGTGCTAGGAGAAAGGGAAGTAAACCAGGCGGCTTTGGAATAGTTCGAAATTACGAGAGAGGAGGTCAAGAGACACCTGCTGGATCTGGATGTTAGAAAGGCTGTTGGTCCAGAGAGGATCTCACCATGGGTACTGAAAGAGTGTGCAGAGGCACTTTGCTTGCCACTCTCCATAGTGTATAGTAAGTCACTGGAGACGGGAGACCTACCAGATATATGGAAGACGGCGAATGTGGTCCCAATATACAAAAAGGGCGACAGGCAAGAGGCACTGAACTACAGGCCAGTGTCCTTGACTTGTATACCATGCAAGGTGATGGAGAAGATCGTGAGAAAAAACCTGGTAGCACATCTGGAGAGAAGGGACTGCATGACAAATCGCCAACATGGGTTCAGGGAGGGTAAATCTTGCCTGACTGGCTTAATAGAATTCTACGACCAGGTGACACAGATTAAGCAAGAAAGAGAGGGCTGTGCGGACTGCATTTTCTTGGATTGTCGGAAAGCCTTTGACACAGTACCGCATAAGAGGCTGGTACATAAGCTGGAGAGACAGGCAGGTGTAGCTGGCAAGGTACTCCAGTGGATAAGGGAGTACCTAAGCAATAGGAAGCAGAGAATTACGGTGAGGGGTGAGACCTCCGATTGGCGTGAAGTCATCAGTGGAGTCCCACAGGGCTCTGTACTCGGTCCTATCTTGTTTCTGATATATGTAAATGATCTCCCGGAGGGTACAGATTCATTTCTCTCAATGTTTGCGGACGATGCCTAAATTATGAGAAGGATTAAGAGAGAAGAGGACTGTTTGAGGCTTCAAGAAGACCTAGACAAACTGAAGGAATGGTCGAACAAATGGTTGTTAGAGTTTAACCCGACGAAATGTAATGTAATGAAGATAGGTGCAGGGAGCAGGAGGCCAAATACAAGGTATCATCTGGGAGAGGAAATTCTTCAGGAGTCAGAGAAAGAAAAAGACTTGGGAGTTGATATCACGCCAGACCTGTCTCCTGCAGCACATATCAAGAGGATAACATCAGTGGCATATGCCAGGCTGGCCAACATACGAACGGCATTCAGAAACCTGTGTAAAGAATCATTCAGAACTTTGTGTACCACATATGTCAGGCCAATCCTGGAGTATGCAGCCCCAGCATGGAGCCCATATCTAGTCAAGGATAAGACTAAACTGGAAAAGGGTCAAAGGTTTGCCACCAGACTAGTACCCGAGCTGAGAGGTATGAGCTACGAGGAGAGACTACGGGAATTAAACCTCACTTCGCTGGAAGACAGAAGAGTTAGGGGGAACATGATCACCACATTCAAGATTCTCAAGGGAATTGATAGGGTAGATAAAGACAGGCTATTTAACACAAGGGGCACACGCATTAGTGGACACAGGTGGAAACTGAGCGCCCAAATGAGTCACAGAGATATTAGAAAGAACTTTTTTAGTGTCAGAGTGGTTGACAAATGGAATGCATTAGGAGGTGATGTGGTGGAGGCTGACTCCATACACAGTTTCAAGTGTAGATATGATAGAGCCCGATAGGCTCAGGAATCTGTACACCTGTTGATTGACGGTTGAGAGGCGGGACCAAAGAGCCAGAGCTCAACCCCCGCAAACACAACTAGGTGAGTACAACTAGGTGAGTACAGACGGGCGGAGAGACAGACAGTGAAACAGAGAGACAGACAGACAGACAGACAGACAGACAGACAGACAGACAGACAGACAGACAGACAGACAGACAGACAGACAGACAGACAGACAGACAGACAGACAGAGACACAGAGAGACAGACGTGTGTTGGTGGTGTGTGTTGGCAACACTGTATCATGTGTATGGTGTGTGTTGGCAACACTGTATCATGTGTATGGTTTGCATGTTTGGTCTGTATGTTTGTGTCTGCATGTTTGGGCTGCATGTTTGTGTCTGCATGTTTGTGTCTGCATGTTTGGGCTGCATGTTTGGAGGCATTAAGCCTCCCCCATGGTAGGTGTGAAGGTCTGCCTGAGACCACAAATTTTCACATAACGAATTGCAAAACAACTCACAAACTCAGTAATAAATTTGATTGCAAGAAAATGCATTAAGTAGGCGAAAGTATTGCTGGCAATTGCACAGCCGAGAGATATTAACACGAGAAATATTTCACGGGGGAGAAAATGAGAGGAAACTATTTTTAGAGGAAATATTTTATCGGGAAATAATTAGAACAAGAGTTTGTGTTTATTTAAAAAAAATATGGGAAATATATGGGATTGCAGATTTGGAGAGAGTACTGACCCAGGCCCAGCTGGGAGAGAGTACTGACCCAGGCCCAGCTGGGAGACAGTACTCACCCAGGCCCAGCTGGGAGAGAGTACTGACACAGGCCCAGCTGGGAGACAGTACTCACCCAGGCCCAGGTGGGAGACAGTACTCACCCAGGCCCAGCTGGGAGACGCGGAGGCCAGACTTCCCCAGGGGCTTGTAGCGGAGACTGGTGGCGAGGGACGACTGCCTGGAGACAATGGCCTGAGAGTCGCTGCGAGTGGAAACATGGTCGCCACCACAGCCTGCTAGATCCTCCATGCACTCCAACGATGCTATGGGCGCCCGCCTGCGTGAGGAGACAATGAGGTGGTTGTGAGTGACGCTCGTTATTGACCGGGGACATGGCGATCTGTAAACAGGCAAGTGTGGGAAATTCTCACATCAAATATAAAACTCTTATATAACAGCTATAAAATGTTATTAATGAGCATAAGTTAAAGTTGCTAATAAATACTTTAGTTAGCCTTTAAATAAACAAATTAAACAAATCAATCAAATCAAATGTTAATTTAGGTAAAAATACATACATTCAAGATGAGTTACAAACATAATGTTGGATTTATAGATAGACCAAGTACATTCTATGCCTAAAGCCGCTAATGCTCACAGCGCTTCGGGCAAGATGTGCGAAAAAAATAATTTAGACGAAAACTTAATACTTATTGAAATCAAAGCAAAAATTGAGTTGAAAAAGGAGGAAATTGGCTGAGATCAGCAGTTATTCAAGTTGGTCAACAACAGTATTGTTTTAAAATAGCAAAACATAGGTTGACATTTTGGGGGTAAGGCAGGTTACATGTTTATTGGGTAATATTTAGTTTTTCTCTTAAACTGGTTGAGACAGGTACAGCCTTTGACATGATTGGAAAGGTCATTCATCATTCTGGTCCCTTGATTTGTAGAGCATTTCTAATGTGGTTAAGTCCTACTCCTGGAATATCAAATAAGTATTTGTTTCTAGTGTGGTGCCCATGGGTTCTATTACACTCTTCTAGGCAGCATATAAGGTCAGGATTGACATTACAGTTCAGAGTTTTTAAAATATAGAGTACACATGAGAGTATGTGCAGTGACTTAACATCTAACATATTAAAAGATTTAAGTAACGATACCAAGTGCTGTCTGCGGACGGAGTTTAATATTCTTCTAATAACAGCTTTGTCTTGAGTAAGCAGAGGATGTAAATGATTTTGTGTAGTAGAACCTCAAGCACAAATATCAAAATTGAGGTAAGGATAGATGAGGGAGTAATAGAGAGTCACCAGGGCTGGGCGAGGTACATAATATCTGATCTTAGAAAGAATGCCAACAGTTTTAGAAACTTTTTTGTATATATTTAGAACTAGCAGTACCCGGCCACGCGTTGCTGAGGCTTAGCAACCTTCCCTGTCCCCTCGTCCTCCCCACCATTCCCCCCTCACCCGTCTCCTCGGCCTCCCAACCACACCACTGTCCCCTCGTCCTCCCCACCATTCCCCACTCCACCACCCCCTCTTCCTTCCCACCATGCCCCACTCCCCTGTCCTTTTGTCCTCCCCACCATTCTCAATTCCCCCCATCCCCTCATCCCCACCATCCCAAACTCCCCTGTCCCCTCGTCCTTCCCGACCATTATCCCCTCCTTTGTCCCCTTGTCCTCTTCACCATCTCTCACTTCCGTCCCCTCGTCATCCTCATACTTCCCCATTCCCCACTCCCTCGTCCGATGCCTTCCCAAACTGTCTGATGTTCCCATCAGAAAATTGGGAACATCAAGTGATCTCATGTTCCCTTCACCCCCATATAAGAAAAACAGTTAAAAAATGAAATGAAAATATGAAAAAAATAAGAAAATAAACTATACTCACGAAATGAACGGTATGGTAAACAACACAGCTCAATTCCAATGCAATTCACACAAAATAATTAAATCAAAATGAAAATATATCAAAATCTATGAAAATTCAATTTATCAGTGCAATCAGAAACATCAAAATGGAATTGCAACATATTGAGTATAGAATGTGTGTTAATCTTACATGCAATAGATGGCGCTGTTTTTCAAGAAAAGCATAGTTTTACGTGTCACAGGTGTGGCATCTATACTTATACTTACGAAATGAGCGGTAAGGTAAACAACACAGCTCAATTCGAACACATTGTCACACAAAATAATTAAATAACAAATCAAATAAGTCGAAATCTATGAAATAAAATTTATCAATGCAATTGGAAACATCAAAATGGAATTCGTGACATATTTAGTATAGCGTGCATGTTGCTATTATGTGCAACAGATGGCGCTGTTTTAAAACAAAACAAATGTTTTTACCTGTCACAGGGGTGGCATCAATATAGTAGGTATATAAAAAGACGCGTCTATTCGAATGTAACGTTGTGTCAAAATTTCAAAGCAATCGGTGAAGAACTTTCGGAGATTACAGCGTGTGTTTCGCTTACGTCCAACAGATGGCGCCGTTTTTTTTTTTAAATATGTTTTTTCCTGTCACAGGTGAGGCATGTATATAGTAGGTATATAAAAAGACGCGTCTATTTGAATGCAAAGTTGTGTCAAAATTTCAAAGGAATCGGTAAAAAGTTTCGAAGATTTCCCTCACATGAAAAACACATGAAAAAACACAGTTTTTCAGAAAAAGCATGTTATTTCACCGTCATAGACGTGACATCTATATAGTATGTACATAAAAACCTGCGCGGATGCGAATGGAACGCTGTGTGAAAATTTCAAAGCAATCGGTGAAGAACTTTCGGAGATTAGTGGTTATGTACTAACGAACATTTCCATTTTTATTTATATAGTTGTGTCCCTAGAAATTCAGCTTGTTATCTATGAGAACACCAAGGAATTTACCATCTACTTTGTTGCTAATTTGGATATTGTTTATTCTTAGATCAATTTGATCTGAGGATTTATTACCAAACAAAATATAGAAGGTTTTGTCAATGTTAATTTTAATTAAGGGTGAGTTTGTTAGCAGTTAGCCAAAGATGGACTTTAGTTAGATCAATATTCACTATATCATTCAGAGTAAGAGGGTCAGGACTAGAGAAAATGAAGGTTGTGTCATCAGCAAATAAAATTGGGGTGAGGTGTTGAGAGGCATTTGGAAGGTCATTAATGTAGATAAGAAAGAGGAGAGGGCCAAATATGCTGCCATGTGGAACACCAATATTGATGGGTAGGGTCGGAGAAATGGAACTATTCACAGAAACAAAACGTTAAAAAATACTTTGATTAGCCCTGAAATACACAAGAAAACGGTTTCTGGTTAATTTAATATAAAATCCTCCAGCTTTCCAGTTATTCTATTACACGAAATTTTTGGTCATTTATTAGTGTAGGAATGTATCGTTAAGCTGAGAGGAAACACCACCCACAAGGGTAAGCCATCACAATTAAGTAATAAGTTTGTCACAAATGCGTGTTGCCTGTAGTTATATATATGTTACTATGTAACAACTCCGCAGGTAATTTGTGAACACGCATAGCACAACAATTGATCTGTTATATCCCAAGACCACCCAGACACCATTAATACCTGTCCGATACGGACAACATCTGTCCGAGCCATTAATACCTGTCCAGTACAGAGAACACCTGTCCGATGAAATCTGATGACCAGTCAGCACAACCGAATCAGCTGAGACAGTTTAAATCATCAATATCACATTTGTACCAATACTACTAACTATCTAATTGCAGTTTAGTAATTAATTAATATCAACGGTTTCATTACGGTGTGATAAACAGAACTATGAATCCGCCCAAAACGTGTGAAGGGAAGTTTACTGGTGATAATAAATTATAAAATGACCACTCACCAGTAATAAATAAATAATAAATTTAATTAAATAAATTCTCTTAATTAAATTAATAATCAAATCAATCACTATAAGATTTCCCCACAGCAAGACCGCAGCACAGAGTGTTTATGAGGCAGCACAGGGTGTTTATGAGGCAGGACAGAGTGTTTATGAGGCAGCACAGGGTGTTTATGAGGCAGCACAGGGTGTATATGAGGCAGCACAGGGTGTTTATGAGGCAGCACAGGGTGTTTATGAGGCAGCACAGAGTGTTTATGAGGCAGCACAGAGTGTTTATGAGGCAGCACAGGGTGTTTATGAGGCAGCACAGGGTGTTTATGAGGCAGCACAGGGTGTTTATGAGGCAGCACAGGGTGTTTATGAGGCAGCACAGAGTGCTTATGAGGCAGCACAGGGTGTATATGAGGCAGCACAGAGTGTTTATGAGGCAGCACAGGGTGTATATGAGGCAGCACAGGGTGTTTATGAGGCAGCACAGGGTGTTTATGAGGCAGCACAGGGTGTTTATGAGGCAGCACAGAGTGTTTATGAGGCAGCACAGAGTGTTTATGAGGCAGCACAGAGTGTTTATGAGGCAGCACAGAGTGTTTATGAGGAAGCACAGAGTGTTTATGAGGCAGCACAGGGTGTTTATGAGGCAGCACAGAGTGTTTATGAGGCAGCACAGAGTGTTTATGAGGCAGCACAGAGTGTTTATGAGGCAGCACAGGGTGTTTATGAGGCAGCACAGAGTGTTTATGAGGCAGCACAGAGTGTTTATGAGGCAGCACTGGGTGTTTATGAGGCAGCACAGGGTGTTTATGAGGCAGCACAGGGTGTTTATGAGGCAGCACAGGGTGTTTATGAGGCAGCACAGAGTGTTTATGAGGCAGCACAGAGTGTTTATGAGGCAGCACAGGGTGTTTATGAGGCAGCACAGGGTGTTTATGAGGCAGCACAGGGTGTTTATGAGGCAGCACAGAGTGTTTATGAGGCAGCACAGGGTGTTTATGAGGCAGCACAGGGTGTTTATGAGGTAGCACAAGGTGTTTATGAGGCAGCACAGAGTGTTTATGAGGCAGCACAGGGTGTTTATGAGGCAGCACAGGGTGTTTATGAGGCAGCACAGAGTGTTTATGAGGCAGCACAGAGTGTTTATGAGGCAGCACAGAGTGTTTATGAGGCAGCACAGAGTGTTTATGAGGCAGCACAGAGTGTTTATGAGGCAGCACAGAGTGTTTATGAGGCAGCACAGGGTGTTTATGAGGCAGCACAAGGTGTTTATGAGGCAGCACAGAGTGTTTATGAGGCAGCACAGGGTGTTTATGAGGCAGCACAGAGTGTTTATGAGGCAGCACAAGGTGTTTATGAGGCAGCACAAGGTGTTTAAGAGGCAGCACAAGGTGTTTATGAGGCAGCACAGGGTGTTTATGAGGCAGCACAGGGTGTTTATGAGGCAGCACAGGGTGTTTATGAGGCAGCACAAGGTGTTTATGAGGCAGCACAAGGTGTTTATGAGGCAGCACAGAGTGTTTATGAGGCAGCACAGAGTGTTTATGAGGCAGCACAGGGTGTTTATGAGGCAGCACAGGGTGTTTATGAGGCAGCACAGAGTGTTTATGAGGCAGCACAGAGTGTTTATGAGGCAGCACAGGGTGTTTATGAGGCAGCACAGGGTGTTTATGAGGCAGCACAGAGTGTTTATGAGGCAGCACAGAGTGTTTATGAGGCAGCACAGGGTGTTTATGAGGCAGCACAGGGTGTTTATGAGGCAGCACAGGGTGTTTATGAGGCAGCACAGGGTGTTTATGAGGCAGCACAGAGTGTTTATGAGGCAGCACAGAGTGTTTATGAGGCAGCACAGGGTGTTTATGAGGCAGCACAGGGTGTTTATGAGGCAGCACAGGGTGTTTATGAGGCAGCACAGGGTGTTTATGAGGCAGCACAGGGTGTTTATGAGGCAGCACAGGGTGTTTATGAGGCAGCACAGAGTGTTTATGAGGCAGCACAGGGTGTTTATGAGGCAGCACAGGGTGTTTATGAGGCAGCACAGGGTGTTTATGAGGCAGCACAGGGTGTTTATGAGGCAGCACAGGGTGTTTATGAGGCAGCACAGGGTGTTTATGAGGCAGCACAGAGTGTTTATGAGGCAGCACAGGGTGTTTATGAGGCAGCACAGGGTGTTTATGAGGCAGCACAGGGTGTTTATGAGGCAGCACAGGGTGTTTATGAGGCAGCACAGGGTGTTTATGAGGCAGCACAGAGTGTTTATGAGGCAGCACAGGGTGTTTATGAGGCAGCACAGGGTGTTTATGAGGCAGCACAGTGTGTTTATGAGGCAGCACAGAGTGTTTATGAGGCAGCACAGGGTGTTTATGAGGCAGCACAGAGTGTTTATGAGGCAGCACAGGGTGTTTATGAGGCAGCACAGGGTGTTTATGAGGCAGCACAGGGTGTTTATGAGGCAGCACAGAGTGTTTATGAGGCAGCACAGGGTGTTTATGAGGCAGCACAGAGTGTTTATGAGGCAGCACAGGGTGTTTATGAGGCAGCACAGGGTGTTTATGAGGCAGCACAGGGTGTTTATGAGGCAGCACAGGGTGTTTATGAGGCAGCACAGAGTGTTTATGAGGCAGCACAGAGTGTTTATGAGGCAGCACAGGGTGTTTATGAGGCAGGACAGAGTGTTTATGAGGCAGCACAGAGTGTTTATGAGGCAGCACAGGGTGTTTATGAGGCAGCACAGGGTGTTTATGAGGCAGCACAGGGTGTTTATGAGGCAGCACAGGGTGTTTATGAGGCAGCACAGGGTGTTTATGAGGCAGCACAGAGTGTTTATGAGGCAGCACAGGGTGTTTATGAGGCAGCACAGGGTGTTTATGAGGCAGCACAGAGTGTTTATGAGGCAGCACAGGGTGTTTATGAGGCAGCACAGGGTGTTTATGAGGCAAGATTATACATATCATGAGGTATTTATGAGGTAAGTCCTGGTCACTTTATTAAGTCCTGGACCCTTATCAAGTACTGGACCCTTATCAAGTCCTGGTCACCTTATCAAGTCCTGGACCCTTATCAAGTCCTGGTCACCTTATCAAGTCCTGGACTCTTATTAAGTCCTGGTCACCTTATCAAGTCCTGGACCCTTATCAGGTCCTGGACCCTTATCAAGTCCTGAACTCACATAAGTCCTGGGGCATTTGTTATATATAATTGGACTTCATAAGTCCAATTATATATAACAACCCAACTTATATATAAGTTGAGTTGAGTATAAAATAAGATTAATAGAGAGGATTGATGCGGTACACCTCATGTGGGTACACCCACACGAGGTGCATCCACGAGGTGTACCCACACGATGTGTACCCACACGAGGTATACCCACACGAGATGTACCCACACGAGGTGTACCCACAAGAAGTGTACCCACACGAGGTGTACCCACACGAGGTGTACCCGCAAGAGTACCCACACGAGGTGTACCCACACGAGGTGTACCCACACGAGGTGTACCCACAAGAGGTGTACCCACACGAGGTATACCCACACGAGGTGTACCCACAAGAGTACCCACACGAGGGTGTACCCACCTGCTTTCAGGCTGAATTTCGTCCAGAGACTCGTTTTTAGTTAAAATCGAATTAAGTCCATTTTCAGAGAATATGTTCATAGAAGTTTTGTTATGGAAAATAGACCCCTTAGCAGTAACGTTTTGTTTAGTGTCCATTTAAAGCTGTCTCCCGTTTAATGCCAAATATATCCAGAGTCTAGGTTAAGATTTAAGTTTTTTTAAAGTCCAGTTTTATTTAAAAAAAATCTGAATCCATTTTCAGAATAAAACGTCCATTAAGAGTTTCTTAAGTAATTCCCAATATCCGATGTTAATTCCTGGACCCAGGTCTATTTATTTTCAGAGTTTTACTTACACCTGCGGTTTTAAAAAGAGTTCTTATGAAGAAAAATAAACTCTACGGACTTAATAGAAGATATTTTTAAAAAGTTCATCTGATGATACTTCTTGAACCCAACTCTCAACAATTATAAGTGTAGTTTCACTACTAGTAGCCCAATTTAGAACAGTCATACCCTTATCAAATCCTTATTCAAGACACAGTAAGAAAACACAAAAAAAGTAACCGGGTTCTAGCTCCCATCCTCCGCCTTAGTTTACTCAAGTAAATTCACTACTATCAGCCCAATTTCCCAGAAATTTAAAATCGCTATATTTCTGACGTAGTAAAACAGATCAAAGCAATTAGCGAGCTCCAGTTCTTGTCCTCCGCCTTGCTTTACTCCTATAACTCCGTTATTAACTGATCAAGTTACCTGAAATTTAATACCGCTGTATTTCAGCTACGAGGAAATGCGTCAGGAGCTAAACTTCACATCCCTGGAAGGCAGGGAAGTAAGGGGGAGACATGATAACCACCTACAAAATTCTCAGTTGACTTGACAGGGTGGACAAAGACAAACTGTTTAGCACGGATGGAACACTGACAAGGGTACACTGGTGGAAACTTAGAACCCAAATGAGCCACAGAGACATTGGAAAGAATTTTTTTCAGTGTTAGACTAGATAACAGGTGGAATGCATTAGGCAGTGATGTGGTGAAGGCTGACTCCATACACAGTTTGAAATGTAGATTTGATAGAACCCAATAGGCTCAGGAACCTTTACACCAGTTGACTGATGGTTGAGAAACGGGACCAAAGAGCCAGAGCTCAACCCCCGCAATCACCACTAGGTGAGTATTTAGAGTCAGCATTACTTAGATTTAGCATCACTTAGAGTCAGCATTACTTAGATTCATCATCACTTAGAGTCAATAATAAACTTCATCACATCCTTCTTCGGACTCCTGGTTCAACCTTGACGCCTAGCGGACGTCACCTCACCTCACCTAGCGGACACCTCTGCCTGGGAGCCGCCTGTTCACGTCTTGTTTTCGCGTTTTGGCTTTGCTACTGCCTTTTGGCATCCCTCTTGAGCGGTCCGATTGTCTGACGCCTGGCGCACATATCGCCTTGGGTCACGGGATTGTTGATAGAGTTTTTTCTTTTTGGCGTGTTCTGGCTGGTTCTCCCGACGGTGTGACGATGTTCGGGGCCCGGCTTGGCCGAGAGGTGCCGGGGGTTGGTGGGTCTTGGTGGGCTTCTGGTGTGCCCTCAGCCGTGGTGGGCGGCCGGTTTCTGCTCTGCAGGAGGACACTGGATGACTTTTGCGTTTTGGTTGGGGGCCGAGTTTTGGTTTTGCTCCCTGGTGTTCTCTGTGTGGGGCGGGGCCGGTGCTTGTCACCCTGAGGGACTCCTGGGGCTCCCCAATCATCTGCCTGTCTGCGTTTCTTTGCCACATGGCGTATTAATTTTCAGTGATTGATGTCACTTGTTTCGCGATTTGGCTTGGCGTTTCACCTTTCCTGGCTTCGCGATCAACCCTTAACGGGTACGTTGGGGCGTACCCTCGATCGTCGTTGCCCCTAAATAAACAACAACAACAACAAACTGCCAGGCGTCATGCTCACCTTTGTACTATGGGTCCAGTAAAAGGAAATGGGAAACTTGGAAACATGTCAGATATAAAAGCAGAGAAATTGATGTAACGATGACCAGATTAAGGCTGGCGGGACACAGCTCTAAGTACAGAACAGACATTAACGAACTCTGCATCCACTGTCAGGTGCCTGAAACCATCGAACACTGTCTCCTTCACTGTCTCCGACATCATAGTGCCAGAGTAAATTTCAAACAAGTATTTAACTAAAAATACCCTTTACCATCGATCATATATTAGGAGGAGGAGGTGACCTCTTGTTACAGGAAAAATACCAAATAGTCAAAGCACTGGCTAAATATCTCCAGTCGACCAACAAATTGGGTCACATCTGACCCGCGCCACATTTATACCTGGCGCCACCAACAGCTAAACACAGAAAACAACTGCCTCGTCGCAGCACCATGGATCAGCTGACGCCATAAACACAACACACCGCCCTACGGTGCGGCAAGTCTCCCTCTAACACACACCTCTGTTCTAGTCGCCGCTCCTCTGTCTACAGCACAACGCAACAAACACCTTTGAAACTCATCATCCTCAACATAAACACGTCTCCCAACACGTGTACTGGTAGTCATCGGAAGGACAAATCCTTCATGCAAACTGCACCTACTATCAAGAAGAAGAAAAAGAGGTGCACAATGCAGGCCAGAGGTGCACAGTTTCGGCCAAACGTGCATAGTGCAGGCCAGAGGTGCACAGTGCAGGCCAGAGGTGCACAGTGTAGACCAGAGGTGCACAGTGTAGGCCAGAGGTGCACAGTGCAGGCCAAAGGTGTACAGTGTAGGCCAGTGGTGCACAGTGCAGGCCAGAGGTGCACAGTGCAGGCCAGAGATGCACAGTGCAGGCCAGAGGTGCACAGTGTAGGCCAGATGTGCACAGTGCAGGCCAGAGGTGCACAGTGTAGGCCAGAGGTGCACAGTGTAGGCCAGAGATGCACAGTGTGGGCCAGAGGTGCTCAGTGCAGGCCAGAGATGCACAATGTATGCCAGAGGTGTACAGTGTAGGCCAGAGGTGCACAGTGCAGGCCAGAGGTGTACAGTGTAGGCCAGAGGTGCACAGTGCAGGCCAGAGGTGCACAGTGTAGGCCAGATGTGCACAGTGCAGACCAGAGGTGCACAGTGTAGGCCAGAGGTGCACAGTGCAGGCCAGAGGTGCACAGTGTAGACCAGAGTTGCACAGTGCAGGCCGGAGGTGCACAGTGCAAATCAGAGGTGCACAGTGTAGGCTGGAGGTGCTCAGTGCAGGCCAGAGGTGCACAGTGCAGGCCAAAGGTGTACAGTGTAGGCCAGAGGTGCACAGTGCAGGCCAGAGGTGTACAGTGTAGGCCAGATGTGCACAGTGCAGGCCAGAGGTGCACAGTGTAGGCCAGATGTGCACAGTGCAGACCAGAGGTGCACAGTGTAGGCCAGAGGTGCACAGTGCAGGCCAGAGGTGCACAGTGTAGACCAGAGTTGCACAGTGCAGGCCGGAGGTGCACAGTGCAGGTCAGAGGTGCACAGTGTAGGCTAGAGGTGCTCAGTGCAGGCCAGAGGTGCACAGTGCAGGCCAAAGGTGTACAGTGTAGGCCAGTGGTGCACAGTGCAGGCCAGAGGTGCACAGTGTAGGCCAGAGGTGCACAGTGCAGGCCAGAGATGCACAGTGTAGGCCAGAGGTGCTCAGTGCAGGCCAGAGATGCACAATGTATGCCAGAGGTGTACAGTGTAGGCCAGAGGTGCATAGTGCAGGCCAGAGGTGTACAATGTAGGCCAGAGGTGCACAGTGCAGGCCAGAGGTGCACAGTGTAGGCCAGATGTGCACAGTGCAGACCAGAGGTGCACAGTGTAGGCCAGAGGTGCACAGTGCAGGCCAGAGGTGCACAGTGTAGACCAGATGTGCACAGTGCAGGCCAGAGGTGCACAGTGTAGGCCAGAGGTGCACAGTGCAGGCCAGAGATGCACAGTGTAGGCCAGAGGTGCTCAGTGCAGGCCAGAGATGCACAGTGTAGGCCAGAGGTGCTCAGTGCAGGCCAGAGATGCACAGTGCAGGCCAGAGGTGCACAGTGCAGGCCAGAGGTGCACAGTGCAGGCCAGAGGTGCACAGTGTAGGCCAGAGGTGCACAGTGCAGGCCAGAGGTGCACAGTGTAGGCCAGAGGTGCACAGTGCAGTCCAGAGGTGCACAATGTAGGCCAGAGGTGCACAGTGCAGGTCAGAGGTGCACAGTGTAGGCCAGAGATGCACAGTGCAGGCCAGAGGTGCACAGTGCAGGCCAGAGGTGCACAGTGCAGGCCAGAGGTGCACAGTGTAGGCCAGAGATGCACAGTGTAGGCCAGAGGTGCACAGTGTATGCCAGAGGTGCACAGTGTAGGCCAGAGATGCACAGTGCAGGCCAGAGGTGCACAGTGCAGGCCAGAGGTGCACAGTGCAGGCCAGAGATGCACAGTGCAGGCCAGAGGTGCACAGTGTAGGCCAGAGATGCACAGTGTAGGCCAGAGGTGCACAGTGTAGGCCAGAGGTGCACAGTGTAGGCCAGAGATGCACAGTGCAGGCCAGAGGTGCACTCAACTGCTATGACAGGCTTCAAGAAATTTGAAACTATAGGTCAATATCGTTATAAGCTGGTAGATTGTACCAGATCGTTGATTGTACGTTTGGTAGACTGTACGTCTGGTATATTGCATATCTATTACTGCATGACTGGTAGATTGTACATCTAATAGATTATTCATCTGGTAGATTGTACATCTGGTAGATTGTTCATCTGGTAGATTGTTCATCTAGTAGATTGTACATCTGGTAGATTGTACATCTGGTAGATTGTTCATCTGGTAGATTGTACATCTGGTAGATTGTACATCTGGTAGATTGTTCATCTGGTAGATTGTACATCTGGT